>NC_139678.1:1710000-2275000 GCF_964106915.1 Podarcis gaigeae
AAGAATTATGCAAATATACGCGGCAGTTCCGTATTTTGGCTCTAAGTGCTACTCCTGGCAGTGACACAAAGGTAATTCAAGTCCTGTTAATCCAAGGACCTGGGGAGGAAGGGGCTTGCTTTGGCATCCTATGCCTGTTTAAAATGTGGCTCTTTTTAGGAGGAGGGCGTTATTGGGTTGTTTTTATTTTGATTATATATTTTGTGGTTTTTATGTTGATCTTTTCTGTGAACTGCCTTGAGACATCTCGGTATAGGGCGGTATATAAATTCAATAAATAAATAATAATAATAATAATTTATTATTTGTACCCCGCCCATCTGGCTGGGTTTCCCCAGCCACTCTGGGCAGCTTCCATAGAAACCAAAAAACACTAAAATATCACACATTAAAAACTTCCCTGAACACGGCTGCCTTAAGATGTCTTCTGAATGTCAGGTAGTTGTTTATCGCTTTGACATCTGATGGGAGGGCGTTTCACAGGGCGGGCGCCACTACCGAGAAGGCCCTCTGCCTGGTTCCCTGTAGCTTTGCTTCTCGCAATGAGGGAACCGTGAGAAGGCCCTCGGCGATGGACCTCAGCGTCCGGGCAGAACAATGGGGGTGGAGACGCTCCTTCAGGTATACTGGGCCGAGGCCGTTTAGGGCTTTAAAGGTCAACACCAACACTTTGAATTGTGCTCAGAAACGTACTGGGAGCCAATGTAGGTCTTTCAAGACCGGCGTTATATGGTCTCGGCGGCCGCTCCCAGTCACCAGTCTGGCTGCCGCATTCTGGATTAGTTGTAGTTTCCGAGTCACCTTCAAAGGTAGCCCCACGTAGAGTGCATTGCAGTAGTCCAAGCGGGAGATAACTAGAGCATGCACCACTCTGGCGAGACAGTCCGCGGGCAGGTAGGGTCTCAGCCTGTGTACCAGGTGGGGTTGGTAGACAGCTGCCCTGGATACAGAATTGACCTGCGCCTCCATGGACAGCTGTGAGTCCAAAATGACTCCCAGGCTGCGCACCTGGTCCTTCAGGGGCACAGTTACCCCATTCAGGACCAGGGAGTCCTCCACACCAGCCCGCCCCCTGTCCCCCAGAAACAGTACTTGTGTCTTGTCAGGAGATTCAACTTCAATCCATTAGACGCCATCCATCCTCCAACTGCCTCCAGGCACTCACACAGGACCTTCACCGCCTTCACTGGTTCTGATTTGAAAGAGAGGTAGAGCTGGGTATCATCTGCATATTGATGGACACCCATCTCGCTGAAGCCCCCAGTCAGGTGGTGTTCCACTTGCACCATCTGTGGCACCTCTGAATGCCAGCTGCTGGCAGTTGCGAGTTGGGAGAGTGCTTCTGTCCTGCTCAAGGCCTTTGGGACAACTGGTTGGCGGGTGTGAGAACAGGGTGCTGGACTTGCGTCCTTGTGATAATATTATTAATCTAACCTAGGGATGTAAATGTTACAAGACATAGTGCAGGCCTGTCCAACAGCTCAACAACTTTGGTCCTTCTTTCCAAAAAAATCTCAACTCTGGTCATTCCAATGGGTACATCACTGCCAGTTTATTTATAGTGGGAGCAGATCTCAGTCTCTTGGAAGTTGGACACCCCTGATACCCCTGAAACGACAGTGCTACCTCCGGTTGCGAACGGGATCCGTTCTGGAGGTCCGGCTGGATCCCGAGGTTTTCGCAACCTGAGCATCACTGTTACACGCATGCGCGTGGTGGTAGAGCACTTCTGCGCATGCGCGGGGGGCGGGGACGGACACTTCCGGGTTTGCCGCTTTTGCAACCTGAAGTTAGCATTACCCGAGGGCAAGGTAACCCGAGGCGCTACTGTATGCCCGATTTTTACTGTGCTAACATGATGCTAAGTAAAACACAGCCAGATGGTGACTTTTTACCATTTCTTTGCAGGCTGTGCAACAAGTTATTTCCAACCTGCTGATTTCACACATAGAACTATGTACTGAAGATTCTCCTGATATCCAGCCTTACACTCACCAGCGGCAGGTTGAAAAATGTGTTGTTCCACTTGGGAAGGAGCTGGCTGAAGTTCGTAATGCTTACATCAAGGTGAGTCAGAAACTTCGTATTGCGTGGGTAAGAATGGCAGCAGGCAGGACTTCAGAGCAGAAATGGTGGTGAAACATTTGTTGAAAGCAGCTTGTTTTTATTCTTCTAAAGAGGTGTCTTCATTTGTTCTGTGAAACTGGATTTGTTTTTGGATTTGTTTTCCATGTGCTGCTTTAATCTTTCAAAAATGTCACTGGTACCTGACCGTGACGGTTGTTTTTAGTCTCTCACTAAATGACATCTGAGTGGACGATTCTAGTGTTGGCTTCCTTGTAAGAATGCAGTGAAAGAACCTCAGGAAACTGTCATCCTGATTTCCTTAAGTGGGTCCTGTCCCTAGGAGAAAGTGGCCTTTGGAACTCCAATCTGACCAGTGTATATTACATAGCCATGAACTGGGGTTGGGATCTTCTGCTGGCAGGGATTATGGGCATTGTCCTGGTTTTTCTTAGGTGGTGAAAAAATGCAAGTGGTATTGTTGCTTTGTGTGTGCGAGTGGCTTCCCAGAGGTGTCGCAATGCTTTCAATTCAGTCTCAGATGATCCTGTCTTGAAATGAAGCCATCATTATCGAAAAGCCACACAAAACATAAAAGTGCATTGAGCAAGTCATAGTGTGATGCAGAGGTATTTCAGGCCACTTTTACTGTCTTCTACAGAGGTTTTGTTTGATTTCTGTGTGCGTTTTAGTGGAGTCTACCTTGAGGCTCTGTGTCTGTGTAGGGTTAAAGACGAGTGTGCTGTGACAGATGGGAGAACAGCTGCAAAAGGAGCAGTTCCTTTCAGAGAACTTGTAGAGGCCAGTTGTTCAATTTTTTTTGTACTTGTGGGTGCTAAATGGAATTGGTATGATACCTCCCCAGGTTAGTAGTTTACAAGCACATAGTGGCAGCTGCTCTGTAAGCCCGGGGCATGTGGGCTATTGAAAATAGTTTCTGAGGATTGCTCCATAACCCGAGCTCCTTAATAATAGAATTGTAGAGTCGGACGGGACCCTGAGGGTCATCCAGTCGAACCCCCTGCAATGCAGGAAACTTTTGCAATGCTCCCACCTGACTGGGGAGGAGGGCCAGGTGACCCTAGACAACTATATTGCCAAGTTCCATGCCCATTTCCTATCTAATACGACTTGCTGAAATTAAAGTCTCCATTCCATGTTATCCAGGTTGTACAATGCGTTCCTCTTCCAATACAAGTAATTTTACTGATTATGTTTATAAAATTCTGTCTGTGGTGTTGAAATAGAGGAAGGTATCCAATACAAGTGGGGAAACTGAGAGCCACAAAAGTTCACCTGCATGCTTTGCTAACTTTTTTTTAGAAAAAGATGCCGGTGACTTAACTAATATATCAAAATTGCTTTTAGGTTGCAATCAAGTAGTGTGTAAATTTATGAAATAAATAAACTTGGGATAACACAGAGCAATACAGTTTTTATTCATGGCAACTTCCAACAGTAAACAATATATGACGTATATCTTTCACAGGTAAATTAGCAATTAGGATTCCAGCTTTATTATTTCTAGACTTGAATTAGTGTTTTTTTTAATACGACTTACGAAAGATTTCATTTTGTATCCTAGTTGGCTAAGTGGATAATTTCAAAATGAGTAAAAACATGGTATTCTCAGAATGTGAAATTTCCTTCTGATAATCCTTCAAATTAAATACCAGTCAATCATTTTATTTGCTTGTGGGCTAGCAAAGTTTAAACTGTGCTGAAGGTGGCTTACAACATATAAAAAATACATAGCTACAAACATAGCAAAAGTAGTCATAAACAAAACATCAAAAAGTACACAACCAAACTGAACAATTGCCACACAAACTGTATGAACCAAAATAAAGATACAAAAAATTTACAGCAACACCCCCACCTCCAACAAAACCCTCTAGAGTCTGTTCAGCAGCCTCAGCTTTTGTAGCTGGAGTCAGTCCGGGCCTCGCCCTACCAGGGCAGGTGGGAAAAGGCCTGCAGGGCAGGGAACAAGTCTTCCAGGACTCACAGCCAAGATATCAACAATGTCATACAGTCATACCTCATGTTACGTTTGCTTCAGGTTGCGTCCCACAGCGGCCTGGAAGTACCAGAAAGGGTTACTTCTGGGTTTCGCTGCTTGCGCATGTGCAGACGTGCACAATGACGTTATGCGCAGAAGCGGTGAATCGTGACCCACACAGACACGGGTTGCGAACGGGCCTTTTCAGGTTGCGAACGGGCCTCCTGAACGGATCCTGTTTGCATCCAGAGGTACCACTGTACAATAAAACACTGTTTCTGTTGATAAAGGAGGTAGCAATTTCTGTTCACCTATATAGTAGATATTCAGAAGAAAATAGTCAATAGCATTGTATCTATAAAAATAAACTTGTGTAATAATGAGGAATAATTACTGTTAGCATCTGCTAGGGTATTATTTGCTCACAGACAATGCAGTTCATTTTGGTGGAGCTACCTCTGTAGCCTCTCTCAAATGAATGGCGATTGTGTAGCATCAGATAAAATGTTCAGAAATTGTGCAGTTTTACCTACAACTTCAACTTCCATTGAGTTAGTGAAGCACTCTTGCATGTCAGAATAAATACTGGGAAGAATCACAGACGTGTAGAGTTGGGAGGGATGCCAAGGGAAAAGAACACTTTATTTCTCTTAATACAGAATATCTCCTGTGTCTTAATTTTCGTGAAAGTGCTTGAAATCTTAGTGACTACACATAACTGAAGCAACAACTAGGAAAAACCCTTCAAAACTGGCAACAGACACTCCAAGTTTGCCTTCTTAATCGCTGAGGAAGGAAGCTGGTTTGTCTGTCAGGCTATGCTGGTGGAATGTGATATTCGTGTTTTCTTAGGAAATAGGCTTTATAAAGTTAATGGCTACATATCATTCTTGATCATTCCAGCTAGCTGACTAGAGTTCACCTGCGTGTTTCATGGGTGATCCGTCAATGGAACTTGGCTGTCTTGTAGCTCAAAAATAGCCAGCTATGGTCTTTCAAGAAACCATATTTCGTTCTGTCGATTTGTAGCAGCTGGATTTGTGTATCCTGCAACTATGAATGTATCTTGCAAACACAGCTCAGGACTTTCCAGAAGTTCGGCCAGCATATTAATTTCTCTTGCAATGGACGTTTCGTTGGTGACTCCTCTGAAGGCCCTGTGAACAAGCCATTTTAAAATAATATTTTATTCGTTTTAGACTTACAGCAATCCCTTGATTGTAGATTGAAAGTGGGACCATGACATCAACAAGATCTCTGAAGTCACAAACACTAGAAACTACTCATTTCTCTGTTTATATTATATATGTGCGTGCACACACACATATAAAAAGTGCGCTGGGGAGAGTGTTGAGATTGTTAGAGGCTGAATTCTGTATGCCATGTATCATTCTCAGTGCTTGTTGATTTTTGTGTTTGTTTCCACACAACTATTTGATACAGATATTCTGCACTTGTAGTCTGGTGTCCTTCCTCCCATGAGAACCCAGAATAGCAAACATTTCAGTAATGAAAATAGAATTTTAAATACATTTAGGGTGAGTAGAAGGCAGCTCACATAACCAATCTTCCCCTCCCCTCCTGCCCCCCATTAAAAGCTCCTCCAAAGGGTCTGGGCAACCACCTTTGACCCTCTGGAGAGGCTTTTGAGTGGGGCTGGGTGGGGTAGCAAGGGGCTGCAGGGAAGAAGAGGGAGAAAAAATTAGTTGAGTGAGTTGGATACAATCCAGTGATTTCAAGACCAAGATTTTAGTTGGTGTGTATGTTGGTAGTTACAGTTAAGCTGCTTTAGAAGCCCAATACCAGGATACAAATGTGCTTAAACAAACATATCCTGCTTTTTCATCAACTTAAAGAAATACAGTGGTGCCTCGCAAGACGAAATTAATTCGTTCTGCAAGTTTTTTCGTCTTGCGGGTTTTTCGTCTTGCGAAGCACAGTTTCCCATAGGAATGCATTAAAAATCAATTAATGCGTTCCTATGGAAACCGCCTACAGACCAGGTCCGGGACAGTCTGTCCCCCGACCTCTTCTGAAGGCTGGGGGGGGGGGGGAACAAGGGCTTTTTTCCCACCGCCAGCCTTCAGAACAGCCTTCTGAAAAGCCCTTCTCCCCACCTCCCGCCCCGCAAGCTCCGGGGACAGGAGGGCCTCTTCTGAAGGCTGGCGGTGGGCGAAAGTCTTTGCTCCCGACGGCCAGCATTTTAAAAGCAGTCCGGGATAGCGGGAAAGAGCAGCACAATTCCCTGCTATTCCGGACCGCTTTTAAAATGCTGGCAGTGGGGAGCAAAGCCTTTCGGCCCCCGCCGGCCTTCCTGGACCTCTTCTGAAGGCCGGAGGGGGGGCGAAAGGCTTTGCTCCCCACCGCCAGCATTTAAAAGAGGTCCCCGGAGATTTCCCTATGGGCTTTCTTCTTGCGAAGTAAGCCCATAGGGAAATTCGTCTTGCGGAACGACTCAAAAACGGAAAACTCTTTCGTCTTGCGAGTTTTTTGTTTTGCGAGGCGTTCGTCTTGCGGGGCACCACTGTATCCAGAAGGCACTGTGTAGCTTGAGCCAAGATAGCTGCAAAGGTCTTAACACTTGCTTGGTTTTGTCTCAGACTGCTCCTTGCTTAATTAAAATTAAATAGCTATCTATAATCGCACATTTGCCTGGTTTGTCACACTAAGCCAAACTAGGCTCACTGGGAGTGTGAGGGTTCTCAGAGGGTGAGGTTAAAGGGGCTTAGCTCCTTTCCAGGTGCATGAAAAAACCATGGTTACAGCTCATGGTTAGTGAGGAGAGTTTCACCATGTGCACCAGTTCAGACAACATGCAAAGCCTTGGTTTGGCATCAGGCCAGGTGGGAAAAGGCCAGCAAGGCAGGGAGCGGCTGTTGCAGGACTCACAGCCAAGGTTAAATAGCACAAAGTAAACATGAAATGCTGAGTACCGGTATTTGGATGAGAGGATTTTGGTTTTGAATTGTTCAGTGTTTGGAATGAATCCATGGAAAACAATGTGTCATGATGGTGAGACTTTCATCTAATCAACCCTGGCACTTAGATAGGCAACCTTTGATTCTTACCTGGCATAAATAATGGTTGGAGGCCACTCTTCAATGACAACATCCGGATCATTGGGCGCAGGTGGCTGTTCTTGCAGCCCACTGGGGAGGTAATATGCTACAGTCACAAATCTTGTGATGCCTGGAGTGCTCTCATTGGTGCGAACTATGGTTGCAATGGGAACAGTCATTCCCAAGTATAGGCCTGAGGAAAGCATATCGTCATTAGTAATTTCCTGACATTACCCGTCAGCTAGTTGTGAAGTTAAATCACACATGCGGAATCAAATTTTGCAGCCTTGGGAAATTTTGCATTTTGGAATTCTCCTTGCAGGATCAAATGGCGCATTTATAAGTAATGTGGTGCAGTCAGAACAAAATGTGTGTCTGGCAATTATTTACCTGATGAATTCTGCTGACAAATGTATCTCATAATTTTCATGAATCCTAGGCATATGCTCTGTTCATACTGCTTTTCTTGCACTTTGACGCAAGCCCATTTCGCCTTTTCATAGTGGCGTTTTTCATAAAGAAGATTCCCAAGCTGTAAAGTTTCAAAAGTTGCTGTTATTATTATAATTTATTACCCACATACCACCACCCTAAGGCAAGTTAAAGAGTTAAAAGGAAGACTAAGGCACACGGGTGGTGGGCCTTCAGGAAAGCTTTTACTTCTACCAGTATTTGACATCCACCACTGTTGTAGACTGTGAGTTTGGCTCTGAAAGGGGTGAATCCATTCAGAAATAATCAATATTTGTGATGGCTGGATAGGGTAATTCATAACACAGAATTTGTTCATATATACACAGTCTACCTGCCCTCTTGGTCTTTCAGAATGCAGCTAGGCTGAGAAGAACTCATCCAACCCAGGGGTTACCAGACTACAGCTAAGGCTAGGCTACCTTTCTCCATGAGGAAGCGGCAAGGGGGAATATTAGCATTAGCTGACCATTACTTCATGCCTTTGAGGCCATTTGTGCATCCATTGACAACATACATTTTTAGACCTCTGCAGTAGGGTTAGAACATGTTAGGTAGGGAACATTTTTTTTTCTTTTACAGCACAATTAAAATTGGGAAGGAAGAGAGCTTTTAAAAACTAGTTTTAAGACCACTTTCCATTCACTAAAATCTGACTGCTTGTTAGATATACAAAAGTAGAAGCCATGCCTGTTTCTCTGCCCGCTCTTGCTATAATGCATGAAGGTGTATTTTAATGAAGAGATGATACCTGTTCTTTACGGGCTATCACAACAAATGGAACACTTTCTCTCTCCTGAGGATGGTTATTTCTGGTCAGCTGTTGGATTGGCTCTGCCATATCTGTAAGAACGTGAGTAAATTGTTGTTTATAGAAGTAAATATGCCTGATTCACATATGAAAATTCTTATGTGGGTGAGAATAGAACACAGGTAGTAAGAATAAAACAGTTTGGAAAAGGCTTGTTTCCAAGATACACTGATATTTATTGGACTTGAGAACAACCAACTAATTTAGTTTTGAAGAAAAATTAATTGCAATATTTGCATAACTTATTTTGACTGGTCTGTGTGACTTTTAGTTCAATGTAATGCATTAACACAGCAAATATGTACAAGACATAGACATTACAGACTGGTGTGGATGACATGTCTTCACAGGACCCTAGTTGTAAGATTGCTCCATTAACCAACCTTTAATTACTATAACCAATTCTGTTGCTAACCAAGCCAACTTCAAACCACTTCTCTATCTCCATTGGGGAGAAGCAGTGGTTGGTGCCATGTTTGGTTCACATGGCTCTGATTTTTGCTGTGCCATTGAATGCTTAAGAGTGGGCTATGTTACAACCATCACTGAAGCAGTTTGTTGTCACCTTATGACCTTTCATTGGTGTTTTAATAATTGGGCATGGCTTGGAGGGAGACTTCTCTGACACACACACCCCATCAGAGGGCTACTGATCGTCCATTAAACCTTTCATTGTAGGACGACACTTATGTCATAGGTGTGATTAGTTACGATAGAATATATTCATCTCTTGAGGCCAAGTGGCTGGACAGTCTTTGCCTTGTGGAAGGTAGTAAACACCTCCCACCCCAAAGTAGCTTGGATGCTTATGTCCACTTGCAGTGTGGTAAGCAGGATTTTGCCATTATGTGCTAGAGCATTTGTCTGTTATTTCCCTAGAGATAATAGTTCTAGTTTCTCTTCACCACTACTTTCTGTGATCTTAAGTTCTGGTGGGCAGAGTATCTTGATCCATTGCCATAATTTGATGCGCTTCCGCCACCCCAGACTCCCCTCAAAACTACTAATGCACCATGCTGGGTTTCCTTGCAGAGCATTTTTGAAACCTTTGGCCAGCTTCGGCCTTCACTGTAGTTCTGTGATGTCAAACCAATAATCGCATTAAGTGTCAGCCGGGGTGTGTGTACTTAGATGGTTTTCAAAAAGGATTAAACAATTAGTGGGAGATGTATCTGTCAGTGGATATTAATCGTAATAGCCAAGGACGGAGCATCCAATTTCGGGAGCACCAAAGATCACATTTGCAGGTGCTGGGGGCAATGATCATCTCTGGGGAGGGGCTTAGAGCATCTCTTTTGTGTGCAGAAAGTTCAATCCCCGGTGGCACCTGAAAGGATCAGGTGGAAGGTGATGTGAAAGACCTTTCTTTACCCTAAGACCATGCTAGCTGCTGCTGCCAGCCACAGTAGATCATATTAGCTTGGGCAACTAGTATGAGGTGTTCCTCCTACAGAGCTGGGCAGGGCATCACCCATTGTAGGCAGATTACTGGGCTAAACTGGGTGGTTCTCTTACTCAGCAAGGCAATTCCTACTGCAGACTTGCAGGGCAACACTGGCCAGTGCACAGTCCTACACAAAACCACTTTGGCACACCGTCTCTCCTCGCCCTTCCATCGAATGAACTCTCTGGAAACTCTGTGGTGGGAGGAACTAATTTCATGGCTTGGAAACACGCTGAGTGACAAACATAAACGAGCAGGTGGCAAAAGGTTTTTGGTAGAAAGTATGGTATCCATGCTCCGCTTTGTGGAAGCAGGTGCCCATCTTGTTGTAATCGTAAGAAGAGCCTGCGGAATTAGGCGGTTGGACCATCTAGTCCAGCATCTCACAGTGGCCAAACAGAGGCCTGTGGGGAACCCACAAACTGGATTTGAGCACATGAGCATCGCTCTCCCCTCCTGTGGCCTCCACCAGCTGACATTCAGAACTGCTGCTGCCTCATTGTGGCTAGTAGCCAGGGTAGCCCTCTCCTCTTCCATGAATTTGTCTAATCTTCATTTCATTCCATCCACGTTGGTGGCCCACCCTGTGTCCTATGGGAGGGAGTTCCACGCTGTAACTCTGCACTGTGTGCTCTTTTATCGGAACTGAACCTTCCAACATTCAGCCTCATGGGATGCCCATGAATTATATTGTACGGGGAGGGGGAGAAAAACTTTCCTCTCTGTCCACTCCTTGCCATGCCTAGTTTTGCAGGCTTCTCTCATATCGCCTCTCACTTGCCTTTTCTCTAAACTAAAAACAAACCCAATGCTGCCGCCCTTCTTCAGGGCACCGGCTCCATCCCCTTGCTTAGATTCCCTCCACCAAAGCTGAAAGCAGCCTTAACTTCCTCCTGATCCTGAATGGGAAACAGCTGGCGAAGACGGCGGCCTGCCAGGGAAGGGATCCCTTCCTATCGCTCCTGCTCCGCGGAGCCCGTTCCTTGCAAGCGCTCCCTGTCCCTCGGGAGACGAGCGCCTTTGGAAACCCGGAGCAGGCGCTCGCCGGCCAGCAGCCCCCCCCCGCCCCCCCTTCCCAAGCTAATCCTTGTAAAACCGAAAGCCCCTTAAAGCGCTGGCGAGAGGCTTAGCCGCCGGGCCGGGGCGCGAGTGAAGTCCGCGCCTTTTGCGCAAAGGCGAGAGCGCGGCTGGCTCCCCCGGCTTACCCCTGGGCACGTCCACGCGGTGCCCGCGGCCCACGCTCTGCCAGTAGCTCAGCAGGCGCTCCTGCTCCTGCTGCTCGTCGCCGGCGTTGTCCTCCAGGCTGCTGCCGTACGCCGAGTCCGGGCAGCCGGCCGCCCCCGGCGCCGCCGCCTCCGCCTCGTCCCCGCCGGCCGCCCCGCCGCTCTCCAGCTCCTCCAGCGTGATGGCGCCCGGAGGGGCCGGGTCGCCGCCGCTGCCGCCGCCGCCGCCGCTCAGGCGGCAAGTGTGCGCTTGGCTCTCCATGGCCGGCTGGATCGCGCGGAGGCGGCGGCGCTGGCAAGTGCCCGCGCCCGGGGCGGCGCTTGCTTTCTTAAGCTGCCCTGCCCAGCGGAGGGGAGGGGGCCCGGGCAGCCGCGGCGACGCCCTCCAGGCACCTCGGACTCGGGAGGGAAAGGGGACGGAGCCTGCAGGTGCCCGGCTGGGGCGCGAGCCTGTGGCGCCCAGCCCCGCTGCCCAGGGAATCGGGTGATCGGCACTCCCTGCCCCGGTACCAAGGGGCGCCCAGCAAGCCCCCCACCCCACCCCCAGGAATGGACGGGTGGTCTCCTTCCTCCGCCACCACCAGCCTACCTCGCAGGGCCCTTGCGGTGAGGGAATGGAGAAGGGGAAGAAGGGCGTGCGCCGCCTCGGAGGAAAATGCCATAAATGAGGCACCCCCTTCCAATGTGCATTTCAGTCGGCTGCTTCTGGGCAGATCGGGGCTCGGACTGTGAGCCTTTGTTCTTGCTTGTCCCGTGAAAGGGAGGCAGAGGCAGCAGGGTCAGCCGCCCAGGGCTCTGCCCGGCCCCTGGGCTTCAGTCAGCAGACCCAAGTATGGCACCTTGGAGGGAACAGCGAGAGATAAATGAAATAAATACAAACAAATAATAAAGGCAATGAAAGGAAGCAGGTGTGTGTGTGCTCAAAGTACTTCTTATTCCCCATTTCCTGTTGGCTACCTTGCTTTCTGCTTTGCTTTTCCATAGGTGAAGTAGAGGACATTCCTTTGACAGAAGGAAGCTCCTCTGTTATTTTTGAAAAGCTTCCTTTGTTTGTGGGGTCATAGGAGGCAATGGACTGACTGGCGGGAGCCTGTCGCCCTGTCCCTGCCCATGCACCCTATCCAGGATTAAAGAAGGGGGTTGGGGTTGGTCCTTCGCAAAGGTGCCCTTTAAATGCAAATAATTTGAGGCAGAGTGGTGTAGTGATTAGAGTGGTTAGGCCTAGGAGATCAGGGTTCACATCCCCACTCAGCCAAGATATGCATTTTTCTAGCGAAGTGGATTTGACAGTTCCTTCATTTCCCTCCAAAGCAGAGATCCCTCTTTCTAAGGTTGTTGTTGTTGTTAGAATTTATATACCGCCCTATGCCCAGAGGTCTCAGGGTGATTCACCTATGTGGGGTTCCTGAACAGAATATTGGGTTTCTGAGTGTGATGCTGTATAGGAAAGTGGTACTTAGCAGCTCTTCCCTCTTTGTTCTCCTCTGCACAAACTCTGAAAGAGAAAGCAAGGCAGGTTGGAGGGAGCAGAAACAAAAATAGTCCATGTTGCCATATCAGACTGACAAATAGATCCTCAGTCTGTTTTGCAATGTGTCAACATGTGTGTGTGCTGCTCTGAAATTGACATGGCATCCTGCCATCTTGACTCATCAACGTAGTGGAGGAGGCTGCTGGCATTTGGAAGCTGCCAAGCTGAACTTGATCACACAGGGAGCTGACTCAGTTTTCTGCACTGTGCAACTGGACTTCTTCTCAGCCTCAGCTTCCAGGGAGGAAAAAAAGGAGGATGCTTCACAGTTTGAAGGTGGAAAAGGATGTAACCAGTGTTGCCTTGCCCTGTTTTTCCTTGTGTGGCTGCCATGGAAGAAAGGACATCCTTTAGCCTGAGGGCACCATCATTCATCTGTTACTGTGACTGCAAGTTTGAGTTATACTCATAATTCCCCCAGTTCTATGTGCTCAACCTTTTCAGTCAAAAATCATCAACTGGTTGGTTGTAAATGAACAAATATATTCATAGCTGGTACAGTGGTACCTTGGGTTACAGACGCTTCAGGTTACTGACTCCACTAGCCCAGAAATAGTACCTTGGGTTAAGAACTTTACCTCAGGATGGGAACAGAAATCGTGCACCAGCGGTGCGGCGGTAGCGGGAGGCCCCATTAGCTAAAGTGGTACCTCAGGTTAAGAAAAGTTTCAGGTTAAGAACGGACCTCCAGAACGAATTAAGTTCTTAACCTGAGGTACCACTGTACCTGAATAGCTGTTTTTAGAATAGCAATTCAATAGTACAGGGTACTTGGCCTTGAATAAGTCCTGCACAAAGCCCATTTTTAATCACAAGTCTCCTGTATCAGTTATGTGCAATTATGTGAAGAAGGTGGTGCTGGGCAAGCATGCTGTGTCCATTTCCCTGCCTCCATTTCATAAAAAGGGTTTGTAAAATGCAGGCAGAATCCTGTCCTTAGTCGTGTCCTTAGACTGATTTTATGGTACTCTGGGGGCCTGATGCAAGTTGTAACCCAGAACATTTGAAGATGGCTCTCATATCTCCTCTCAGTCTCCCCTCTTCCAAACATACCCAGCTCCTTCAAGCGCTCCTCGTAAGGCGCTCCTCGTAAGGCTTAGTTTCCAGACCCTTGATCAGCTTGGCTGCCCTCCTCTGCACACCTTCCAGCTTGTCAACATCCTCCTTAAATTGTGACGCCCAGAATTGGACACAGGACTCCAGGTGTGGTCTGACCGAGGCAGAATAGAGCGGGACTATGACTTGCCTTCATCTGGACACTAGACTTCTGTTGATGCAGCATTAGCTTTTTCCTATTGCTGCTGCATCACACTGTTGACTCATGTTAAGCTTGTGGTCCACCAAGACCCCCAGATCCTTTTCACACGTACTGCTAGTAAGCCAAGTGTCCCCCGTCCTATATTTGTGCATCTGGTTCTTCCTGCCTTAGTGCAGAACCTGACATTTGTCCCTATTGAAATTCATTTTGTTGGCTTGCGCTCTGTTCTCCAATCTATTAAGGCCATTTTGGATTTTGATTCTATCTTCTGCAGCATTAGTTACCCTTCCCAGTTTGGTGTCATCTGCAAATTTGATGAGCATCCTCTCAATTCCTTCATCCAAGTCATTTATAAAGACGTTGAACAACAACAAGCCCAGGGCAGAGAACCCTCCGACACCCCACTTGCCACTTTCCCCCAGGATGCGGAGGAACCATTGATGAGTCCTCTGTGGGTTTGGTCAGTCAACCAGCTACAAATCCACCTAACAGTTACCTCCTTCAACCCACATTTTACCAGCTTCCTCACGAGAATATCATGGGGGACTTTGTCAAAAGCCTTACTGAAATCAAGATGCACTGTGTCTACAGCATTTCCCTGATCCACCAACTTTTGTAATTCCATTTAAAAAAGGAAATAAGAAATCGATTGGTCTGGCATGATTTATTTTTGAGAAACCCATGCTGGGTCTTAGTAATCACAGCATCCTTTTCTAAATGCTCACAGACTGACTGTTGAATTGTCTGTTCTAGGACCTTCCCTGGTGTCAGTGTCAAGCTCACTGGTTGGTAGTTTCCTGGGTCTTCCTCCCCCCCCCCCTTAAGAAGATGGGGACGGCATTTGCCCACCTCCAGTCTGTAGGGACCTTCCCTGTTCTCCAAGAATTCTCAAAGATCATAAAACAGAGGCTCTGAGATTACATCCGCAAGCTCTTTTGGTACCCTTGGATGCAGTTCATCAGGCCCTGGAGATTTGAATTCATTTAAAGTGGCTAGGTGTTCCCTTACTACCTCTCTTCCTATCTTGGGCTGCAGCTCCCTCCTTACATCATTTATTCTTTCTGTAAAAATAATGAGGAGATTGCCAAAGATAGCAGAGTGAAGATGGCCACTATGTTGTTTCTAAGTAGGTTATGTTTGTTGAACTCATTAGTTCCAGTCTGAAGCTCCAGGTGACTGGCTCCTGCTGTTTGTTTTAATAATCTGTTTTAGCTTGTTTTGTGAAAGATGACTTGAGCAGACAGTGTTACACGCAGGGTGAATTCTGGCCATATCAATATCTTTTACGTAAAACCAGGTCAAGAGATTGAACACGAGAAAATTAAAAGGGTCACCTCAGCATAACACCTTAGAATCAGAGTTTCTTCCTAAGCCATCACAGTGTGATTGCATCAATAACCTTATTTAACTGGAATAATTGCCTCCCAAAGAAAACATCTTACAGTCATACATTTCATCTAATGTATGCCATTTATGTAAGCTTTTTACATAAATACGCAGCAATGTATTTCTGAGGAATGAATCAAGTTTTATTTAAATGGGGCAGAAATAGGGTGGCTTTCCTCTTCTGTATGGGTCCCAGTGTGGCTGTGATTGTGACATGCATCCAATTTCTTTTGTGTCCTTTGTTTTACTTTTAGGTCCTGGAAACATTTGCCGGCCGGCTGATTAGGCTCCAGGTTTTGTCTAAACGTGAAATTCCTGCACTTACTAAGTATCAGATCATTCTAGCACGGGATCAGTTTAGGAAAAATCCTTCACGCACTGTGGTAAATATTACTGTGCAGTATGATATTCTTATCAGAGAATGTTTGGTTCAAGGTAAAAGCAATGAAGCAGCATCTATCTGAGCACATGGGTTTCTTTCTGTTTAATGCACGTCTTGAGTGTTCAAAGGGCTTCCTGTGCATTTTCTCATAAATTAGGCAACCACCTTTCCCAGACAGGTCATCAGCATCCCCACATTATTGGACTGAAAGCAAGTGGCTGACCTAAAAGAACCTCCCAGTGGGTTGACTAGACAGACAAGGTTTAAGCCTGGGTATGGTTGGTATGTTCTGTTCTGAACCGCCCTGTGACCTTTAGATGAAGGGTGATATACAAATTTAATAAATAATAAAAAAGATATGATTAATCTGAATGCACAGCTCAGTTGCTTAGCCACTACCCTGTGCCAGCTGGTTTGTACTTCTTACCAATGAATATCCACATTAATTTCCATGCATCCCTGTAAAAATAAGGCACTGCAGTGATATACCGCACCATTCTCAGAATTATTCTTAGGGATCTGTCTAGGAAAGAGGGAGGAAAACGGTGAGGTCTAGAACTCCCTGCTCTCGCTTTTAGCATATGTTTACAGCGTGCAATAATTAATTCTGAAAACTTGCTTGAGGATCCAAGTGATCCACATACTATGTGGATTAAGAGTTGTCTGGGCCATGGGTTTTCTCAGAAGTGATTCAGATGCAAGACATTCAGCCGGGCCACTGGTTCAGGGAGGCAGTTTGAAAGGAGTGACTCACACATGTGTCTTTGGGGGACTGGGCTCCATGGAAGGGCAAAGGGCAGTTGCTCAGTGGCAGTACGCACTGTGTGTCAAAGGCCCCAGCTTCAACCCCCGGCACCTACAGTTAAAGGTGGTTATTCATATATCCCACCTTTGGAGAAGGGAAAACTCTGGTCCTAAATCTCTGCTGCCTTGTGGGACATCTTTGGGAGAAGGAAAGGCTCAGGAGTAAACCTTACACAAATCCAGGGTGGAGTCCCTAAGCCGGTTGGGTGGCGCCTTGTACGCCTCCTTGTGACAACTCCTGCAGCCCAGCTGGTGCCAAGTGCATTGCTCTGCTTTCCTTTGGCGCCAAGAAGGGGTCTTGTTCTCTGAGCAGCCCAGGACTTCCAGACACGGTGCCTGATCAAGTGCCCCAGAGATGCTGCGAATGCAGCAGCTTGTCGGCACCCTTCTGTCTCAAGAGGCCTCTGGGGGTGATAACATACAGATCCCACCTTTCCTCCAAGATGTTAAAGGTGGCGTACATAGTTCTCCCTTCTCTCCATTTAATCTCCACAACAACCCTGTGAGGTGGTGACTGGCTCAAGGTAACCCAGTGAGCTTCGTGGCTGAGTGGGGTTTGAACCCTGGTCTCCCAGGTCCATCACCCTTAACAACACAGCACACTAGCATGGCTAGGAAGAGACTCTTGTTCCTCCACCATATCGTTTGCCTACATTTGGTAGGAAGGATGATGGTACAAGTCCTTTTGGGTGTAAATCTTTCTCACTGGAACTGATGTCTCCACAGGGAATGCAGCAAGGCGCAATAGAAGGAGATTTTGCTCTTTGTATTAGTTTGTATCATGGTTATGAGCTACTGCTGCAAATGGGAATGCGATCCTTATATATCTTCTTATGCGGAATTATGGATGGATCAAAAGGTAAGGGATTCCTTTGCACGTGGAACACCTTCTGTTATCTTCCCAGATCAGCTGAGGGCATTTAGAGAAATGCTCTGACTCATCGCCCCCCCATCAGAAAACTGGAAATTATGTATTTAACATAACCTCTAGAAAAATCTTAAAAGGCATGGGAAACAGAGCTTAGTTGCTTTCAGACTCTTAAATCTTCAGTCATTGCGGCTCTATATATGTCATAATAATAAATGTGCATATATCCACACACCTGCTGGGATAGCTTAGTTGGCAGAGCATGAGACTCTTAACCTTGGGGTCATGGGATTGAACCCCACATTGGACAAAAGATTCCTGCATTGCAGGGGGTTGGACTAGATGACCCTTGGCGTCCCTTCCCACTCTACAATTCTGCGATTCTATCTTAATGACAAAAGCATTCCTTTAGGGTCCTCTAAAATGATTTACTGTTGAAGTTTTATTTCTTCAGTGTGAGAGAGTTTCCATTTAGACAAATACGGTAATACTTTGTTAGATATCAAGGCTGTAATATCTGCTATGTGGAATAAGCATCTCAGAATCAAAATGGCTTTAAAAATAAATTGGTTTGACAGTAACATGGAAGATCCTAGATTTTAAAATGCACATTCATAATGATTTCAGCAGAGCATAACAGTTCTTATTGTCGGAAGGGGTTTAGCACTTCCACCCTGACAGGCAAATTTCCAGCTGGCTTTGGATACAGATGGGGCAGACAAGAGAGTAAGTTCCCTCGTTTAGCTGCGGAGGAGTATGGATGCTAATAATTGGTTGAGGTTTAGCTGACTCATCACAAGCATGCAACAGTTAATGAAAGTTTCCAATTCTTGTGGAAAGTATTTATTCATTAGATTTATACCCTGTCTCATCACCCAAAGGAGCCCAGGGCAGCAAAGGATAATACAATTTAACTTATAGGTAAAGGTAAAGGATCCCTGGACGGTTAAGTCCAGTCACATTTGACTATGGGGTGCCACGTTATCTCTGCTTTCAAGCCGAGGGAGCTGGCCTTTGTCCAGGGTTGGGGTCATTTTGTCATCAGTAGAGGTAAGAGAGCTGTAAAGTATGGCCAGAACGTGGAAGGAAGGAACACATGATGTGTCAGGGCTGGGCTGGTTGGAGAGGAGCCAAGAAAGTCCTTTGGCAGAGTCAAACCAGGTTGCATCTAATTTCTCATAATTGCAGGCTTGTCTGAGGCAGGGGAGCTCCTGTGTTAACTTTTGCCCAGTTCCTATGACCCAGGTTCTTTTGAAGTTCTTTTGCAACTTGTATGAAAAGTAATAGACACTTTGAGGTAGTGTAAAACCCATTGCAGTTACAATGCATTATTGCTTATTGACTCGCTTGTTGCAGATCATGGAAGCAATTCTAAAAGGGTAGTTCCTGTCTCCGATTTATGTAAGTCACGTGTCAATTTCCCCCCCAAGATCTTTAAATTGGTTTATCTCTCTCTTGAAAGGTATGACTCGTACCAAGAATGAACTTGGGCGTAATGAAGACTTCATGATGTTATATAGCCAGCTTGAAAACATGTTTGCAGACACAAATGTGACTTCCGCAAATGGTAAGAAAGCAAAGCTAGACTGGCATTTATCTTCTTAGTAATAAAACACAACACTGTGCCTTGCTCATTTTTGCCAATCAACACTTTGTTGCTGGCATCCTTATGTCCCAAGAGAGTGGAGTGTACCTTCAGGGGTGAAGTCAAACCTCTACACCAAAGTGACCTCTCTGGGGTGCAAGCCTGGGCAGTGGGTGGGAAGGTCCTGGGCTGCCCAGACAACAAGACCCCCCTCTCGGCTTTGCTGATGTAGCCTAAAGGAAAACAGAGCAAGACGTTCGGCACCAGCTTGGCTGCAGGAGTTATCGGAAGGAGGCGGGCAAGGTGCCATCTTGCCGGCTTAGGGGCTCCACTCTGGATTTGTGTAGCATTCACTCCTTAGCCCTTTCTTCTCCCAAATATGTGCCACAAAGCAGCAGAGGTTTAGGATCAGAGTTTTCATTCTTGTAGACGGGCTCCGTTCCCAGGTGGATGAGCCCCATCTGCCCTTCACTTCCCTGTACAGCATGTGCAGAATCTTCCTTCTTGACCATTGGACCCCCTCTTGGTCTTGTCCGCTCAGTCCCCCACAGCCCGTCTTCACAAGCAGGGGAAGTTCCTAACTCACCGAGGGCTGAGTGCAGGGTGGGCAACCAAAGGTAGACAGGCTACCCCAGAAGGAGCATGACCTGTCTGCCACCAGAGTTACTGCTCCTCCTCTAAGACCTTGCACACCCCGACTGACACTACCGAGGTATAAAGACTATTAAATTCAAAAGGAAGCTCTCTTGCTTGTGCAAACAGTAACACTGAGTTGGCAGGAGAATGGTTAATTACCTTCATGTTTTAAAAGGTGTTTTGCTTCTGCTAGAATTTGAAGCCTCTGTGATGATTTAGTTTTAGACAAATTTATTCATTTTATCTGTTATAAATGTTCTTTGCTTTTGACCTTTTTGAAGTTGAGTAAAAATGAATCCCTAAATATATGGCTTAACTTGAACAATTTCATTGTTTCTTAACAGTGTGTTAGACCATAGTAATAGTCATAACAACAGTCTGATTGTAATTGTTTCAAAGGGTTCCTATTAAAGATAAAGCTGCCTAGAAATTACAGATTTAAAACAAAAACCTTTGGCCTTACAGGAGATGGAAACAGGAAGCCATTCATCTACAGTCACCCAAAGTTAAAGAAATTAGAAGATGTTGTAGTAGAACATTTCAGATCCTGGAAGGAGCGTGGAGGTACATTTCGGATGTAATTAAAATGCTAATCCATAGTATGCATCGATTTACACCCTAACTTTCTGCTTCTGACGTGTAGGAAATATGTATTCTGTGCTTTTGTCACTACCAATTATTCGTTGAGTTTTCTCCTCGACTTTCTTCAGTGTAAATTTACATTCTGATTGCCAGAGTTTACGGCCTTTTCCCAAAACAACAGCAACTGTTCTTCTCTTAACAAAGCTTCATTCCCTAGCCTTTATAATCACTTGACTTCATTAGCCCCTTACGAAATGTGGTTACCCAACTGACCATCATTGCACCCACTGATAATGCCTGCTTTTGTTTTCAAAAATGCAGAGTTGAATTTGAGGAGGAAATATTGTGGCCTCCTATTCTGCTGCAAGGAGATGCATGGATAACGCACTCAATGAACTGGATAAATTTCAGGGTGTATAATATAGTAAAGAGGCTGCTAAAGGCCTTCTCAGTTTAAGCCACTATCTCCTTGGTAACGCTGCCCATCTAAAAAAACTGGTTGGAGCCGGGACTATGCATTTGCTGATATGGGGGTCTCCCTCTCTTTCTCCGGCATCAAACAGATCCAAGTGCACCTGAAGGCCAGCTTGGAGAGACCAGAGTCATGATCTTCTCCTCCTTCCGTGACAGTGTGCAGGAAATTGCAGAAATGCTGAGCCAGCACCACCCGGAGGTGAGGGTCATGACCTTTGTGGGCCACTCCACCGGCAAGAGCACCAAGGGCTTTACGCAGAAGGAGCAGCTTGAGGTAAGGAGGGGCCGGGGGCTGGCGGGGAGCCCAGCGTGGCAAAGTCATGCTGCGCACGTCTTGCTTGTTGTCATCAGCAAGCTGTTGTTGCAGGGAGAGCTCCGGTGCCAAGAAAGCGCTCTTTGCAAGACAGTGGTGCCCATTTAGAACTTGGCTGCTATGTGCTGATGCTCTGAACTCATGATGCTCCATACCTTCTGCTCGTTTAGCATGTGCTTAGGTCTCTTGATATTTATAGAATTAATGGGCGTCTAACCCTACTGCTCACAGTTGCAAGCGCATGATCACGGTCCGGCTGCAGAACTGCCACTGTTGCACAAGCCCAGAGTAATCCTGCCTCTTTCAAATGATGCAGTGTGATTCCCATAAGGCTCTTAGGCGCAGTACCTAAATCTGGATGAACCAAGTGGCAGAAGTCTATAGAAACAAAATTACTGTTTGGTATCCAGGTACGTTTGGATTGTGTCGGCTGCTGCAGCTGCTGCTGCTACTACCGCTACTATTTGGTAGTGACTTGCCCATAAAAATGATGCAGTGGCTTACAAAGACATATGGCAGGGGTCGGCAAGGTTTACCTTGCCTGGGCCGATTCACTACAGCAGAGATCCCTCCGTGGGAGAAGACGCCCCGCGATTTCCAGCGTCTGTGTCTGCACAGATGCGATTTTTGCATCACGAAAGTAAGTCCCCATGCTGCACCAGTTTAGCGCAGTGCATGGGGACTTGCTGAGCGGACGGCTTGGTTCGTGGGCGGCTTGTGGGCCAGTTAAATGACCCCCGTGGGCCGCTTGTGGCCCATGTGTGTTAGGTTGCTGACCTCTGACATATGGTGTAGCTATTGATCATAGAATCCTAGAATTGTAGAGTTGGAAGGGACCTCGCAAGCTTCTCTCCACACACACACACACACACACACACACACACACACACACCCTACCAAAGAGCCAGAGCTACTTACCAGCCAAAGCTGATAAAGAAATAAATCATTTTGCAGTTAATCTTTTCCAGAACTGCAAGCGTCTCTCCACACACAGAAACACACACCCCGCTGCCTTTACATATCCTGCTTTTCCTCTGTTGTAGAACTCAAGGAACTCAATATGTGATTCCTAGGGGAGTCACTCCTTTAGGCACCAGCGAGACTCAGGCATTCTTAGCTCCAGTAAGATGTGGCCACAGGAAGCTAGAGGTGATTGACAGGTTCTCTGCAAAGCAAATGCTCAAGTGTTTCCATCGTCCTTTAGGTCGTGAAACGTTTCCGTGAGGGTGGCTACAACACTTTAGTCTCTACGTGTGTGGGCGAAGAAGGCTTGGATATTGGAGAAGTTGACCTCATTGTTTGCTTTGATGCTCAGAAAAGTCCAATTCGGCTTGTGCAACGAATGGGCCGAACCGGGCGCAAGCGGCAAGGGCGGATCGTGGTCATCCTTTCTGAAGGACGGGAAGAGCGAGTAAGACATAGAGCCAATAGGAGCCCATTCTGCAGCCAACTCATTGCATTCCTCAACGTAACCCACTTTTTTTGTTAATACTTTTCCAAATTTCCTAAAGACGGGAACCCAAATCCTAAGACTTACTGTGCCCTTTGAGTAAGATAAACCAATGGGCCCAGCGCTGCATGGCTTGGCAGGACAGGTCTGCTGTGGCAAACATTTAGGATCCTCGTGCCCAGATGTTCTGTGTATCCATCTCCCACAAAGACAGCAACAAGGAGGATGTAGTTTTATCTGATAACATTTGTGTTTGTAATATTAAACCATGGTTTAGTGTTCCATGGATGAGCCTCAGTAGCCCCAAGCAAAGCTCTGGGCTTGCAGGCTCCCCTTTCCTCCTCTCTTCCTTCTGTTGGCCATGGCAGGAGTAGACCATCTGCCAAGGATTCTTG
This sequence comes from Podarcis gaigeae, assembly GCF_964106915.1. NCBI lineage: Eukaryota > Metazoa > Chordata > Lepidosauria > Squamata > Lacertidae > Podarcis > Podarcis gaigeae. The sequence goes on from NC_139678.1 coordinate 1,732,739, forward strand.
GTTTACTGTTGCATGTGAACTAGGAATCCTGGTTTTAAACATACAAGGCTTAGTTAAACAATCCAGCAGCTGTGGGCTGTAGAAACAGTGCTTATTTTTTCTTTCTCTTTCCTGTCTCCTCTGGTTTACTGGATCCGGGGTATGTCCTCCTGGTGAGTGGGCAGGCTGAGTTAGCTGGAAGAAATAATGAGAGCCTCCAGGGATGCCTCACAGAGGGGTTCCGAGGAGGTTACCAAATTACCTGATCTCATGGGTAGGCAAACTAAGGCCTGGGGGCCGGATCTGGCCCAATCGCGTTCTCAATCCGGTCTGTGGACAGTCCAGGAATCAGCATGTTTTTACATGAGTAGAATGTGTCCTTTTATTTAAAATTCCTCTCTGGGTTATTTGTGGGGCATAGGAATTCGTTCATTTTTATTATTCTTTTCAAAATATAGTCCAGCCCACCACATGGTCTGAGGGACAGTGGACCAGCCCCCTGCTGAAAATGTTTGCTGACCCCTGGTCCAGAGTGCTGCTGGCCCAGAAAGGATTGGCACTTGACCCAAGTGTACAAAAGTCTGCAAGCCTAAGAACATAAGAAGAGCTCTGCTGGATGAGGCCAATGGCCCATCTAGTCAAGCATCCTGTTCTCACAGTGGCCAACAAGATGCCCATTATGGGAAACCCACCAGCAGCATTCGAGCGCAGGAGAATCACCTCCCCCTCCTGTGTTTTCAGCAACTTGTTTTCAAGCTTGCTTTAGCTGCAGGTCTGTCCATCCTTCCTTGGGAGTCTGTCCTGCTGAATGCAGTGGGGTGTACTTTCTGGCAAACATGCATAAGATTGAAAATTGCAGCACCACCAAACAAAAAACCACCGAAATTCTTCTTTGTTTTGCAGACATACAATCAAAGCCAGTTAAACAGAAGAAGCCTCCTCAAAGCTATTTCTGAAAACAAAGGGCTCCACTTATACCAGCACAGCCCACGGATGATTCCAGAAGGCATCGACCCGAAGATGCACAGGATGCCAATTACGCCTGCGGAGCGTGAGCCAAACCCCTCCAAGCCCACCTCAAAAGGGAGGAGAGACCACACTCTGCTGTTGCAAAAGTGGCTTCCCTATCCCACTGGGGCAGGTAAGATGTGCAGAATGTTTTTTCTCCTCCTCTTGGGGCATTGCTGTTATTTAAAGGCTGCTTTATAGGGCCATGCACTCACAAGCTGGCATGCAGGAAAAGGGATGGCAAAATAGATACAGCCGATTCAGTACACACCTTAAGGGTCAGCAGCTTAATGCAAGGAAGCTGCTCCAAGTCTCAACAAGCAGCACAAAAGAGAAAAGTTTCAAGGTTTCCTTGAGTGCTTCTACTGTAGTGATGAGGCACCAACCAACCAGAAGGGAGTTCAGGGCTCTGGGCCTCCACTGAGGAAGCCCTGCACAAAGATCTCACTGGCACGTCCCCCAAGGCAGCCCTTAACGGCATGGGGAGGGTCATAGGCATGGAAGTGGCCCTGCTCCACCAACTATATATGGATATGTGAGGGCTTTGGAAAAGGATTATTGCACCCTGGCTTAGTTGTTGGAGGGATATCAGTAGCGACTAAATCCAGGCCTGTTCCAGGTGAGGCACTTTTGCTGCTTTCCCATGTGTATTGTCCGGCATCTAGATTAGGAGAAGGAAACATAGACATACCACTTGTTTGAATGCAAAATTCCTCATTCACCTTCCTTCATGAGGTCGTTCCATGTGCAGATGTGTTTCACCAGATGTTTTATTGTCTCCTTCGTGCCACACGGTGCAATATCATCTCACTCCTGCCCCATGCAATGGGGTGTGTGTGTGTGTGTGTGTGTGTGTGTGTGTGTGTGTATTTCCTAAAGTCTGTCTTATCCCTCTTGGCTTTCCTGCTTTCAGAACTGGTCTGCTTCTATCACAGGATTGTAGAGTTGGAAGGGACCCCAAGGGACATCTAGTCCAACCCCCTGCAAAGCAGGAATCTTTTGCCCAATGTGGGGCTCAAATCCACGAAGGGAGGGCAATCTTGTGCTGAGCTTCAGGAGTTTAGAGGAATCTTCTGTTTGACAAGCTATGTGTCGGGTGCCTATTTGACAGATTTTTCTTCTACATATCAACCTTCTCTCCCTCCCTGCCTCCAAACACTTTCCAGATGCAAAGCAAACCTGTCCCTCCGAAGCTTGGTGCCTTACAGCTGAAGAATTTGAAAGATGGAATAGATTGTATAAAATCAAAGCTGGTGATGGAATCAGAAACCCAGTTATGCCTCAAAGTCACTTTGAAACATTAGAAGATGAGGAGACGAGAGTAAGTTGGGGCCTGAATGCGCTTGTTGGGTGTTCTCTGGCCTGGAGCAGGAATTCCAAGCTCTGTCTTGCTGGATGTGCCTCAGCCAGGAGGAAAGTGGACTGATCCCTTGTCAAGCATAACAAAGGGCTGCTTTTGCCATGAACTTCAGACACCAGCCGGGGAATGGCTGTAGCTCAAGTCTTAGAGGACCTGCTTTGCAGTCTCCACATCTCCAGGGCTGGGAAAGACTCCTGCCAGCAACCCTGGCCGTTGAATAGAAGACAATGTGTGTCACAGTCCATGCACAGTACTTGGGTGCTCTCTGTCTCTTAACTAACAAATGAGTGAAAAATAAAGAGTATTTTAAGAGAGAGTCGTCTTCTTGCAATAACTGTTAATGTTTTGTTTATGCATCAAGCCCTGTAACTGGAATTACTATTTTTGTACAATCTGGATCATGAGATGCTTTGTATTTTGCCAGCCAGTACTTGGAATGAGCTCTGTGTTGCTCTCTGTTTTGAAACCCAGGACTCGCAAGCCAAGGAGGTCCATGTGCTGTCTCTGACAGAGTGGAGGCTGTGGCAGAACCGCCCTTTCCCTACCCACCTGGTGGACCACTCGGATCGCTGCCACCACTTCATTAGCATGATGGAGATGATCGAGCAGATGAGGCACGAAGAGGTTGGTAAGCTCACAGCCTCACCGAACAAACATTATCTCCCTATAAGAGTCATGTCAGACTTTATAGTTTGCATGAGACGGTGTTGTGACTTTGTTGAAGGAAGCTGAGCAGGCTGAGGGGCCAGGCTGCAATTCGTAGGAGTGGGTTTTGGACTCGGGGGGGGGGGGGAGGGGGCAGTCTTGAGCCTGCCGTTCAGAACATTTATAAGGTAATGGGCTGCAAAGCATGTTCAAAGAGACCTTTGCCAGTAAGCAAGCATCTTCAGACCCTTTGCAGGCCCAAGCGGAGTTAGGAGAAAAGGCCCTGGGGTGCCTGCAGCCCCCATTCCTCTGGACGTACTCCGGTGAGCGGAGCTCTGGAAAAGGCATCCCTTTCTTCTCCAGGGTGCTCCCAGCGACCTATATCAGCTGGTGTAAGCACACTATCCTTCTGGCTTAACACAGCAAGACGTTAGAGACATTGTAGTTCTAAACTAGTGTCAGGGGCTCAAGAGCAGAAGCACAGGGAAGGGAGGAGATGGAGAGCGAAGGGGAAGAATCCGAGGGGAGCGTAGGAGAAGATGACAGTGGCCCGAGAGATTCCATGAGCCTCTCCAGTGAATCGGAAGATTCACAGAAGGGGGCGCCGGTGGCCAGGGCAAGGGGGTTCCCAAGGGGGACACTCCAGGAGCAAGGGGCCAGCGGGGACTCCCAGAGCAGCAGTTGGAAATCAGGACCAGCTTCCCCACCAGAGCGTAGTGGGGGGGAAGAGTCCCAGGTATCGGGGCCAGCGTATCCCCCACCAGGGAGAGATGAGTCAGGGCTGACCACGCCTCTATCGGAGAGTCAGGCAAAGGAGGGGAGGTCAAGTCCAGCGAGCCTCCCGGAAGAGAGAAGCAGTGACAGAAGCAGTGTAACGGTCAGGAGGAGGGTCACGGGGTTAGCGCGAGGAACAAGTTCAAATGTACAGGAGCGCGGGACAGCAGAGAATGAGGATTGGGAACCAGGTCCTAAAGCCCGCCGGAGGCAGGGGGAGGAGTCAGGCGACTCAGCGTCAGAAGAGTCCAGAAAGGGGAATGCCCCAGCGGGCAGGAGGACCCAGAGGAGGAGAGAGCAGCGGAAGAGGTGGAGCAGGGCTAGGATCTTAAACTGGTGTCAGGGGGGAGGAGATTCAGACGGGACTTCGACGGTCTAGGGTTTAAGACGTAGAGCTGTGCGCTGCGGCTTTGAAATGGAAACTGAACTTCAATAAAGACTTTTGTACATAACGACGACCTGGCGTTGATCCTCTGTGAGCTGGGACCTTGGGGCAGCTCTGACAACTAGTAATTTATTTACAGAATATACAGACAAGCAATCATGGTGCTCGCTCTCAGCTCCGAGAGTGGAAGAATCCATAGCGTAAAATTGAAAGTACAGTGGTGCCTCGCAAGACGAAATTAATTCGTTCCGCAAGTCTTTTCGTCTTGCGAGTTTTTCGTCTTGCGAAGCACGGTTTCCCATAGGAATGCATTGAAAATCAATCAATGCGTTCCTATGGAAACCGCCTTCAGACCAGGTTTGGGGACAGTCTGTCCCCCGACCTCTTCTGAAGGCCGACGGGGGGGGGCGAAAGTCTTTGCTTCCCCCCCCCTTCCCGGGACAGCGGAGACTTCTCCGCTGTCCTGGGGCAATTTTAAAATGCTGGCGGGCGGCAGCGAAGCCTTCGCTGCCGCCCGCCAGCATTTTAAAAACCCCGGGACAGCGGAGGACTTCTCCGCTGTCCGGGGCGATCTTAAAATGCTGGCGGGCGGCAGCGCTGCCGCCCGCCAGCATTTAAAAAACCCCCGGGAAGGCAGGCAGGGGGGACAAAGACTTTTGCCCCCCACCCGCCTTCAGAAGAGGTTCAGAGGGCTCTCCAAGCTGCGGATAGCAGCCTGCTGCCCCGCGTGAGGGGCAGACATTCGCAGCTTGGGGAGCCCTGCAGGACTTCCCCGCAGGGCTCTCCAAGCTGCGGATAGCAGCCTGCTGCCCCGCGCGAGGGGCGCTCTTAAGCAGAGCGCCCCTCGCGCGGCGCAGACATTCGCAGCTTGGGGAACCCTGCAGGACTTCCCCGCAGGGCTCTCCAAGCGGCGAATGTCGGCCCCGCGCGAGGGGCGCTCTGCTTAAGAGCGCCCCTCGCGCGGGGCAGCAGGCTGCGCACCTTCCCCTCTGTTCCCGGACCTGTCCTGAAGGCTTGCGGTGGGAGGAGGGCTTTCCTCCCCACCGCCAACATTCAGAATGCTGTTCTGAATGTTGGCGGTGGGGAGGAAAAACCCTCCTCCCACCGCAAGCCCCGGGAACAGAGGAGAAGCGCTGCGCACCTTCCCCTCTGTTCCCGGACCTGTCCTGAAGGCTTGCAGTGGGAGGAGGGCTTTCCTCCCCACCGCCAACATTCAGAATGCTGTTCTGAATGTTGGCGGTGGGGAGGAAAAACCCTCCTCCCACCGCAAGCCCCGGGAACAGAGGAGAAGCCCTTCGCGCCTTCCCCTCTGTTCCCGGACCTCCCACCGCAAGCCTTAGGACAGGTCCGGGAACAGAGGAGAAGGCGCGCTGCGCTTCCCCACTGTCCCCGGAGATTTCCCTATGGGCTTTCGTCTTGCGAAGCAAGCCCATAGGGAAATTCGTCTTGCGAAGCCGCTAAAAAATCGGAAAACCCTTTCGTCTTGCGGGTTTTTCGTTTAGCGAGGCATTCGTCTTGCGGGGCACCACTGTACAGTTTTACAGTCTCGTACCGGAAGAAAGATAAGCCTGTCTTCCCTTCTCACGCTCCTCACAGACAGGCGTGTGAATCACACAAATCATACAATTCCGCTTCGGAGGTCTGATTTGCTAATGGGGTTGGGGCAATGTCATGCTTCATGTATCTTAGGTGAGTTCATTGCATTCAGGTTTGAGGACCTGTTGATCTCAGTAACTTAGTTTAATGTTAAAACGCTTCAGTTTGCTGTAAATTCTGAGCAAATACATGCATGAGATTCTAACTTGGAAAATTTTAGGTGTGGATTTTTTTGGCTTTTCTCTGTGTGCCTTTTATTCCAAGCACAAAAAAGCCACGGAGACAGTTGTGTCCTGCTGCAGAAAAGTGGGAAACAACCCTCTGTTTCATGCAGATGCACACATCAGCACACAGATGAACCATAAAAGCAGCTTTTTATTAATGCCTTCCTGGCTTCATTGCTAAGGCAACGGAGGCTTGGCCAAACGGATTGGATTTTCCCCTAGCTGGAGTTTGCAGATTCCACAGTGCTGCCTTCAGCGCTTTGAGAGCAGGCAGTGGGCTTATCTCCCATCACAGTGCTGTGGTGCTTAGCACTAAGACTGGAGATAAAAGATCCCTCATTGCCCTAAAGATCAGACTCGGAGCCTTATCTCCCAGTCCGCTTGTAGATAAAGATGAGGCCTGGCAGGCTGGATCTGGCCTGCAGGCCATGGGTGACCACCTCTCCTCTGTTAGAGAGAAGCCGCCAGTTGCTCTGCTCTGGAATCCTGTGGAGGAGTCCGCACAGCTGCTCTAGAAGAGCCCAGCAGATGACTTTCTGTTCAGTGAGCGTGTGCTTGCTGGGCGCAGCTCACTAGAAGGAACGCAGCTTTTGCACAATACCCCTTTCAAGGCTTTTCTGCTGTGCTTGTGCTTTGGGAGCTGTAGCTTCAACAACAGGAGCCTCCGTAGATGTTGACACCAATAAGAGATTGTGAATTCAGATTTCAGAAACTAGCTGGTGCCAAATTTGGTGGCCAGGCTGCTCACCGGGGCAAGGCGGTCTGAGCACACAACTGTAATCCTGGCCCAGCTGTGCTGGCTATCAGTTAGCTTCTGGGCCCAGTTCAAAACACTAGTTTTGACCTATAAAACCTCATGCAACTCTGCACCCCAATGCTTCTTGGACTGCTTCCCCCCATATGAACCGACCTGGACCCTTCGATCATCCTCTGAGGCCCTTCTTCCTTTGCCTCCTCCATGAGAGGTCTGGAGGGTGGCAACATGAAAACAGGTCTTTGCAGTGGTGGGTCCCCATTTGAGGAATGCTCTCTCCAGGGAGGCTCGCCTGATGCCATGATTACATATCTTTCGGCAATAGGCAAAAACATTTCTTTTCTGCCCAGCCTTTGATTTTAAATTATCCATGGCCTCCTTGAGTGGTTGAGATGTTTTAATCCTGCCTTTTAAGAATATGATTGTCTATTAGATTCTTATTTTATTTTGTTTTATGCTGTTTTTAATGTTTTGTTTGTTTGTTTGTTGTAAGTCGCTTTGAGCTGCTGTTGGAAGAAAAGTAATTAATAAATAATAATAATAATTAAATGGTGAATGGTTGAACTTTGAGGACAATGTTTACCCAGTGTTAGAAACTGAGATATGAAAGCTAGGAGCACCTTAAACTTCTAGGTTATGGATGCAACAACGGAACGTCTAGGTGTGTTTTTTTAATAACAAGAATGCAAAGCTGAAAATGAATGAATTGAAGCTAAAATATTATGTTCATTTTTCACATGGTCTAGTCCTTCCCCTGCCCACCCCCCTAATATTCTTAAGAGGGTCTTTTTTCCAGTCTTCAGTCTTCCAGTAGCTGGGATTGGGGAGGCAGAAAAAGTTCCTCCTTTCCTTCATTCTGCAGTTTTAATCTGAAATCTTAGGCTCAGTACTGCGTCCAGAGCTCAGAAACTGCTCACGCTAATGAAATTCCCTGTTGCAAAACGCGCCTAGAACAACGGGAATTTCGAACACTGTGTTTACTACCATGCAGAGCGCAGTAAATTAAAGGATTGCATTGTTGGCCTACTTCTGTGGATTCTTTAATAAAAAGTGTACCCTGGGTGGATTTCAACCCCCTTTTGTAGGACCTCCTTGCAGGCGCTTCTGCTTTAGCTAGGGATGCAAATGTGCTTCCAGTGAACAGGTGATGCCGTGTGTTGGCACACTTAGGCAGGTTTTAAGCAGCAAACTCACTTTGGGTTCAGGAGCTTGAGTCACGCGCAGTAATGCAGTTCTTGGCCTGCAATAACGTCAGAGTGTTAAATTTAACACTTGTCGGTTTTTCTCTCCTACGTCAATTCACACTCCTACGCCAACAAAATGGCTCAAGGCTATAATTGCCCACATGCGCGACTCCTACTTATGGCTGCTGGGATTCCATGGGCGGGAAACTGCGGCTGGAAGCCTGCAGAGAATCCAGAGGAGGGAGTCAAGTCCCACACGTGCAGGAGCAGTGCAAATGCTCTGTTGTTGTTGCAGCTTCAGCACTTGGGATCAAATGTCTGCAGGATGGGAACTGTCCATGCAAGACAACCTCAATCTGTGCTTGGATAATTTTGTTTATTTATGTCTGTTTTGCCTCTTTGGAATACTTCCAACAGTGTTGAAAATGCATCTCCTTTTCACAGCAGAAGCCCGCAGAAGAACTTCCACTCAGGATCATGGTTATAGTCATAGAGAACTCTTGTGCCTCAAAAGGCAAGCGTCCTCTTCTCACTGTGGCCACCCAGATAAACCCAAAAGCACAATTTCAACACAAGAGCTCTCTCCCCTTCTGTGGCTTCCAGCAACTGGCATTCAGGAGAGCATCGCTGCCTCCGTGATGGTGTTTCCTGCTTGGCAGGGGGTTGGACTCGATGGCCCTTGTGGTCTCGTCCAACTCTATGATTCTATGTGAAGGCAGAGCAGAGCTATCCTGGCCTAGAAGCCATGAATAGCCTCCTCCATGAATCTGTCTAACACCCCTTTAAAGCTATCCACGTTTGTGGCCACAGCCACATCTCATGGGAGTGAATTCAATAGTTTAACCACGCATGGTGAAGTTCTTCCTTTTGTATGTCCTGAATTGACCAACGCTCAGCTTCGTTGGTTGGCCCTAGATTGAGAAGGGGCAGGATGACTGCAAAGGTCTTGCCAGGCATCTGAGTTAGCAGGGATTGTTGGAGGCCCCATGGGAGCCTGAGTGCGGTGAAGGTGAGCAACTTAGCTTGAAGCATTGCGGTAGCCCCAGGCAGAAGCCCATTGGAGGTTGGAATGCTCCAGTCAGGTGGTCATACAGTTCAAGGCACACTTGAGCCATACACATGAGTCTGCTGGCACACCTGCTGTCACCCCTGGGACTGTGGCAATGAGGGCAAGATCACAGGAGTTGAGAGAACTTCTAGGGAGGAGTTTTTAGCACAGAACAGTGACAAGAAAGGCGCAGGTTCGTGGGGGAGGTTGCAGAAGCTGTGCTTGGAGGAGGGATGGTTCTGCACAATTCTGTTTGCATGGTTTGCTTTTCAACCCACATCTGAAAAGCTAAGCTTGGTGTGCTGAGAGCTTCCACTAATACCCACGCGCGCGCGCACACACACACACACACACACACACACACTCTCTCTGTTGCTAATCAGGTCCTGCACTACTTTGCCCTGGAGCATTAAAGGGTCATATGGGCATTTAAGAGGATAAAGCTGCACTCAGCAATCTGAAAGGCTTGCCAGCTTTCCCTGCTTGCTTCTCCAGCTTGTTACAGAAAACACATTGCCCCTAATGACAGCAGGGAAGCTGATGTTCATTCCAAAATTATGCTGTGTTGGCTTTGCCCTCCCTTCCTTCCTTCCTTCCTTCCTTCCTTCCTTCCTTCCTTCCTATTGCCTTGTGTTCCCTTTGGAGGCTTATTCTTCATGTGCTCCAGCCATGGGGTTCTTTTGCATTGCAAGGAGTCAACTCTTGGAGCCCAAGAGTTGTCAGAATTGTTATTATGACTCCTGTACTCCCAAAGCCAGAGTTGCCTTGTGACTCTGCGGGTGGGATGTTTGTGTAATGAGCTATATGGATTCTCCCTTTTATTGATGCCCTGCTCCCCTGGGAGAGGGAGAGAGAGAGAGAGAGAGAGAGAGAGAGAGAGAGAACTGTTGTGGCCAGAAGCCCATTTAATTGTTAGGCACCACATTTTCTGTCACCTTTCCAAGTTGTGAATATTGTTAAGTCTGGCAGGATTCTATAATTCTTAATGAAAGCCGTTGTGCTAATGCAATCGTATTGGGAAAGGAGCGGTTTTGTCCCATGACCTATTTTGCTGAGCAGCTGGTTTCAAATCTCAAGTTTTGTTAGTTCCTTCAAATGGTTTTTTGATGCTTTACTCTACTAAGCAACGTGTGAAGGTGTGAGAGTGTCTTTGCTTCCCACCTGCAGTTTAGAACCTGCCTGGGGTCAAGTGTCCTTTTCCATAGGGAAGGAGAGCATTTATGTAAGACCTTGTGAGTCTGAAATGAGGACACACACTATGATCCTAGCTGCCAGACTTAGGTACCCCTGGAGGAGAGTTGCTTTATGTAACTTATATATCAGGCCATTTTTAATGTTATTTTTTTTTTTGTAGGCCAAATTGGCAGGTAAATGAACTAGCTGCATCGTTCTGTTTTGATTTAAATGACTCCATGATCCTGTGAACTTAGGGAAGGCTGCACCAATACACACAGGCATTGTTTTCCAGAATATAGTCAGTCCAGAATTTGGAAGCAGTAGCGGAAAACTGATGGAAAGTATTGTTAGAAGATAAAATAACCAAACCTATAGAAGTACAAGCCTTCCTGAAACAGAACCAGCATGGCTTCTGCAACGCCAAGTCTTGCATTATGAACATATTAGACCTCTTTGAGAGTATCAACAAGCATAGCATACTTAGGAATTTCAAAAGGCTTTCGACAAAGTACCTCATCAAAGACTCCTGCTGAGTAAGCTTAGCAGTCATGGAAGAGGTCCTCTTGTGGACTGGGGATTGAGAACCAGCGAGTAGGAATAAAGGGACAGATCTGTGGATGGAGAGATGTAGAAAGTGGAGTCAGAGGCCATATTGCTTCTGAATGCCAGTTGCTGGAGGTCGCACAAAGCGAGAGGACTCTTGTGCTTGAGTCTTGTTTGCTGGTTTCCCACAGGCATCTGGGGAGAAGCCATTGTGAGAACAGAAAGCTGGACTAGATGGGCTGTTGGCCTGATCCAGCAGGCTCTCTTGATTTTCTCCTTGAGCCCTCAAGAGCAAATGTTGGTCTCCTGGCCCTTTCCCTTCTGCAAGACTGAAGCCATGTCAGTCTAGTAAACACAGTTGATGGGGGGATAAGGAGTGCGATGAACTTTGAGTCAAACAGATATCTGAAATAGTGTCTTTTCTTTTTTTCAACTAGGGAGAATGCCACTATGAGCTGGATACCCGTCCTTATTTTCACTGGGAAGATGTTGAGGCATCGGAGGGGGCTCAGCGGGGCAAGAGGTATCGTGATGCTGCAGCTGCTCAAAAGGCGCCTTTCTCTAGAAAAACCCAGGCAGAGGCTCCAAAAGCAGCAACACACCGCTCATTTTCCTCCGTGGAGCTTGATGCAGAATGTGTATCTCTCTTTAAAGCAACAAGCTTCAAATCTGTGAATAGGCCTCAGGCTCTGACGGTAGACTCTGAAAGTCGTGCTACAGAGGGGCTCAGCCCTGCAGATGGTTTTCCAGCAAGCACTTTGCCGTTGGTTGAAGGTGCTGGATGTAAAAAAAAGTCAGATAAGGATGAGGAAAACATGGAGGAATCTGCCAGCATAAGCATTGCCCAGAGAAGCGTTGCTGATCGCGAAAACGCAGCAGAAACAAAATTTCAGCCCATCTCAAAAGTGTGCGACTCATGGAATGGACACGGTGCAGACTCAGGCTACGGCTGCTTTGCAGAAGAAAATTCTCCCCTTTCTTCCTTGTTTTATGCACCACCAGCAGCAGCAGTGGTGGATTTGTTTGTGCTTCCTGGTGCTAGTGCCGAAGAGGATGCTTTTTGGGGAAAATGCATCCCAACAAATGCAGCAAGGCTTCTGTCACAGTCTCCCCCTTCTCTGAATGAATTATTTGATTCTGAAGAAGAGACAGAGGATGTAGCCCAGCAGTTAAGCTCAGTGCAAAAATGTGTTTCCGGTGTGTTTGCAGGCAAACGTCCTTCAGGAGAAAAACTGACTCCTTTCAAACCACCTTCCATGTCACCTCTGACCATGTCTGAACTCACCGATGCTCAGGAACAGTGTTCCTTGAATAACCCTTTGGAAAAAAGCTGCATTCCTGAAGCTTCCTTTAGCAAGATAAATGATTTTGATTGGGACGAAATATTTGAGTGTGACGATGAAAAGCAGATGGGCATTCAAGGGAGAACTCCACCAGTGGCAAATCATGATCCAGGAGCAAACCATTCAGGAAAGGAGTCGGCTTGCAGAAGTTATCAAGGATCCCAGAAGCTGGCTGAGAGGAATGCAAGCCCTACTGAAGTGCCTGGGTGTTTCTTTATAGGAGAGGATTTTGCAGAGAGTGGCCCTCATCCAGACACAAAAGAAGGGGAGCTTTCAGAGCCATCATTGCGGGGTCCTCAAGCCAGTACCCTGAGCAAGGAAGAGGAGACCTCTGGAAGGCAGACCTCAAGGGAGGAGCTTCATGAGGTCAGCCAAGGAAACCTCATGAAGTCACTGACAATCCCAAGAGATGGAGGTTTGGAAGCATCTGTTGATCCTGTCGGTGCAGGCAAAGGAGAAGCCCAGCGTCCTGGAGAGTTCCACAATGTTTCCCAGGAGTTGTTCTCTGTTAACTTTGATCTGGGTTTCCTGACTCAAGAATCGGAGGACGAGTGCCCAGAGCAAGTGGACACCGTGAAAGATGGGGGAATTCATGCGGCAGTTAGCTCCTCTAGCGCTGAAGTAGCACTCTCAAACAGCAACATGTCAAGGAAGTCTCCACTGACCTGGGGCAATGAATGCTTTAATGGAACCAAGTTTTCTACACCTTTACATCTACAAAATCGGGACTCTTGTCTTGCGGCAGTTGAAAATGTTATTCCCTTGGTCTCTCCTTTGACACCAGCGAGAGGGAAACTGTGCCAGTCACCAGGTTCTGCTCACGCTGCATGTTCCACACCGACAGGTAGGCAGGTGAGCCATGCTGGCATCCCCAGAAGAACCTCCATGAGCTCTTTCTCCGGGAATAGGCAGGAAAGTCCACAGGCACCAGTTCCAAGGAGAGGGAATGCCAGTACAGTGAAAAGGGACTTGGCTAACTCCATTTTCAGCACAGAGGGGCTCACACTGCGGGAAACCGTGAAGGTGGAAAACGGAAGCCTAAATGGCCCTAACGTGCTTCCCATTGAAGGTAAGATTTTTTAAAAATTAAAACAGCGTAAGGCATTATGCAGAGAGGACTTAGTCTGCCTACAGTCTTCAGAAGGCAGATGGGAACTGGATACTGAGATCCTGCCTTTTAAGCAATGAAGGGATGTTCTCTCGCTCGGTTTATGGCAAGGCTAAGCATCAGGTTGCAGAAGGCAACATCCTAGAGTTGGGAAGGGCCTCATGGGGAGTCAGCCCAACACCCCCCGTCCCCCCAGCTGATGCAGGAAACCCCCCACCCTCTGGAGCCCCAATAGGTGAGGCCATCTTGCCTCTGCTTAAGAACCTCAAGTGGAAAGAGAGTCAGTCCGACATTCTCTCTTGAATGGTTTATGCTGTTGGGAATGTTTAAATCATTTTTCTTGCAATGCATTTAAAATATTCTTTAGCCTTCCTCCCCACACAAGAGGGTACCAAAGTGGGGTACAGTGGAATAAATTAAAAGCAACCCCCTCTCCCTCAGTTACAGATCATCAGTCAGATAAAAACAGGAACAGATAAAACCATGGCAGAGTCAGTAGTGACAATAAAGGGTAAAGGGACCCCTGATCACTAGGTCCAGTCATGACCGACTCTGGGGTTGTGGTGCTCATCTCACTTTACTGGCTGAGGGAGCCGGCGTACAGCTTCCGGGTCATGTGGCCAGCATGACTAAGCCGCTTCTGGAGAACCAGAGCAGCGCATGGAAATGCCGTTTACCTTTCTGCTGGAGCAATACCTATTTATCTACTTGCACTTTGACACGCTTTCGAACTGCTAGGTTGGCAGGAGCAGGGACGAGCAACGAGAGCTCACCCCATCGCGGGGATTTGAACCGCCAACTTCTGATCGGCAGGTCCTAGGCTCTGTGGTTTAACCCACAGCGCCACCCGTGTGGGTTAAAATACTGCTGTGGCATTGATACCCCTAAAGGCCTGCTGAAATGGGTTCGTTTATGCCCTGCCCTATTCGGCCCATCCTCAACGCCAGTGGAGATCCTGGCTCGCCTCTTAGCTTCTCATTTTCTCTTCTCCAATCTAAGCCTGCTTCCCTGCAGCCTCTCCTCCTAGCGAGGGGCCTCCCGGTCCCCCTGCATCTAGGTCACACTTCTTCGTATGCAGTTTACTTTGTCAGTATCCTTTTTAAACGGTTAGAGGCAGCAGCTAGAACTCTCTGTGTTGGGAAGTGGAGACCGGTGGCTGTACCAACCTTTAAAGAAAGGGTTAAACTCTGGGAGGTTAGTGGCTAAAATAGCACACTTTTAGGTTCATGGAATAAGAGCACAGGCAAGGCCACTTTACTGAAATACAGTTGTTTACTTATTTGTTTTAAAAAAGGAAGATAACTTTATTAATTTGGGATAATATGTCTGAATAAACCTCAACTTTTTCTGTTCCTCATTGAGTAAGCTTTTTTCCAATCAGATGTAAGCAATTTTGCAGTAAGAGTGGTATTATATAAGATGCAATGTGATTTAGACAGAGCGATACTGCAACTTATTACAAAAGCAATTAAAAAAATTGAAATGTAAATGAACTGTGGAGCTTGGAACTGGACACGGTAAGCCAGATGGGGCCTGGCCAAAGTAGAATAAAGCAGCACCATTGCATCTGGAGGCTCTACTTCTGTGGATGCAACGCCTTTGCTCACTCCTGCCCTGGCGGTTTTCCCGCCGGAGGCCTGGGCTTCTGAATGGCAGTTGTGCTCAGGTGCCCCTCGTGGGTGCCCAGTTGGCCACCGTGAGAACAGGGTGCTGGCTTAGAGGACCCCCAGGCTTCATCCAGCTGCAGGATCAGCATAAGTTTCTACATCCTTAGCTTACATCTTTTACCTTTTTATATTCTTAGCTTAAATGTAAAAGTCCTACCCTCAAGGCCTGCTCCTTCCTCATTCTGTGTAAAAGCACGGGGGGGGGGGGGACTGCTGGATTCCTATTAAAAACAAACCAACACAGCTTTGGAGCTCAGATATTCTCGTATTAGATGGACAGATGAACTGCATAAGGAAATTTCAAGTAGGCTATGCTCAAAGGAATTCCTCACTAAGAGAGATAACCTTATAACTTCCTCAAGCCATGAATTAAAAATAAATTTATTTCAGGAGTTAATTTCACTCCTTCAAGATTCCCTGAAGGAAAAAAGGAACAGGTCAAATAGGCAATCCTCAGTATATAAAAACTCCAAACCCTGGTTTGATCAAGAATGCCAGGACATGAAGCTAAACTTACTGAAAAAATACAAGAATTATAGATCTGCCAATTTACCCCAACTCCCCACGGTCTGGTTTGAAGATAAACGAAATTATAAAATCCTGATTAAAAACAAAAAACTCCTGGCACAGAAAAGAGAATGGAAATGCCTAATAGATGCATCCAGAGAGAGAGACTCGGCCACCTTCTGGAGAATGGTAGCGAATGGAGTGCGATCTACCTCCTCAGAAGTGGAGTATACTATACCTGCAGGGACTTGGGAGGCATTTTTCCAATCATTATATTCAGCTCTGCCTTTGACACAGCCACTAACACAGTGTGCGGCAGGTGATGAGTGGCCTCCGGTGTCGGTTGCGGAGGTCAGGAGGCTTATTCAGGCACTCAAATACAGAAAAGCCCCGGGAGCAGATAATATCTCCCCTGAGCTTCTCAAAGCCAATATTGACTGGTGGGCCCCAGTCCTTGCCACCCTATTCACCAGCATAGATCAAACAGCAATAATACCAGAGGACTGGGGATTGGCAATCATCGTTCCCATATTCAAGAAAGGCTGTAAACTTGATCCAGCCAATTACAGACCAATCAGTCTCTTAAGCATTATTAGCAAACTTTACGCAACTCACTTACGTGAAAAGTTTGCGGACTGGCTGGAATGGGAGCACATCCTTAAGGAAGCCCAGGCTGGTTTCAGGGCACATAGATCAACTTTAGACCAAGGACTGGTATTGCAACATCTAGTGGAGAAATACACCTCAAAGAAAGGAGGCTCCCTCTATGTAGCCTTTATAGATTTCAAATCAGCTTTCGATTTGATACCCCGGCACAGACTTTGGGAAAAATTAAGTGCCACAAACATCGACAGACGTCTTTTGCTTCTTATCCGTAGACTACATGAAAACACTCGGATCTGTGTTAGATGTGACCGTTATGGGAACCTATCAAAGGAAATCCAAAGTTTCCATGGTGTCAAGCAAGGCTGTGTTCTTGCCCCTATTCTATTTAATTTCTACATAAACTCCTTAGTCAGAAAGATGGAGGATGCAAGTACTCATCCCCCAAACCTAAATAATATACCAATCCCAGTCCTTTTGTACGCAGATGATGCGGCACTTATTTCCTTCTCTTGTGTGGGTCTAAGAAAACTTTTACGAGCTCTTACAGAGTATTGCGAAGCTGAACACCTAATAATAAATTACACTAAATCAAAAATTATGGTGTTCTCCAAGAGAAAACTCCGACATAAATGGAAAATTAATAACCAACCTATTGAGCAAGTAACATCCTTTAGATATCTTGGAATAATCTTTGATGAGAAGGGATCCTGGTGCCATCAGATTAAGAATTCCATGGCAAATGCGCAAAGATCTTCCAGAGCTATCATAAGATTCTTCTATAGAAAAGGAGGTCAATATGTTCCTGCTGCCTCCCAGGTCTTTGTCGCAAAAATACTTCCACAACTGATGTATGGCACCCAGATATTTAACTGTCAAAAACTCAAGTCCCTGGAATCTGTACAAACTAAATTTTACCGCTCCCTACTAGGGTTACCTACCTGTGTTTCCAACACAGCCATTAGGCTGGAGGTAGGTCAACTCCCTATCAATGCCAGGATATGGATCCTGAAGATTCACTTCTGGCTAAAACTCATATTTTTCCCAGTGGGAGTGGCTCCATTGACTCTATTAGACCCGTTCCAGTCTAAATGGAGATTGTTGCTCTATGAAAAATTGAAGGGCCTGGGGCTTTCCCCACAAGAACTTATAGCCTCAGGTTTTGAAAAGGCTAAAAGGATGGTGAGCCAGCGAATAGGAGATGTAGAGCTTCAGGACCATATGAGCAAGATAGATAAATATCCAGCCATCCAAGATTATGGAAAAGGGTTCAATCTAACACCATATTTGCTGGATTTACAAATCGCAAAATACAGGCGGGCGTTTACCCTTACCAGATTTGATGTACTGCCATCTGCCTTACTAAAGGGCAGATACGTGGGCAAACCCTATGCTGAACGAGTCTGCCCATGTGGTCTGAAAGAGGTGGAAACGGTTTCACATGTGTTGCTACACTGCGACCTCTACGGGGATATCAGGTCACTGTTTATTTCCCCTATCGTTCAGAAATTTCCAGGTCGATCTGAATCTCAGCGGCTGAAAATCCTACTAGGAGATAAAAACCCAGAAGTAACACTGAAAGTGGCCAAATTTTCTGCGGCTGCGATCAAGCGGAGGGCTTTAGCTGTAAAAAAGTAAAAGACTTGACCCCTGGACAAGCCCCCTCATTTTTTTAAGTCTATACATATATTGTAGTGCGTGTGTGCGTGTGTGCGTGTGTGCGTGTGTGCATATGTGTATTGCTTTTATGTATAATTTTACAATTTTTAATTGACACCATTACTCCCCTTGTAAACTATCGTTGTTTTTTCTGGTCTATGACCGTAATAAATTAATTCATTCATTCTCTGCAAAAAAATTAATTCAAACCAACACAACCTTGAGGAATATGTGCAGGGAAGAGTTGGAAAATGGGGCAAAAGTGGCAGGGAGGGGAGAAATGGAGTCAGCTGGAGATACCTTGTTCCAGAGGTGCCTCTCTGGCTACCTGTAGGAGGAGCAACAGCTCTTGTACGTGGGCTGACAACATGTCCAAGAACAGATAAGTGATGTTGGTTTAGTGTTTTCCCCTTCTCTTTCCCCTCATCCCTATCACTCGGTAGCACTCTTAATTTCCAGCTCCGCAAGGCAGTGCAGCCGGCTGTTTTCCTATGCTGGGAAATACTAAGTTGCCCCAACTGAACCCTGAATGGATGAGGAATCACAGGCCGACAATAGCAACCTCCCAAGCCAATTCAGAAATGCCTTATTTAAAGAAAAAAGGGAGAAAGCATTTTCCTCTCGGACTTACAAATATATTGTATGGTGAAAAACACACACACACTTTCTTATTATTGTTACCCACATACTCCTTCGCAGTTGGGGCCGGCAGTGAAAGCGAAGAAGAAATTGTTTTTCTCAGAAAAAATAAGAAGAAAGTGAACGTTTTCACATCTCAAAACGTGAGTCAGCTCAGTTAAAATTAAAGGCCACCAAGATCCAAACAAAACTCCTCTCTGTGCGGTTTCTAAATGTGTTTTGACGTCTTCCTTCCTTCTCCCAAGATTGATGATGACTGTGACTTGGAATCGCCAGTATTTGCTGTCAAGAAACGGAGACGTCCGCTCGTCACAGTGAGTAAATACCCCCGTCAGGGCAGGAAAAACACATAAAACACATTTTGCTCCGGTTGGCTTAAACATCCCTCTTTATTGTTAGGAAATGTTTATTACCATTTTTATCTAAAATGGCTTTAACCTGCAATAGGACAGGAGCTGATTAGTTTTGAGATATCTAGCAGAAGTAAAATAGTTTTTTTTTATAGTCAATTCATTTATATACTACGTTTCCCACAATGACACCTGTGCTCAAAGCAGTTCCTGTAAAATGTGGTAAAGTTTATTCTTCAGATGGAGAGATATTTGGGCAGCATTCTCAGTTGAATGTACTCAGAAAACCAGTAGGCTGCTTTACCCTGAGTCGTCCTCTTGGCCACCTGCAAAGATGCTGCCCCTGCAGGGGTTCTGGGTCTCCACCAGAAACGGCTGAACAGGCCACCCCCTCCCTCTCCTCCACTCTTCCTCCATAATTCTTTAACCACCCCTTAAGTGTAATTTCACCATCAACATTAATCATAAGGAACATGAACCAGGCTGCCTATAGCATCCCAGATTTGAAGCCAAAGGCTGCAAGTTTTGGTTAAGCCAGACCCATAAAGTCCCTGCCAGGGTAGCATGGAGCAGCAGTTAAGGCCAGAGGAATCTGGCTCTGATGCCACTGTTGACCAGTGTCTGTGCTCTGTTTCAGTCAGATTTGTCTAGCGACGCAAGCCCAGATTGCCCTGAGAAGAGCTGGAGCAAGAAGCCAGGTGTGAAGAGGCGGAAAAGGGCAGACGCTGCTGCCAGGAAGGTGCGCATATGACACACAGCGATGCTTCTTTGAGGCTTGGGGTACTGTGCTTTTCGTTCCCCCCTCTGGAACCTTAGACAGGAAGGAAATACGGGGCAGTGCGCGTGAGGGGAACATGCTTGGAAACAGAGTCTCCTCTGTTAGGCCAAATTTCAGTTTTGGAGCAGGGCCATGCAGCTCAGCTGCGCAGGATGACACATACTTGGTGTGTCATTCAGCCCTTCCCATCCCCAGTTAAAGAAGAGGATCTGGTTTCAGGTAAGGAGGAGAGGCCTCTCTCTGCCCGAGAAGTCATTATAAAACTGGAAGCTGCCTTATACGGGCTTTGATCCATCTAGCTCAGCATTGTCCACAGACTGGCAGCAGTGGCTCTCCAGGGTTTTAGGCTGGAGTCATTCCCAGGCCTACTTGCAGATGCTGTCAGGGATTGAATCCCAAATGCAGGAAACTAATACCAAACCAAGGAATTCGGGGAGAGGTACTTTTGGCCTTGTGTTTTGTAATTGAGCGATGGACAAACAGTTTCTGCACTTGGAGGCTTTGGCCCCCGCCAATGGGGTGCTTCTTCTTTCCATGTGAGGCTGTGGCCTCAGATCACTTGATCTGCACGGCTGGTGGTGGTGGGGCTTCGTGGGCTGGCTGGCAACATGGGATCGTGTCCTTGCCCGTGGCCAGTTCCTAAAGGAAGCCCAGTTCTGATCAGCCCTGGCGTGGGGGTTGGCCAGTCCCCGGCCACCTGGCATGGCTGGTTCTACAGCAGAGTCTGCAGGAACTCTCTTGCTTCATGTAGAACGCAGCCAAATACTTCCTGGACCAAGAGGCGGAACTTTCTGAGGAAGGAGCCATGGAGGTTTCATCTGACGAGAGCGTCGGCTCGGAAAATGTGCAGAGTTCTTCCCTCGTCGAGTTTTTAAATGATGAGACACAGATTATGCAAGATCTCAATGGTAAGTGAAGGAAAACCCTGCCCTTTTCCTGTTAGCTGGCACTTCCTTTGGTCTAATTTTCCTTTTTCACTGGCACCAGTCCTCCCAGTAGCAGTCAGCATGTCAGTTTTTGGAAATCAGGTAGCAGCAGTAAATCAGGACTGTGGTGCTTCGGTCCATGCTGCAGTATCATCAACAAAGTGGAAAGGTGAGGAACAAAGGCACAAACTGCAGGAGAGCTTGAATAGCCAGCATTTGGACCGAGGCCTGGAAGTGGATAGAGAATGAACGGCATGTTGAGATGGATGCTTGGAGGCCACTGAACTGCTTCTGTGTGGCAGCAATTGCCACATGTGGAACCTGTCCCCCCAGCGCCATTGTGGGAAGGGTTTCTCTGCTACTAACAGGCCCCTGATTGCTGCAGAGTCTGTGTGGTGGGAATTGTAACGGGATCCGCAAAGTAAGCTGCCCTGCACAACACAACTTTCCCCCACCCTACAGAGACACTTTTTTTTAAAAAATAAATTTTTATTAAATTTTCCACCATAATAACACAAACCACAAAGCAAAATGATACACAAAAATAGAAAAGGAAAAAGAGAAGGGGAAAAAAAAGGAAAGGGGGGGGAACAATAAACAAATAGACACTAATAACAAACTTAATTCTTCACAAATCCAACTTTTTAAACATCTTACTTGACTTCCTCAAATCCCTCCCTTCTGAGTTTCCTTGTAATTTAAAAGTAACAGCTTTCCAATATCATTATTAAACTAAAACAATTTCCAATTATAGTCATCTTATTCACTTTTCTTAACATTCTGAATCCCATTTATTTAATTATAACTTAATTTGTCCTAGGCCTATTTGTTTCTTTCAAGTAATTTCTAATTTTTTTATATTACAATATTTATTCAAATAGTCCTTGAATTTCCTCCAGTCCCCTTGAAACTCCTCTTCTTTCTGGTCGCGGATTCTTCCAGTCAGGTCAGCTAGCTCCGAAAAGTCCATCATCTTCATCTGCCAATCTTCCACTGTTGGTAGTTCTTGTGTTTTCCAATTTTTAGCAAGTAATATTCTTTCTGCCTGCGACTTCAGTTCTGACTGCGGCTTCAGTTCCTCTTCTGTCTGCCTGACTGCTGTTCTTTTTTCTCTCTGCTCAGAATCTGAGATGCATGCAGTCTACCTGAAATCTGTACGAAGCCCAGCTGTTGGCAACAGGTATAAGATGCAGAAAGGATGCAACTCGGTGGCTGTTTTCTCACAGGTAGGAAGGCAGACAGGGAGGGTTGTGTCCAAAGCACAAACTGGGGCTGGTCTTGATCCAGAAATGCTGCTTGTTGGTTTCTCACAGCCTTATCAGAGCGAATGGTTGCTTTTCACGAGTGTTGTCTTAAAGGACAAGGCCGAAAGGATTGTTCCAAGGTGGGCTGACTTCTTAGCAAGGCAGAACCTGCTGCCTCAACACAGTTGGGGTTTGTTTAATACCACCCTTCGATAAAAATCCCCAGTGCGGTTCACATGAATCAAAAGATAAAAACAATGCAAAGTACAAATATCGCAAATCAGAGCTATTGTAAGGCAGAAGAAAGAAAAGGCAGCGTGATTTGGGGGGGGGGGCACAACCTAAGAACAGGATTCTGATTCCACCTGAATGACCTGGGAAAAGTCTGTGTCAGGCAGACTTCTCTGAGGAATGTGGTCCCTAGTTGGGATGCTGAGCTTGAGAAGTCCCCCCTCCCTCATAGCCACAAGCAGAAGGACCTTATATAGGTAGCTTGATTGATAGGGAGCTTGGCCTTCCTTTCGGCACTGGGGAGTCAAGCAAGTTTGGCCTCAAAGGACAGTAATGCCACCATGAATTGGGCTCGGGAAAACACTGGTAGCCAGGGAAGGTCCTTTAACTGGGCCAAGTGGCTGTGAACAAATCTTGCCACTATTAAAAGTCAATACCAGCTGCAGCTTCCAGGGCAGCCCCACATGCCAAAAGGTCCCCAGAGCACGGCTGCCCTTGGCCAGCCTGCCTCTCTCTCGGTGAAGCCACCGCTCATGTGCCAGCATCAGCTGGGAGAGGGAACTCCCTTGGTGTCACTGAGAACGCTTGGGAGTCCAGGGACAGGACTGGATCCTCCGCCCCAAACCAAAAAACAGATCCTTCAGGGGAGTGCAAGCGCATCTAGAACACATTGAGCTTCTCCCTAAACCCAGGCATCCTTCAGGCACAGAACTACTGCTTTCTAACACTTCTTCAGCCTGTGACGGGAGTCCAGGCAGCAACTCAGGGAGAGATGTGAACAGTCCAGGAACTGGGGTGGGGGAGTGTTTTTGCAGTGTGCAGGGGCCTGGGAAAACCTGGCTCAGGTGTTAAAATGAAAGAGCTTGGTTCCTCAGCATGTCGACGCCACTTTATCCCAGGTTCTTACTGTATTTTTCAATAGAAAGGGTGGGGTAGACGTGCCAAAATAAACTGGCTCCTGCAAATTAAGGCATTTGCCTTCTGGATTTCTGCCATATTCCATACATACCTGTGAACCTGAGAAGAAAGTGGCACATCAACGTTATTGTGTCATTAGAAACTGTGCCAGCCTCATGCGCTGAAAACTCCTCCAGGCTTGACTGGAAAGGTCACCTGCATTTCATCTGCTAGAGCTGGCCAGGCCTGCAGCTACAGCCCACGTGAGGCTCAAGACGTTCTGTGGCCCTGCCTTGGAGATACGCAAATCGTGGCGTGGGTTCTCCTCAGCGGTTTCATTTCCTTCCAGGTTCCAGAGCAGGACGAAAGCTACTTGGCAGACAGTTTCTGTGTGGAGGAGGTGGAGGACTCCCAAAGCTGCTCCAGTGAAGATGAGGAAGTTTGTGTTGACTTCAACCTGCTGCAGGAGAGCTTTGGACACGGGAGAAAGCAGTATTGCACCCGACGCAGGAGGAAGCTGAAAGAGGCAGGGGCTGCTCCCCCGCTGCTCAAGAAACGCTCCCGGATCCAGATTCTCAGCAGCTCGAGTGAAGATGAAGGAGGGGTCAGAAGGGAACCGCCTCCCGTCGCAAAAGCGGACCAGGGCTCGCATGCGTCCTCATCGCAGGCTTTAGACCACCGTCTGGACTGCAGAACATCAGCTCCAAAGGCTGAGATCCGTCCGCCCCAAGAGAGCAGGACCCAAGGGCTCGTGGGACTGAAATCTTCCTTGTCGGAAGAACTGGACTTCCAGGCAACGTCAAAGGTATGGGTTGTGTTCAAGCTGTTCCTTCCTTTGCTGGTTTATCTGTGGCCAGGATTAGAATAACAGACCAAAGCCCTGAAAGCGATCTGGTCAAAGCTCTCGCCAGGAGGCAAGATATCCCTCAGCGCCAGGGATGCTTCTTCAGGCTTTCCTTGAGAACCTTCAGCAAAAGCTCCCCCCGCCCCCTTGGTTGCCTCCTCCACTGTGAAAATGTAGTAATAATAAAATAATAACAATAAATTTTATTTATACCCCTCCCTCCCCAGCTAAGACCGGGCTCAGGGCGGCTAACACCAAGTATAAAAACAATTGATTAAAATACAACTTAACAACAAGATCAAAATACAACATTAAAATGCAGCCTCATTTCAGTACTGGGAACAGGCAGTTGTTCTGCACACTTTTGGCTGGTAGCACCCCGGTTCCCCTTGGTCATGCTCAGAGGCCTTTTATAGCGTTTCTGCCTAATGGCTTCAGACCAGAAATGTTGGGGGTTGCACAAATCACCTTCTGCATGTAAATTGAATAAATGTGCATGAGCTCTTTTTGCAATGGCATTTACGTTTTATTGAGCGCCTAGAGGACTACAGAAGGCTTGAGGTCAATGAAAGATTGGTGGGGAGGGCACCACCTCCTCGTCCCCAGAAGGTGTCCCGTTGGAATAATTTGCAGGTGACTTCCTCCATGCGTATGCAATTGTTCTACTATGAGGCTAGAAGCATGTCTAAACAAAAGTGGGATTAGGTTCTGTACCACTTGCCCACCTAGCAGTTCAAAAGCACATCAAAAAGGTTGCGGCACTCATCTCGCTCTATAGGCCGAGGGAGCCGGCGTTTGTCCGCAGACAACTTCCGGGTCATGTGGCCAGCATGACTAAGCCACTTCTAGCGAACCAGAGCAGCGCATGGAAACGCTGTTTATCTTCCCGCCAGAGCGGTCCCTATTTATCTACTTATACTTTTTGTTGTTGTTTAGTCGTTTAGTCGTGTCCGACTCTTTGTGACCCCCTGGACCAGAGCACGCCAGGCACTCCTGTCTTCCACTGCCTCCCACAGTTTGGTCAGACTCATGCTGGTAACCTCGAAAACACTATCCAACCATCTTGTCCTCTGCCGTCCCCTTCTCCTTGCGCCCTCCATCTTTCCCAACATAAGGGTCTTTTCCAGGGAGTCTTCTCTTCTCATGAGGTGGCCAAAGTCTTGGAGTCTCAGCTTCAGGATCTGTCCTTCCAGTGAGCACTCAGGGCTGATTTCCTTCAGAATGGAGAGGTTTGATCTTCTTGCAGTCCATGGGACTCTCAAGAGTGTCTTCCAGCACCAGAATTCAAAAGCATCCATTCTTCGGCGATCAGCCTTCTTGATGGTTCAGCTCTCACTTCCATACATCACTACTGGGAAAACCATAGCTTGAACTATACGAACCTTTGTTGGCAAGGTGATGTCTCTACTTCTTAAGATGCTGTCTAGGCCTGTCATTGCCCTTCTCCCAAGAAGCAGGTGTCTTTTAATTTCGTGGCTGCTGTCACCATCTGCACTTGACAAATACTGCCATTTTCTATGCAATATTTGGACTGTCAGGCAAACTACCAGCCCTTATCTTTCCCTGTTGTTTTTCCTGGTGGTCTATTTTAGGGCCCTAAACAGGTCATTGATGCGCTGATAGTGCCTTTGTGGTCTCTTTATACTGAGCCATCCACACATCATTTCACTTTAGGAGCTTTTCTGTGATGCGTCCTCAGCGCCACCTGGAGGGGACACTCATGCACTGCAGTGCATAAAAAGCCACACAACACAAACAACCTGGAACTTTTGAGGTACAGAATTTCTGCAGGACGTAACAAGGCGTTCCCTGGTTGGAAATGAAGCGGCATGACTGCCCCCCAAAACCTTCACAGGCGCAAGCAGTGTTGAAAGTGGGATTGTGTGTAACTGCCCCAATAGCTTCTTGAGAACAAATCACTATTAATGCTTGATGAAAAGGATGTCTGGAGGGGGCCCTCAGATGGTAGAATCATAGAAGGGTAGAATCCTGCGATGCAGGAGTCACAGCTGAAGAATCCCTGACAAATGGTCAACATCCAACCTCTGCCTAAATGAATGTTCCACTCTCCACCTCCCTGTTTTTAGCTGCTATGGGGAAAAGGCTGGGTATAAATCAATACATAATCATAGTAGTAGTAGTAGTAGTAGTAGTAAAAGTAAACCAACACCTTCCAAGAGTCTGGAAGCTCTTTGGAGGCAGGGACTGTGGTCTTGTGTCACCTGGGAAGCCCTGCAAGGCTCTGGGCTGCATTGGTAACGCACTATGAAGGGTGATGATAACGAAAGCTCAGCCTTCGCTTTCTCCTGCTCTGGCTGCTTTGCAGATGATGAGTGATGATTTCTCCTGTGATGTTTTCAGCCAGAAAGCTCTTTGGGGCACCTTACGGCTCTCTGCTCCCGGAAGAACCCGCCGCTGCCTCTCTGCGTTCTGGTTGACAGCCGTGAGATCTCCTCTGGGCCGGACGTCATTTCCACCCTGAAAGCTGTTCACGGAGTCAAGGTCCACGTTTGCTCACTGGGCAGCTGCGATTACGTTGTCAGCAGCCGGCTGGCCGTGGAGAGGAGATGCCAGGCGGAGCTGCTGAACCCGGCACACAGGAGCAGAGTGGTCCAGCGAGTGCAGCAGCTGAAGAGCAAGTTTGACAGGATCTGTGTGATTGTGGAGGAGAGAGTGAAAGCAGGTGGGTCTCCTGGCTTTGGCGGGTTTTCTCCTTGGGCATTTAGCATTTCAGCTTCCAGCTCTGCTGGCTGTGCCGTTTAGCGTTAAACAGAAAATGCAGCAGGTGCAGCACTGCAAATACGGGTGAGCAGAGATGGCCATTTAGGAGGTAGAAACATAACATGGTTGCACACAGGACCTTACAGGGAAGCTGGTAAACTGTGTTGTCCCACCAAGTGCTGAGTAGAATCTATCCCAGCTGCTTCTGATCAGGCACTGAAAGGCGATAAGGTTCTTCACTCCACTTTGAAGAATGAAGAGGCAACCAGGAACTGCACCTTTTTTGGTAGTGTAGGGATGATCAGGAACTTGTATCTGCCTACTTGGTTTCCACTCAACTCTCCTTCTGGGTGAAAGAGAAGAGAAAGATGGGTCCTGATTTTAAGGGTCTTCCTCTGCCCCCCTAGGCTGTGAAATGCTGTAACAGCTGACAACTTGCAGCAGCTGCTAAGGAGCTGAGAACACAACTGGCCCTTCTGCTAGAGATGGGATGGAGAGCGTGTGCTCATCCTCCAGGCTTTGCTGGACCAGGTCAACATCAGGGGTGAGGTTGAGTTAGCCCAAGAACACCCAGAGCGCCACAACTTCCCCACATCTCTGTGCTTAGCACATTGAAGCTGATCTCTTGCCACTTGGGGCATCAAGGAATGAAAGGCCACTGATAGTGAGAAATCTGGAAGCCTCTCCCAGGTGGCAGTGCAGGAGAAATGCCAACACCAAACTCTTGTTCTGTAAACTTCCAGGAGAAGCACGGAGAGTGTTCCACAGAACCCGGCACTATGACAGCCTCCTGTTGGCCTTCGTCCAGGCAGGAATCCGGGTGCTCTTCAGCTCCTGCCAAGAGGAGACGGCTGACTTGCTGAAGGAGCTGGCTTCGCTGGAGCAGCGGAAAGACGTGGCCATCCAAGTGCCCACAGAGGTGCAGGGGCACAGGCAAGATGCCCTCCGCTTCTACCTGAGCATTCCCTGCCTCAGCTACCCAGAGGCCCTGGCCTTGTGCCATTGCTTTCGCTCGGTGAAGGAAGCAGCCAACAGGTAGGGCTTGGGCAGGGCCTCGTCCTGACGGGCTGCATGCTCCCTCCTCAGCTTGTGATGGCCGATATCTGTTCAGGGACTCTGACCTCAGATAGCAGCCCCTGCCACATTCTTTGGGAGCAAATTCCTCAATGCAACTTGGTGTGTGAAACCAGAGCCATCCACTGCTGTTCTGAGCAGGCTGCTGGTCACTTGGCTCTTCCTCCTCCCCTTCCCCCTTCAGGCACATTGGAAGAAGCCTCCTGCGGCCCAAACGCACACCGTGTTTCTCCTGCTTGCTGCAGCAACTGCCTGCTGGCTTGCGATGGAGCTCAGCCTTCCTTTCTTCTTGCTCTTTCCCAGTTCCCCGGGCGAGATGGCAGCCCGCACCCGGATGAGCCAGCAGAAGGCAGAGAAGGTCCACCATTACACGCACTACGCCTTTGACGCCCAGATGCTGCCCGAGAAGGTCACGTGACCAACTGCAAATCACAAAGGGCACCCCTTTTTCAAAGACGCACTTTATTGTTACACCTCCTCGTTGTAAGATATGTAAATAAACTTCCGAACTCAGTGAGTTTCAGGCCAACATTTTCCTCTGGAGAAACCAGGCAGCTGCAAATGCAGCTTTTCCACAGGGGTTATTCTGAAATGGGTAGTTTATACATCTGTTGAAAAAACACCCTTCTCCATCTCAAGAACAGTGTTGCTGGAGCTCTTCTTCCTACCTCCTTACAAAACCAGATAGGCTTTGCTCTCCCTTCCCCTGGAGAAAGTGTTAAGAGTAAAGCTTAGTTCATTTTTAGCTGTTATGTAGAAAGCACATTCTTAAAAGCGGGGAGCCTGAGACCATCCACTTGGGTGAGGTTGATGGAAGTTGAAGTCCATCAACATGTGGAGGGCTGTGCCTTCATCACTAATCAAGCTAGACACTTGTAGGGATTTGCGGGGGCTGGAAAAGAGGGGTTGCAAGAATTTGCTAAGTGTATGGACTGCCCAGTGTCTGCTTTTGTCGGAAATCTATCCTATGCAAAAAAAAGTGGTCTCTTCTTTGCTCAATCATGGTATACGGCAGGTGGGGGGAACCTTTGCCCCCGTGCCGCCTGGTGAATTACATCAGCCCCAGAGGTTAGGGGCTAGGGATTCTGGGAGCTGTAATTCAGCACCATCTGGAGGGCTCAAAGGTTCCCCGCGTGCGCTATAAGGGGCAGGGGCTTCAGGAATTCTGTTTGGTGCTGACAGGCAGGTGGAAAGCAGGTAAGTTTCTAGGACTAACTGAACATGAGGCTCCTGTAGGGGAATAGTGGAATAAGAAAAGGAATTGTGAACAAGGCGATTAGGAGCATGCAAGTTGTTGCCTCGAAGAAAAAGGAACAAAAGTTGGGATTATGCATGCATAAATAGTCAAATTTTACACAGGTTGTAAAAACTTCAACGTAGTTCAGCCTTCTGATTTGTGTAACTCGGGTGATGATTTGCTGCCATCTTGTGGCATCCTATACTTTGGTGCTTTTGAAAAACTTGCCTGGGCCTTGCTTGTGGCAAGCTTAGGAGAAATCTGTCTTAAGCGTGGAGGTGGAATGGCTGAAAGCTGACTATTGACACCAACAGTAAAAGTTTGCTTCCCATCTAACCTGCAGATAGAAAGAATCTGGTCCAGAAATAAAGGTAAAGGACCCCTGGATGTTTAAGTCCAGTCAAAGGCGTCTATGGGGTTGTGGCGTTCATCTTGCTTTCAGGCCGAGGGAGCCGGCGTTTGTCCACAGACAGCTTTCCGGGTCATGTGGCCAGCAGGACTAAACTGCTTCTGGTGCAACAGAACACTGTGACGGAAACCAGAGCACACAAAAACGCCATTTACCTTCCCACCTCAGCGGTCCCTATTTATCTACTTGCACTTTGATGTGCTTTCGAACTGCTAGGTTGGCAGGAGCTGGGAAAGAGCGGCGGGAGCTCACCCCGTCATTGCGGGATTTGAACTGCCAACTTTCCAATTAGCAAGCCCAAAGGGCTCAGTGGTTTAGACCACAGTGCCAGCTGTGGAAATACACCAAATAAATAAACTGACCCATGAGATGGTAAAAGCTTGCAGCTCCATTTGTAATTTTAAAAATAATTCAATTGAGTAAACAGTACTTTTAATATACCAGACATGATTCTACATTAAACCAAGTTACACACAGCAACTTTGCATATGTAGAATGCCATTTCCCACCCCCCATTTTTTTCAATTCTTTCAAAAATCTCCACTCCTCACAATGACTTTACATCTCATGACACCCCACTTTCCATCACCATTGGGCCTCCACCCACCCTTAGAGAAGACAATGTCCTTTTACTTCCCAGAAAAGGCTGCTTGGCCTATTTCATTCTTAAATTTTAAGCTGCCAATTAAGATCTGCAACAGACATGCTGCGTACACACAGACAGTACAAAGGGTACACTCAACATTTCCAAAACACTTAAAAGCCACAGAGGAAACAGATTTAGTACAAAAATATATAAGCGCTATTCTTTGCTCTGTAAAGGAAACGTAAGCATCCTTTTGATATTAAATGCCACGTTTGGAAGTTTATTGTACAGTAACTTTTAAAAACATTATTTTGCTTCTTGAAGCCAAATAGTTCCCTGCAGCTGATGCCTCTCTGCATAAGACCCCTCCACCAGGAAAACAGAGCAACCACAAACAGCAGCAGTAGACATCTTTGTATTCTGAACACCAGAGCAGCACCTTAACACAGCTCCAGAAAGATGGAATGCAATACTCTAAAGCCATTTCGTAAGTCATAGAAATAAAGGCTTGAGAAACACTTTTGGCTTTGTGAAGGTGACTTGAGACCTGTTAGCAAACTGCCCTTTGCAGATGCAGGCAGGCGGCTGCCTACGTGGAAAAATACAAGTCCTCTTCTTCATCAGATAGCATCTCTTCATCCTCTTGGAAGAGCTGCCCCGCCCCAGCTGGAGCCAAGGTGTCTAGAGCAGGAGGAGAAAACCTGAGTTACCAGAAGGATCCCATTAGAGCAGGAGTGGCTAATCAATAGCATCCCTCCCCAGCTGCCCCTGATGACAGATCGTAGTCTAAAACATCTGGAGGATCCAAGGTTAGCCACGCCTGTGTTAGAGGCAGGATGGGCTCCAACGAGATTCTCTTTCAAGGTGAAACCTTTCCGCCAGCTCATGAAGAGACTGACTGATATTGGATGGAGAAGAAGTTCCAGGCAGTGAAAGGAGAGACTACTCCAAATCAACTGACATGGAAGGTGCCTTTTCAAGGCTGTGAATCCACAAGAATAGGAGCCTCTAATTTTGCTGCAAGCAATATTCATATGAATGTATCCAAGAGCAAGTTACAGACTTCAGCATCTAAATACTCCCTATACGGCCTGGGACCCTCGTACCTACGGGGCCGCCTCTCCTGGTATGTCCCACAGAGGAACTTACGGTCTTCAAACAAAAACATCTTGGAGGTCCCAGGCCACAGAGAGGTTAGGCTGGCCTCAACTAGAGCCAGGGCTTTTTCGGCTGTGGCTCCGATCTGGTGGAACGCTCTGTCACAAGAGACTAGCGCCCTGCGGGACTTGACATCTTTCTGCAGGGCAAGACAGAGCTGTTCCACCAGGCCTTTGGCCAAGGCACAGTCTGACCCCCTCCTTTGGCAATCTTCACAGAACTCTTGGCCAATGGTTGCCATTAATTTGATTTGAATTAATTTTATAATGAAATGATTTTAGAATGTTGTATTATTTTATTGTTGTTAGCCGCTCTGAGCCCGGCTTCGGCTGGGGAGGGTGGGATATAAATAAAAATTTATTATTATTATCATTAAATGTGTTCTTTGTGTAAAATTGGGAATTTATTTGGTCTAAGGCAATGCACTCAGAAATAGGACAGCAGCAGGAAATTGGTGCCTTGGTACAGTATTTAGGCACTGGCAGGTTCAGTGAGAGACTCATAGGCCCTGCTTCCTGCCCCTTCTCTCCACTTCCCTATTGGTACCTCTCAAGTGGGAAAATCTTTCCACACGAAGCCAGTGCAACTCCCTTCCTACAGCTGATAATGAAAATGGGACAAGGGCCTTGCGATCCACAGAGCAGCATAATCCACTTCCTCCAACAGGATGGAGACACCTGTCCGCCATGGGCTTCTCTGGTTGCTCCCTTAGTGCCAGCACACAGATAGCCAAGGGATCCCGAAACGCCAGACTCCTCTTTCTAGAGACCTGCCCCAAACAGTCCAGAGCAAGCAACAGTTATGCTCACCTTTGATATGCTCATCAAAGGCAAAGACGGTCGTTCTTCGAGAGTTGGGAGTGGTGAACACGGTCCCAGCCTGTGGAAACAGAGTAAACATTACTTCCTGTAGACTGAGGCTTCACAGAGAGGCTCGGAAACACCAGAGTGCTCAGAGCAGGGGCCAGCAAACTTTTTCAGCAGGGGGCTGGTCCACAGTCCCTCAGACCTTGGGGGGGGGGGCAGACTATATTTTTTGGGGGGGGGGGGGAATGAACGAATTCCGATGCCCCACAAATAACCCTGAGATGCATTTTAAATAAAAGGACACATTCTACTCATGTAAAAACATGCTGATTCCCAAACCGCCCACAGGCCGGATTTAGAGGGCGATTGGGCCGGATCCAGCCCCTTAGTTTGCCTACCCATGGCTCAGAGCCAGCACTAGGACAGAGCAGGGCATTTTCAGAGAGCTGAGCAGCCTTTGACATGTTCACTCCTTTTCTGTGCTTGTTATTGGCAAAAAATTGATGGAGCTTAAAGACAGGAAGTGGTGAGTTCTCCCCACACCAGGAGTTCGCCAGATCTGTCAAGCAAGACCACAAGAGTGCCCAGTGAACAGGGCAAAGGAGCACTTCCATGGAGTTCCCTCTCTTTATCCCATGATTGTAATAAGGGAAGTGTTGACATCATATCAGGATGACGGGCAGTATATAAACGTAATCAATACATAAAATAAGACAGCAAGGGCTTGCTCTGGTGAGTTTTGGGAACATTGCCTTTTCCTTTTGCTCTCAATGGAGCTTGGCGTGTGCTGCTCAAGTGGAATCGTACCTCTTTCTTCTTCACGTTGTGCCAGGTGCGCTCCTTGCCTTTGATGTTCCTTTGCAGATGGAACACGCGCTTTTCGTAGTTCCTAGAACACAAAACGATTTGTCCAGTGAGTTTCTAACCTGCCCTTCGCCACAAGATCTCTGGGCAGGATACAAAATAAACCCTAAAACAATAGCAACATAAATCAGTTTACAAAAGAAAGTAGTGGTGGGCGGAAATCCAAAATACAGTGCGGATCTTTAAAAGGCGGATTACTTCAACACTGCCCTGCAAAGGACCGAACAAGCAAATGGGTTTTTACCCGGCACCCGAAGGAGAAAAGCACCAGTGCTTCCAGAAGGACAGCTTTCTCCAAGACACGACTCCACCAACACAAAGAACGCCCTTTCCCACATCATGGCCTAACAGACACCTGCCAGTGGTGGAACAGCGAGGAGTGCCATCATCACCACCTCAAGGCATGGGCAGCCTGATGAAGGGAGTTGCTCCTTCAGTTATTTGGGTCCCCAGTCTTATAAGCCTTTATAGGTCAACACCAGCACCCTGAATTCAGCTCCAAAGCATATAGGCAGGCAATGTAAAAAGCCTTTTGGAATCCGTCTCAATGAGTTTTAATAACCACCCTAGAGTGCTTAGGCAGCTAGAACCTGCCCTAGTCTCCCTCCAGAAGGGAAAGAAAGCCTAAGAAGCAGCTGCAGGTCAGCAAGTGTTCATTTTTGCTACTTAAGAGGAGGCCTGGCTAGAAAGAGAAGGCAGGGCCATGGGGGCAGCTGTGCTCTCTTGCTGCCTTAAGACACTCCCCATCCCAAACCTGGCTTTGGGTTTAAAACTATGCGAGGGTTAGGTTCTGGGGTTTCACACACAAAGGCAAAATCACGGAATGGAAGACCCCAGTAACTGCCCAATGCCTTACCGGGCTCTGGGAAATTTGTGTAAGGTGTCTGGGAGATCTCACAAGAGCCTCTCTCATCTTTCCTTGCATGGTAGAGGACCTAAAAGCTCTTTCTGCAGCAGGAAAACCCAGTGCAGAAAGATTTCAGAGCCCCCTGCCTTGCTTGATGGGCTGTGGGAAGGTTGGGTGAGACCCCAGGGAGCCCTTCCTATTGTTCCCCCTCCGCAAAGCTGCAATTGCGTAAGTAAACCATGTATAAGTTGTGGGTCTACTATGCTCCCGTCTAGCAGCCACTTCTTAAAACCCCTTGCTCACCATCCCATAAGCCCCTCACTCACTGCCAACAGCACTTTCCAGCACAGCGGAAATCTCTTCTTGCTTGCCTTTCCCCCACCCCCTGCCACACGCCCAGTTCAATTCCAATTTATATGTCCATTTGGTCAAACCCTGCTATACGAGCGGCACATGCATGCTTGGATGTTGGACCCCTGGCTAGGAATCTTGAGGAAACTGGAATCTTGGAGTTGGGTGGGGTGCTCTTCCATGCTGGCCGTAGCAGGGAATTGCTTCACGCCCTTATCTTATGAGAAGCCACCTGTAGTACACACCTGTCCAGGGATTCCAGCATGCCAGGGCTGATGTGCTCACACTGAGGGGTCTTCACCAACGGAAAGATGGCCGAAGAGGGTGTGATGGGGTGGCTGTCTTTCAACTGGAAGACATCTTCCTCTGGGACGGTACGAAACTGTGGTAACTACAGATCACATCTTTGTTACGGCCCCCCATAAGACAAGGCCTGGCGGGCGCTGGAAGACTCTTCCTAACCCAACTCAGCTCCTCATTTGTCACCTACGGTGCTCTCTACCGACCACAAATGTTTTGGCGGTGGCTGACAGTTAAGCTCTGGGAGAGGAGGCTGGCGTTACAACCTCACACAAGCCATGCTGACAGCAATAGTGGCACGGGCAGACTGATGACCAGAGAACTACGGAAAGAGTCCAGACTGATGCTAAAACCTCAAGGGGACAATGCAGGTACACCGTGGAGTGAGGGGAAAGGAGAGGAAGGGCTCAAAAGGCCCGAGGAAAAGAGGAACACATAAGTGTGCTTCCTTTGATACCCAGAAGTCCCTTGGTAGAATCTATAGCCTTTGCAGGACTCCACAAAACTTTGATTGATTTCAGAAGCCAACCAAAATTTGTAGTCCTAATCAAAGCTGGCCTGGAGAGACAAGGTCTATCCAGACATCACACTGAGCTCTGGAGCATCTCTGAAGCCCAGCAGGAGCCCAGGGATGGACCCTTTCCCAGCTTCTGAGCATGGAAAGAGAGCAGGGAGCCTTCAACATGATGAGGGGGTGGGCAGTAAATTTATGGACCTGCCTAACAGATTGCACCCAGGAGCACTTTTTATTGCTTGGGATAAAAGGTGCAAAAGTTACCTTTGTGTTCCTGTTCTGAAAAGGGGTTGTAGCAAAGATGTCGTCGTGGTTGTCCTTCGGCATCTGTTCCAGGAAGTCCCGCATCTGCTGCTTTCTTTTCAGCGTTCCCACTTTTGCAACAACGGCCACTGGCTGCTTCACCCCCTCCTCTGCCAACAAGGGTGATACACAAAGAGAGCTGTCAGCTGGGCAGGGGGAAGGACCCACCTCAGAACATTCCCGCCACCCCTCTGAACCTTAGGTTTTCACTGTGGAGTTATATCCTCACCCTCTATTTGAACTGCAGCCTAAAAACATAGCTATGAGTTATGTATTGAGCTGGAGTTCTGCCCCTTGGCCCAGAATGTGGGTTTTACATACCACTTTAAAGGCAGAATTCACACAGATAGAACTCTCTCTCAACAGGTATAAACAGGCAAACACTCTCACCTACTGTTGCCACCCTGGCTCTTTTCTTCTCCTTACCCCTGCCCCTTCCTGATGTGTTCGGAGCGCACCTCCGTTCTCTCAAGGTCAGACTCAAAAATTAGTCCTTTCTCCTATTAAGCCACTTCCGGTGCCCCTCCTACATCCCCACAAGAACAAGCAAGCGGGAGAGGGGAGCAGACAATTGCTGGCTCTTGCAGGGGCTTCTGCTGGCCTCTGCATCTGCTCCCGGAGCCTGGGAGACAGGCACAAGGCCCGTCCTGTACCTCTTTCTTCCTTTCTCCGCTTGGTGGTCCTCTTTGGGGCCCGCTTGTGGTTTTCCTGCTCTTCCATGTACCTTTGCTGGCATTCTTCAACAGATCGTGTCCCCACAGCCGTTGACACAAGCAGCCAGAAGTCGCTCTTGTGTTTGGGCAAAGAAGCCAAAGCCCTGCAAAACACAGAAGACCCAGTGAAGCTCAAGCCCACCGTTGCTCTTTGACTCCTGTTTCAATTCCTAAAGGAGGCCTTGCAAGCCGACATCAGACAGGAGAAAAGGTAGGAATTTCCAGAGAGAGGCGAGGAGGGAGAGCAGCGGGAGTGAAGTGAGCACAGCACACGATGAGCACCGAGAGGATGAGGGCAGGAAGGTTTGGAAATTAGGGATCTGCGGGCTTCACTATTCTTGCACTGGAGGAGCAGCCGAAACCGGAACTGGGAGGAGCTTTCATTGCATAGCTCTGGGGGGGGGGGGGGTGGAGCTTAATTCTTACCAAAGACCACCACTTACCTGTGTAGTTTCTGCAGTTCCTTTTCAGTCCAATCTTCGTTAACATCTGGGAAAGAATCCCCACCCTTCCCTAGCAGCTTCTTCCCAGGCGTCTTTCGGGGAAAAGCCAAGGACCTGGCAGTATTAGAAATTTCACTGTTGGCTCTTTGGGCCTTCAAGTTTTCCCTTTTCACTTGAAACTCTTTAACACTCGTTTCACTTTCGGACTCGGATTCAGGGCTGTACTTCCTGAACTTTGCAGTCCTTCTGAGTGACCCCTGAGTACTGCTAGCCAAGTCTGGAGAAGTTGGCTCTTCCAACTTGTTTTGCTTCCCAGAGGGCTGAGCAACCCTCCGCTTTCTGCTTTGAGAATGGGCTGGAGGAGACTCTGACCCTCTTGGCAGCTGCTTCCTCGTCTCACTTTGCTGTCTGTTGGATGGCCCTCTTTTGACAGTGGGCTGGACCTTCCTCCGGATACACTGCATTTCTTCGCTAGATTCATCTTCGCTTGGCATGGAGCTTTCGGCTACACATCTTTGGTAGCAATTTGCTTTCGCTCCCTGCGCCAGCACGTTTTGTTTCCTCCTGGGCTGGCTGCTTTTTCTGGAGGCCTTTTCATGCAGCTTTTTATAGTTCAGTGGCGTCAGGGTAACAACAGCCTTCTTCTTGCGAGCGTCAGCGATCGTGGCTTCATAGTCGCTTTCTTCAGAGTCAGAAATAAAGCGCCAGGCATTTTGCTTCTTGGCAGGCTCAGTTTGTCTGGTGGTTTCAGGTCTTGTTCTTCCTAGGGAAAGCAAAACAAAGATTCTCAATAGACTCATAGAATCTCTGATTTGGAAATGGTGCTCAAATCTTAATCCAAACTCTTGCACAGTGAAGCTAAATGAGACACCCATCATGCAACAGAATTTCTCTCCATGGGCAAGACAGAAGTGCAATGGAGGCAACACCGATAAAGCTGAAGCAGTAACTGGATGGATGGAAACCATTTTGTAAATAAAACTGGAAGTCTGACAGTCCAACTGTCTTCCCATCAGAGAAAAACAGAGATCAAAAGCAGAATGCCTTGGCACAACCCCTGCGTTGGGAGATAAACAAAATGCTTTCAGGTCCAGCCCACCCATATCAACACCGCAATTAAAGGCAGATTGTGGAGATGTCACACCAGACAGCACAAGAGCTCAGCCTCCTACAAACAGCTTGAGGCAATCCAGATTTTACAAGGACGACAAACACAAACGCGCACACATTTCCCACCCCAAGCACTAGCCAATCTGACCTGAGCAAAAAACCTTCCTAACCCCCTAGGAAGTTATTTGGCCCTCAGCACGAGCAGAATTCTTCCTCCGGGGACATTTTGCCAAGCTTGAAGCAACTCACTGTTGGCCTTCTGTGGCTCAAGGTCTTAGTAGACCCCAATCAAAGTACAGTGGTACCTCTGGATGCGAACGGGATCCATTCCGGAGACCCGTTCGCAACATGAAAAGAGTTTAACCACGCATGCGTGGGTTGCGATTCGCCGCTTCTGCGCATGCGGCAAAACCCGGAAGTAACCCTTTCCGGTAATTCCGGGTCGCCGTGGGACGTAACCTGAAAAAACGTAACATGAGGTATGACTGTATAAGTCAACAGTGTGATGCAGCAGCAAAAAAAGGATATTCTAAGCTGCATCTTCAGACGTCTAATGTCCTGATCAAGGGAAGTCATAGCTCTATTTTGCCTTGGTCAGGCCACAACTGCAGTCCTGTGTCCAGTTGTGGGAGCCACAATTTAAGAAGGATGTTGACAAGCTGGAGGTTTGTAAGCAGAGGTTCGATAGCCACCTGTCATGGATGTTTGAGGTTCCTGCATTGCAGGGGGTTGGACTAGATGACTCTCAGGGTTCCTTCCAATTCTACAGTTCTATGATTCAAGGACAGGGTGCACTCTTTTTACCTTTTGCATGGCTTGGAGGTACTTCTTCACAAGCCTTCAAGCTATCCTCTCTGTTTTCCACGTGGGATGTGATGTTGCGCCTGTCCTGACGTCGTGCGCTGCTCACTGTCTTGAGAAACAAGGCAATGAACATAAGCAAAGGGAGATAGGAATCTTCACACAAAGACTCCACATGCAACAGACGCTTTATCTGGGTTAGGTTAGGAAGGCATTAAGGCTGTCTTCCATGAACAGCTAGTTACAAAATTACAAACGTTTTAATCAGTGAAAGAGACAGAGAGTGACCTTTGACCTTGCATATACAGCCAGAATCCCACTACGAATATATATATTCCCATGGAGCCGTAGGATCTCAAACTGACCTTGGGAGCCAGTCAAAGTTTGTGGTCATTACCAAATTTATTTCGAAGCAAGAGGATCTTATCTCATTTTTAATATAGTTCTTCATGTTACAAAAGAGAAATACATACATAAGAATATCAGAAGGTGTTACTACCACCCTGAGATCTATGGGTATAGGGTGGAATACAAATTTAACAAATAATAATAATAATAATAATAATAATAATAATAATAATAATAACTACCAAAAACTTTCTCCTTTACAGAGCAAACTTAACCCAGGCCCCACATTGCAAGGTGAAATACAAAATGTGACAATACAATTAATATAAACATAATAAGCTGTCAAAAGCAGCATCTCATCCATTACCCTGAGCTTCAGAGATCTCTGAAACTCTGAGGTCAGGGATGAAGCCTGATGAGGCCTCAGGAGAATGCAAGATCAGGCAGATCTGCTCTCCCAGTGGATTTGTGTCTTGCACTAAAGGGCCCTTGCCATAGCTGTTGTTTCCTTTTTTAAAGGGAAATTCCCTTATTCTGAATAGGATTCCTCGCAAGAAAAGGTTGACAGCTATGGCCCTTGCACCCACCACCAAACCCAGACACTCTCAACTTCCCAGCATTTTATTTGTGAAAGTCTTTCTGGATCATAAACCATCAGGTTAAAACACTAAAAAGCATTAGTAGTAGTAGTAAAGTTGAGCATAGAGAGGCAATTTTAATCTGTTTT
Organism: Podarcis gaigeae; assembly: GCF_964106915.1. NCBI lineage: Eukaryota > Metazoa > Chordata > Lepidosauria > Squamata > Lacertidae > Podarcis > Podarcis gaigeae. The sequence goes on from NC_139678.1 coordinate 1,771,523, forward strand.
AATATCTTAACTTTTGTATGTTTTGAAGCAGGGTTGTAAATTTTTCTTGATTTTGCTGTTTTATCTTTCATAAACCGCTCTGAGACTTTTTAAAACCAAGCAGTGTATGCAATGACTGCCGCACAGATGTTACTAGCCCAGAGATGGAAAGAAGACAAAGTCCCTACCAGAGAAGAATAGCAAACTAAGCTGTTGGACTCTGCCGAGATGGCAAAACTGACCGGAAGGCTCAGGAACCAAGAAGACAAAAACTTCAAGAAAGATTGGGTGGAAATTATAATTTATTTAGGATACCACTGTAAGCAGATGAAAACATGAGTAGGATTCTAATAACCCTTGTAATGTAACAAATATTATGGACAATATGGAGAGATATAAAATATGGATGAGATAATATGCAGTGGAAAATGTTGACAATAGAAGGGATGGTGGGAAGATTGGAGAGATTCCGAGAAATCTCTAAGTATGGATATATATTTGGTATTGTTATAACTTTAACGCTTGTAAAATCAAACAAAAATTATTATTTGAAAAAACAAGCAGTGTATGAAGTTTATGAAATAATAATAAAAGACAAGCTAGGAAATTCCCTTCTATAGTCTAAATGTGTTTGTGGGAAGGGGCTTATTGGTTTCTCTTTATTATGTACTGTACAGTGGTACCTCGGGTTACAGATGCTTCAGGTTACAGACACCGCTAACCCAGAAATAGTACCTCGGGTTAAGTGTGTATTTTCATGCTGTGACCCACCCTGCGCTATTCGGACAAAGGGTGGTACACAAATGTAATTAATAATAATCCAAAGCTTATCACTCTCCATCTCCCGAGAGTCCAGAACCCACAGAATTACTCTACTGCATGAAAACCGTTAAAGTCTCCAGTCATTCCAGAAAAGGGTTAACTGTGAGGAGAGTGGAATCTTACAGGAGTCAAATAGTTGGTGCCCGTTTTGGTCACAGTGACATTCAGCGCCTGATCGACAAGCATCCTTTCCCCACACCAGAACTGCATAGGGGGCTTAACCTGCCGGCCGCTGCGGGTGCAACTTCTGTCAGTTCTTCCGTTCTGCAGAGATGTTTGTGGCTGCACACCTGTCAAGACACAAAAAGGCTCCCTTCAACAACAGCTTTCTTCCCTTGAGTCGGAGGAGCTGCAGAACTGAATCCAGCTCCAAATCGACCACCCTGTTTGCTTAAGGCAGCTTCTGTGTCAAGCAGCCGACTCAGTCAGCATCCATGGGGAAAGCAAAGAAGCTACCCTGGGCTTATTTAGAAAGGATAATATAAAAAGAAGGTTTTCTGCATTTTTAGCAACCACCATCTGAACAATCTGTGTGCTCTGCTTGGCTTAAGAAGTGCTCTCCCGGGCATTTCTCTCTCCTTCAAAGACCCATGGAATGTACACTCCTGACCAGGGGCAACCTCCTTGAAAGAACAACTCCATAACCAGTTATGCCAATAGGCAAAGATACCTTATGGAACAGTCAAATGGTTGCATGTCTCCTATCCCTTAGTGGGCCCTGGGACAACAATCCAGCAAGAAAGAAGGCAGAGGCTGAAGGAAGGCCATCCCTGACCCAAGCCACAGGCCGAGGCCTCCGTTTTTAGATAACCAAGTACTGGGGTGGGGGTGGGGGGGAGGGAGACCCAGCTATGATAATACATGCTCAAAAACAAGTGAATATTATTATTGATCCATCAATCAATAAAAATATTGGGCTCTTAATGCCCTCTGAGGCCTAACAAAAGAATAACACCTACCGAGCTTGCTATTACTTTGCAGTGTTGCCACGTAAGTGGCGTTTTTCGTTCTAGATTTTCTCCCAACTTTTCTGGGCATGTCTTCGAAGCCCTCCATCTCCACAGGGTCCTCCCTTTCATTGCTATCCATGCTTGCAGCGAAGGCTCTCTGTTCTTTCCTAGCATCGAGAGGTTTTGTTGAAAAGAAGGATTAATTCACTGAATCTCTTAAGGACCTTTCGTGGATACAAAACCTCTATGAAACATTTAAAAAACCACTGGCATCGTCAATTAACCTGCAGCAGCTGCTTTCTGACGCCGTTTGCCTCAGGCCCTAGAGCAGCAGACTTGGCTGCCCACAAAATGCCCAGAGCTTGTTGTTCCCCTTTCGCACAGAGCAAAGGCACAACCCCCACCCTACCCCAGACCCATGGAAGCGTCCTAGGCAACTGGCAGCAGAATCACTCTGTAAAGAAACTGGATCAGAGAAGAGGGATTGAATAGGTTGTCGGAAGCCACATGCAAAATACGTATTGGCAGAGCGTCTGCTGTGCCAATGACATCCCCAGGGAGGGCCCTTTCTTGAAATCCAGGAGAGGCATGGCCAGCCAGCAGACACAACACTGAGCTAGAGAAACCAGGGGTCTGACTTGGAACAAAGCAGCTTTCTATGGCACAAATATTATTTTCAGTGGCATTTACCTCCTCAGGAAACGAAGAAAATCCTCAACATACATTTTCCAGTTTTGTGGAATTCCAGATTCAAACCTCTTTATGAATTTAGCTGGCATTCCTGTTTGAGGCAAGGTATGTATTAGAGTAAAAAGAAAACCTTATGTGTCAGTTGTCAGAAACATTTGGCAGAACCAAACACAGATGGCATTCCATTTTCTAAAATGCCTCAAGAAAATCCTTAAAATTTAAAGCATCTTGTACTGGGAGCAGGAAACACGTAAAGGTCAGCAAAGGACGCAGGTTAAATGTGATGAGCATGAAGGTCTGGGCAGATTCTTATAAACTAGAATTTATAAGAATTCTTAATTTTCCACACACCCAGTTTTGGGAGTGGAGTAAGTTTAAGCTGTCGTGAAACTCAGATTAGAATTTTGTAGTACAGCACCATTAGAGGTGTGTACCTTTCAATGTCATTGGCTTATGCACACCACATGAGACCCCCTGTGGCCCAGGACAAGAGGGGAAGTGGCATTCTACTGCCTTCCCACCAGTGTAACAGCCCAGCTCCTACCACTCTCAAGGGAGGAAGGTAAAGTCACATTGTGCGTCACCCAAGACCTGAAAGCCTGGCAGACTGCAGCAATTTGGCAGATTTGGCATCAAAATAGGCCAGCTGAACCTGCGGCAGCAGAGACTGGAGGTCCAGTCCACATGCTGAAGAAAGCTCAGCATCCCTGGAGAGAGCAGAGGGTGAAATCCCCGCCCCCACCCCGCCCACTGAGGAAACCTATCTGAATCCCAGTCTGTCCTCTTCTTTCTCAGTCAAGTTATCATACCTTCTTTCTTCATGGTGCTTGCGTCAATGCACCCTTCTAACTTGTAGACGTTTCCAGATGAAGTTTTAACTTTGTTGGGTGCCATTCGTTCCACAATGGCATTGCTATGCCAGTAAACACCGTTCATATCCCTGAAACCAAAGGGAGAGGACATAACAAACAAGTGCTCTGTGGTTAGCTAACAGAGAACCTAAGGAAAAACTGAAAACCACCCCAAGTCACAAGTAACAAAAGTGAATCAAGGCCTTCATTAGCTACTGGGCTTTTTATCTAATTGGCATGCAAGACTGTATGCAGAATTGAGGTTAGATAGACTGGGAAGCCAGAGTTGGTAAATTCTAGTGAACAGATGTACAGGAGAGAGATACCATATTCTCTTAGAAGGGAATTCAGCTTGTATCCATAGCCAGTCTGCAATGCTGCAATAATTCAGTCTGGATTATTTTTCGTTTGCTTCAATATGAGCTCATATGGTTTATTCCGTTTTTGAGGACGGTGGCCAAGTCATCTCTCTCCAAAAGCAGCCCCCTAGCTGTCAAACCACCCAGAACTAGAAACAGGTACTCCCAGCCACCGAGCCTTCAGAGCCAATGCTGCATCTGGCAGAAGCCCCCTTCCCATCTGCAACCAGAACTCAGCTGCTGGCTCTGACATTACAAACAAAAGCAGCAACCACTCACACCCTCTTCCTTCTTCCTAATACTAGTCCTTGGGGCCACCCAATGCAATCGAGAAGCAGATTCTAGTGCTACGCAAACAAAATACATCTGAACATAGCTGAGAAGTGAAGTTGCTTGCCTTCTTTTTCCTTCCAGGCACACAGCGGTATTGTTATTGATCGCCTTGATTCTCCATCCACTGAGGCAGACCATCTGTTGTTCCTTTACAAAGTTAGGGAAACCGTTAAGGGCCACAATTATTTCTACAGAGTTCGATAAACCGAAAGCTGGAATTTAAGCACACCATTGGGAAAACAGTAGCGGCCTAATCACATGCTCCCTTCATGTCCTGGTATTTAAATACGACATTGGCATTTCAGTGCCAACAAGGCTTGGCCTCAGATACAAAGGACTGTATCCCATGTTAGCTCAAATACCTCCACTTCTGCAAGGGAACTTCTCCCTTCCTTGTTCAGGGGTTACCCCAGCCCTCCAGAGCAAAAAGAGGGGCACAGGAAGAGGTGAGGGAGGGAAAATTCCACTGCACAAGCAAAAGTTGTTACCCTAATGGGATGACTTCATTGATTATAACCCTCTGGCTTTGTAGAGTCAAGAGCACGCAGTTTGGGCCAGTATGTCGCATTTAGAGGCCAGAGTGCATGAGCACCTGCATCATCCTACATCTCATGTGCATGCAAAAGTGTTTGGCTTCTGGTACTAGAATGAACCTGGGAGCAGCAGCCTTCACTCGTGAGCTCCCTTGATAAAAGTAGCACTGAAATGAACAGGGAATCTATTACTGTACAGTAAGCCTTCAAAATACACAAGAGGTTACATCCCAGGGACCACTGCTAAAGTCAAAATCACATGTAGTCTAAACCCATTGGGTTTTTTGGAGGGTGAGACTGCCAGAGTCATTTTTCCTGGAAACCCACCCCCTTCCCATCCCTTTTAATTAGGTTTTTTTTATTGCCACACACATGTAAGTTGTGGGCTTCCTGTATTACAGAAATTTATAAACCATCACCGAACAAGTCATTCACAGAAAAACAGATCTATTCAAAATAAATTTCCCAGAGATTCACCAACGCCCTTTTAGAATGTGGCTCTTTGGGGGGGGGGGGGTTTGAGTTGAGTTATCGTATTTGGTTTGATTTTATATATTGTGGTCTTGATCGTGAGCTGCCCTGAGACCTCCGGGTATAGGGCGGTGTATTATTGAATAAATAATAATAAAAAAATCATGCTACTTGTTTATCAATTTCACAACATTTAAATGTGAAAGTGTCTACAGAGCTATAGTTTCGTTTTATAGAAAACATTATGCATTTCATGTACACTCAATTTGGCAGCTTTGCTGTCATCACTGATTAACCATGCACATAATCTAAATCAAGCAGGGTGCTTACTGAGCCATTCAGACCTCCCCCTTCTCATTAAGAGCACCTGAACTTAAACCACCACCAAAAATGCTTTTGATTGTGAATAAGAGACAACCTCCTACCTCCTCGTTTGTGTCATCACTGCTTGAATTTGCCCCCACTTGTTTTTGTTTCCTTGGTATTTGGACTTTTGGAGTAGCAAAAATAATATCGCACAAACGTTGGGGAAGCGTCAGAGGCCCAGCCTTCAACTCCTGCTGCCCTCTTGGGGCAGGTTTCTGATTGGACTGATGTGATGTTCTTCCTTCTTCAGGAAGTCTTCCAGGTTCCGTTTCTTCCAAGGTTTCCCCAGGCTTAACAAGATCAAAGCTCATGTCTGTAACATTCACTCCCATGCTAAAAGTTTCGTTGTCCAATTCAACCGGTTCCACAATAAATTCATCATCCTCACTGGCAGGAGTGTTTAGACAATCTTCATTAAGATTATTTAGTTTTTTGGGTGAACTGGATACAGTTAAAGGTTGCTTCACTGCTGGTGAAGGAGGGACATTTTGCTTGGTTTGGTAAGATGAAGCATCTACTACACAGAACACAAGAACAACTCAATTGTTATCTGACATCTCAGTCTTCATTAGCACATTCACACAGCCACAATTTTGTCTGCTATCGTTATGCTATTTGCTTTAATCAGTACAAGTCTCTCTCCAAATGGACCACACTGTACAGGCTTCTCTTGAACATCTCATCATGAAAGGGACAAAACCCACTGGTAGAGGACACACTTTACAAGTTCCAGATTCAATCCCCAGCACCTCAAGGAATTTACTACTTAAACTTTTAAAAAATCCAGCCTCTTGGCATTCAGAGCTTCAGCAGCTTCCAACAATATATTTTTATACCTTTTATAAAAAGTACACACTAAAAATGGCAACATTATCTTCCCCACGTAAAACTAGAAAACACCCCTCTATTCCACCAGAATTAGGGGCTGTGGAGGTGTCAAGACAGGTGAATGGAAGCAGTGATGGAATTAAAGCACGACCCCAACCACTTGGCATTTCGTTATTTGTGATGTCAGCTGGCTTAGATAACTGTCAACCCTTTTGCTCCACCAATGAGTCATGCAATCGGGTTAGGAAGCTGTGATTATTGCCATTTTAAAAATCAGAGACCTTAAACAACTGCCAAATCATATTCGAGTGCTGACTACATGGTACCTTTTGAAGCTTGATGGGAGGATAACTAGAGCAATCTTTCATTGTAATGCTTCACAAACTGAATCTTAAAGGCATCAAAGAATGACTCTGGTCAGTAGTTCTCATGCAACTGCAAAGTGCTTCCTTCCTTCAGTGTACCCCAGGTGTTTCTGTTGCAGACTGAAAGAGTAAGCATTCCTGGGACAAACATACAGCCTGTTGTGATTTCTGTGGAGAAGTACCTTTTTCCAATGGTTTCTGCTGCAGCTTCTGCTTTACACGTGAGAAAAATTTGTGAGGGGATTCCAAAACTGGAGGGCTCATTACTGCAGAACAAACATTTTTGTTCTTTGCAATATGGCTGGGCACTGAAATGGGAAAGACAAGAGAAGGATTTTAACAAAGGTATATCAGCAGCCTCTGGATTATGGGTTAGAAATAATGTGCATTCCACAAGGCTCTCTGTTTAAATTTGCACAACATATAACCTCAAGCAGTGGGAAACTACTCTCACTGAGGAAACTTAGATACGTTTCTGAGGGATCCCAGAGCTACTTAGAACCTAGCTGAAAAACGCTAGTTTACAACTTCTATTTATTTTGAGTTAGCTGACCAAGCTACTCCCCCCAACACCCACAGAGAAAAATCCGTTGTACTGTTGGCAAGCTGTCTTTGCTTGAATAGTTGCCAATAGCCTCCATAGGTGCCTTAAACGAAGTCAGACTTTCCGCCACTGAGCTACAGCCCTTCCCCAAGGGCAGACCTTTCTGCAGAGTTGGTGGTGGGAGATAAAATTATTCAAGCCTGTGTTACAGCAGATGATTGCATGCACAACAGGACTGTGACTGGAGTGAAGAACATAAGGAGCAAGAAGTATAGTACAGTAGGGCGGAAGGAGCCAAAGGTTAAAGGTAATCAACGAAATGGAAACAGGAGGTTTGCCCAATGGTAAGAGGTGAAGGGCCATGTTTGCAACTACACCCCAAACATCTAAACATGAAGCTTCTGTTAAGCAACATTTTCTAAGAGGAAATGATAAAGCAAACCTTGTTCTTCCCTGGCCTTTCCAAGGGGCTCCTCAGCCAGCCTCTCCTTTGGCTTATCATCTTCAGCCGTGGATTTTTTGCCTTGTCTTCCCAAAGGGGCAAGATGCCTTTCAGGAGTGAGGATATAATCTGTGGTAATGTCTACATTTAACAATTTCTTTTCTTGAGACAACGTCTGCTGTTTAGCAAGAGCTGCCCTGGTCTTCATTCTTGCGAAGACTTTTGCTGGAGACTCCAGGGATAATTGCCCGCAAGCTTTACGTTTCAGGGCCGCATTCCCTGTCGGTGGCACAGCTTCCGGTTTCGGACAAGAGGCAAGCGGATTCAGTTGTCCTTCAGAAACTGGCTTTATCTCGCTGAGGTCAAGGAATTCTTTAGCATGAGTACCACCAGCTATTAAAGTGGACTGGAAAACGTTTCCTCTTTTGCCACCTTTTCCCAAGCAAAGATTTTGGCCGGCAGGAACCCCTGAAGGCCAAGTAGCTTTCTTCATTGCTGAAGCAGGAACGCAATCCCCTTGAAATTTCCCAAAATCCTTTAACGGCGTACCTCCAGGGATGTTGCTTAGGAGAACACCTTTCAAAGACATTTCTCTTCTTCTAGGAGAAGGAAGTGGGGACATGGCTGTACCCTTAAAAGATCAAGGGATTCCAATCATCTCAATAAAACAGGCATTGCGTCAAAAGTAAATGCATTAAGGCCCATTTATGTAGGTGTCTTTTTTTAATCACGTAAAAAAGAGGATTTGAGTGTGTCTACTTTTTCTTCGCATCCTACCTGCAAAAGAAGCATAATTGTTTTTGTTTTTATTAATGGTCACACAAGAAAGAGTAATATTGTTTCTATCATAGCTATTGGGCAACATGGGCTTGGTGACAATGAAAAACCAATGGCTACTGTCAGTTATATTTCAAAATATCATGCAATTGTTTTAAAGTCCCTCACATTCAGTGCAAAGAAATTGCATCAAAATTTGTAGGCTACACCGAACATTACACGCTTGTTTTGGTCCTAATGAAAATGACTGTCCCATCATGATAGGCTGTTTTCCCCCCAGTATGTCCACTATCAAAGTGCTTCTGAAGGCAGCACCAAGAGAATCAAGTCTTTTTGTCTTAATAATTTCAGCGGCACCTTAAAGACCAACGTACGTATAAGCTTTCTAGGTATGAGCTTTTGTGTGCATACACACTTCTTCAGATACTCTGAAGCAGGGATCGCTTCAGAGGGATCGCTGAAACAAAAAAATCCCTTCCAGTAGCACCTTAAAGACCAACTAAGTTAGTTCTTGGTATGAGCTTTCGTGTGCATGCACACTTCTTCAGATAAACCTTGCTGGCCCTGGTAGGACCAACTTGATCATTTGATGTCTACTGACTGGGTTGTTTTTCCCCCTCCCTAAGATGACCCCTGAATTTTTGAATTTGATTTTGATGCTGCCTTTTACGTTGTTTTTAAGTCTCATTTTCATGTTTTGTATTTGCTGTTAGCAGCCCTGAAGCCGGTTTTTAAACCGGGAAGGGAGGGGTATAAATAAAACTTTATTATTACAGCGGTACCTCGGGTTAAGTACTTAATTCGTTCCGGAGGTCCGTTCTTAACCTGAAGCACCACTTTAGCTAATGGGGCCTCCTGCTGCTGCCGTGCCGCTGCGTGATTTCTGTTCTCATCCTGAAGCAAAGTTCTTAACCTGAGGTACTATTTCTGGGTTAGCGGAGTCTGTAACCTGAAGCGTCTGTAAGCCGAGGTACCACTGTATTTATTATTATAACTGTTGATGACTGCTAAGGATGGCAGTTGGTTCCACAGGGAAGGAACTAATAATAATAAAAATAATAATGTAATAATAGTAATGATGATGATGTTATTATTTATACCCTGCCTAAACTTCTGGGGGACCAAGAGGCCTGTCCGTTTTCTTTCATTCCCCCTCCCGTCCGCTCCTGCGAGGTAGGCAGCCAGGCAGGCAGGCGGCCCTTCCTCCCCCCCCCCCCCAGCCCCTCTTCCCTCCGCGGCCTTCGGCTCGGGAGCACCTCGGCCCCGAACTCGGCGGGACTCGAGGGGTCTACTCTGAGGAGGAGCTGGGCCGGCGCCGCCGCCGCTTCCCTCAGGCCGCCTTCGCCTTCCCGCCTGTCCGCCCCTGAGGAGGCGCCTGGAGGCCCCAACTCACTCACCCCCCGACCCGCGCCGCGTCTCCCCTCAGCCGACGACCGTTGCCCGCGGCCAGCTTCGAATCCGGCGCCCACGACGCCGATTGGCTCCCCTGGCGCGAGGCGGCGGAAGCGGAAGCCCCCCGGCGGCCATGTTGGAACCTGGCGCTCCGGACGCCGAGGGGAGGCGCGGGACCGGGCGCGCATGCGTATATTGCCTTTCTGGGCGGTGGGCGGGGCTGAGCGGGTGCCTCGGCTTTCGCTCGCTGGCTCTCCCCCCCCCCCGTGGAACGTTTGGGTGGTTCAGGCGGAGAGGCGGCCTGGGAGCGCCCTGTCCCCCCCGCGCGTTGCTGGGCGATGGTCCCGCCCGGAGGAGGCGCCGCGTGCGCCTTGCAAGGAGCGCCTCGCCCGCTGGCATTGGAGACCAGCCAGCTGGATCGGGCGGGGGGGGGGGGGCGCTGCCAGGGCAGCAGAGCAGAGCCAGCATGTCTGGGACCCACCCACAGCCCTCCTCCGTGAATTCGCCCAAGCCTCAGATATATACACACCTCATATTATTATTATTATACTATAACCTGGCCTTTGGCTTGGAGCCAATTTGATTCCCTCCCTCCCCCCCCCTCTCTTTTTTCTCTCTTTCTTTCCTTTCTCCTCCTGCGATGAGGCTACATTTTAATATTTTAATGTTCCATTATTTTAATGTATTTTATTTTTGTTTTTAAGTTGTAATCATTCATCTTGTTTTTATTATTGCTTGTAAGCCGCTCTGAGCCCGGCCTTGGCTGGGGAGGGCGGGGTATAAATAAAAAATTATTATTATTATTATTATTACTATAACCTAATGGTCAGGGGTCCCTTTACCTTATGTATATGTGTATATATATGTGTGTGTGTGTGTATATATGTGACCATTATTATTATTATTAAGCCTCATATATATATATATACACACACACACACACACACACATATATATATATATATATAGTGATAGGAATTTTATGGTTTTAGATATATGGCCTCATATATATACAGACATGGGACATACACACACACACATATATATGTGTGTGTGTTTATATATACACACGTTTTTATTAGCAAAATGTGTGTGTGTGTGTGTGTGTGTGTGTATATATATATCACACACATATAAGTAAAGGTAAAGGTACCCCTGACCGTACGGGCCAGTTGTGTCCGACTCTAGGGTTGTGCACCCATCTCACTTAAGAGGCCGGGGGCCAGTGCTGTCCGGAGACACTTCCGGGTCACGTGGCCAGCGTGACGAAGCTGCTCTGGCGAACCGGCACCAGAGCAGCACACAGAAACGCCGTTTACCTTCCCGCTATAAAGCGGTACCTATTTATCTACTTGCACTTAAGGGGGCTTTCGAACTGCTAGGTGGGCAGGAGCTGGGACCAAAAGATGGGAGCTCACCCCGCCGCGGGGATTCGAACCGCCGACCATGCGATCGGCAAGCCCTAGGCGCTGAGGTTTTACCCACAGCGCCACCTGCTTCCCCCCCCATATATATATATATACACAAACACATATACATAAGGTGACGGGACCCCTGACCATTAGGTCCAGTCGTGGCCGACTCTGGGGTTGCAGCGCTCATCTCGCTTTACTGGCCGAGGGAGCCGGCGTACAGCTTCCGGGTCATGTGGCCAGCATGACTGAGCCGCTTCTGGCAAACCAGAGCAGCACACAGAGCAGATTCTCCAATGGACAGATATCGCTCCTATGTGACTGTAATTGTGGGGCACCGGAATCGTTACATCACATAATTTTTGACTGTGCTCTTCACTTACCGGCTAGGAGCAAGTTTCTTGCTCAATATCTTAAGGGAATGCCGATGATACGATTGAAGCCAAGCTGAGATATCTACTAATTGACGATGACCCCCTAAGATCACTCATGGTTGCCAGATTCTTGATCAGTGTCCTATCCCTAAAGAAGAGAAACGGTCTCCTGTGTGGCTCGGATAACCCCTTTAAACCATGATCTATGTTTTAGGTGATATCACCATTGTTTTAAACCATGATCTATGTTTTAAGCGATATCACCATTGATATCTGCGATTAATTTATGAGCAGAGGGCGATGTATAGGTTACAAATCTATTGTAATGTATGATGGTCGTCCTTGTTTTTGTTTTGCTTCGGTTCCTGTTTGTCTTTTGTAAGTTTATGCGATTTTAAATCTGGAGGTCTAAGTATAATATGTTGGTATGGGAAACTGTCGTGTAATGGGCCAATGGCCGTAATAAAGATCAATCAATCAATCAATCAATCACAGCTTCACAGGTATTTTTTTAGTCCTGCAGCAACTGCGTGCCTGGGCTGTGTATTTTCTACTTCTTTGTATTTAAAATGATATTTTGCCTTCCTCTGGCGGGAAAGCAAACGGCATTTCATTGTGGCGACCAACGGTAGGTGGTCGCTCAGTTGAATATTTTCAACTTTAAAATGGGAAAATTTGGGGAATATATCATGAGATACCAGCATATAGTCCAGGACACTGTTTGCAGAGGAGCTTATGTGTGTGAACTCACCCGGTACGTCAGGCGGGCAGTTCCCGTTTAGAATCACTAAGTTTAAACGTAGTACCAATTGGTAAAGAAGGGTTCCTGCTTCATTTACCCTTTTGTCTTTGGAAAGTCTTTGATTATGGAGGGAGAGGTCATTAATGAATTCTGGGGTTATCCACCATTTGGCTTTGATTAAGGACTCCCAATTTGTTGCAATGCGAGCATTGAAATCCCCTGCTATAACATTGGGTATATTGGGGTGTTTGGAGTGACAAAGAATAAGATGTTCCTCCAAGATTCCCCATTTATTGTATAAGTCTACAATATTGCCTCCAGGAGGAAGATAAACATTTGTTATAGCAAGTTCGAAGTTTTTCCCCGTAATCAGGGCTGTAATTGCAAGGGTGGAAGCATTTACAAGCGTAGGTTTTGCCCGTATTTTCAAGGAAATTGCTATAACTAATCCTCCACTAGGCCGGCCTCCTTTAGTAGACGGGCATGCCGGTAATGATATCGCATCAAAACCATTAATATTTACTCTCCCCTCTTCCCATGTTTCCTGCAGGAGAATTACTTGGTGTGAGTTTATTAGTTTTACAAAATCCGGGTCAGATTTTTTCCCCTTCCAACCTGCTATGTTCCAGCTTAAAAGGGAGAATGGGGGAGAATTTGACTGAGGTTTGGGTAGTCACAATGGAGAGGGGGGGAACGCTGATCTTGGTGGATTGTCAGATTTGAAGAAGTCAGTAATTTTCCTTTGGCTGATAGTAAATGACTTCTCTCCTTTTGGCGCCGGTGTGCCTCTTGAGCTATTTATAATTATGCTCACCTGTGAAGCTGTGCTTTTCCAGCACATTCCTGTACAGGTATACTCAGAAGAAAGTCCTTTGGACCTATGGGCATAGCCAGGATTTTTGTTGGGGAGGGGGCAGAACCTTAGTTAGCTATGTATTTTTATTGATTGCAGAGGGCAGCTGCCCCAAAGGCTACACCCCTGTTTGGACCCCTTCCCTTTTCTGTTGGTTCTAGACCAGGTGGCACGGCCAGGGGGGTTCAGGAAGTTGTGGATGCCTCATGGAGGGAGGCATAATAATAATAATAATAATAATAATAATAATAATAATAATAATTTATTATTTGTACCCCGCCCATCTGGCTGGGCTTCCCCAGGCACTCTGGGCGGCTTCCAACAAAGATGAAAAATACACTAAAATGTCACATATTAAAAACTTGCCTGAACAGGGCTGCCTTCAGATGTCTTCTGAATGTCAGGTAGTTGTTTATCGCTTTGCCATCTGGTGGGAGGGCGTTCCACAGGGCGGGCGCCACCACCAAGAAGGCCCTCTGCCTGGTTCCCTGTAACTTGGCTTCTCACAATGAGGGAACCACCAGAAGGCCCTCAGCGCTGGACCTCAGCGTCCGGGCTGAACAATGGGGGTGGAGACGCTCCTTCAGATATACTGGACCGAGGCCATTTAGGGCTTTAAAGGTCAGCACCAACACTTTGAATTGTGCTCGGAAACGTACTGGCAGAGGTGCCATCACCCATGAAGAGGGAGCGGTGTGGCCGCACCTTAAAAAGCCCACCCTGGACCGTGCGATAATAACAACCATAATAGCAAGAACAATAATTTTATTATTTGTACCCTGCCAATCTGAACGGGTTGCCACAGAAACTCTAGGTGGCTTCCAACACATATTAAAACATTCTAAATTCAGGTAGGTAGCCATGTTGGTCTCACGCAGTCGAAATAAATTAAAAAATAGCCTTGTAGCACCTTAGAGACCAACTAAGTTTGTTCTGGGTATGAGCTTTCATGCGCATGCACACTTCTTCAGATACTCTGAAAGAAATTACTAGACCCTTATATACAGTGGGAGGGTGGGGCAGGCTTTGGCTGGGGAGGGCGGGGTATAAATAAAAAAATATTATTTATTATAGGTAACCTTGGCCGGCTGAGGTTGCCTATGCCTGGGGTGGGGTATTTCTCAGAGGGTAGTAGGAGGTGGGTGATTGACTCAATGGGTATGTTGACGACTGTTAACAACTGCTTATTATTAAAAAAATAAACCTTAAAAAAAATCTTCCCTCTACAGGGCTGCCTTCAGATGTCTTCTAAATAGTTACTTATCTCCGTGGCTCCGGGGTCTCATAACTCCATCCCTTCCAACATTTCTCTGATGAAAATAGGGGCATCTTTAGGAAAAGTGGGACATTCTGGGATCAATTCAGAAACCAGGACGGCTTCTGTAATCCAGGACTGTCCCTGGAAAATAAGGACACCGGGAGGGTCTGCAGGGCCCCATGGGGGGGCAGTGGAAAAGTCCAGGCTCCAGCCAGCTGGAGTTCCCCAATGGGGCAGGCGTCCCTTCACTGGCTGCAAGGAGGAGGAGGAATCACCCCAGCCCTGAAGGATAGCCCGTAGCTCCAAAAGGCAGTAGCCCCATAGCCTTGGGGAGAAAGCCTGTCCTGGGGGTACAGGGTTGCTCCCCCACAGAAAATATCTACATGGTGCCTAGGGAACAACTTGCACCTTAATATCAGCAAGCAAAGGAGATGGTGTTGGACTTTCGGAGGAAGAGAGGAGAACTAGCCCTGCTGTGTGGAGAGAGACTCTTTCTTTGAATTCCTAGGGGTTTATCTCAGTGAAGACCTTACTTGGAAAATCAATACACCCAGGTGGTTAATAAAGCCCAACAGAGACTCCATCTTCTCAGAGTCTTGCGGAAGAAGGATGTCAATCAACATCTGATGATCTCCTTCTACTGGTCCACACTAGAAAGTGTCCTTTCCTACTGCATCACGGTGTGGGACGCTGGTTTGACATCATCTGATAGGAAGTGCCTACAGAGGGTGTTGAATACAGCACAAGATATTATGGGCTGTCCCGTGAATCCGCTGGATGAAATAGCGGAAGAACGTTGCCTCAGGAGAGTGAGGAAAATTCTCAGGGATGATTCACACCCTGGCCGGCACTTTCTTGATCTCCTGCCCTCGGGCAAAAGATATAGAAACATGATTAGTCGCACCAACAGGGTAAAGAACGGCTTCTATCCGTGGGCTGTTAGGCTGCTGAATGAAAAGATAACAACAGGGCAAGTGACTTTTGGGTTTGGTGGGTGTGCGTCAGTAAACGAGGGGAATTAGGACTAAGAGAGCTGAGTGGGGGGTGCTCATGTAACCTCACTGTATACAAGTTGTACAAGTGACCATAAAGTATTTCGATTTCAATTCTGTGCCTGGGGCCATCACCCACCACTCTACACCACTGTGCATTGGTGACCTCAAAACTGGATCACTGAAGTGTGCTGTACGTCGAGCTCATCTCAGACCCTCCAAGTGTCCCTATTTTCCGGAGACAGTCCTGAAGCTGTCTCGGTTTCTGATTTGATCCTGGAATGCCCTGCTTCTCCTTAGGAGGTCCCTCTTTTCATCAGAGAACTGTTGGAGGGTATGGTAGGATGTCCCTCTTTTCATTGGAAAGCTGTTATGGGACCCCCAGGCCTAGGAAATACAACCTTTAGAAAACATCTGAAGGCAGCCCTGTAGAGGGAAGTTCCTTAAGGTTTAATGTTTTATTATATTTTTATGTCTGTTGGAAGCTTCCCAGAGTGGCTGAGGCAACCCAGTCAGATGGGCGGGGTAAAATGATGATGATGATGATGATGATGGAATAGGCCATCCCTATTTTCATCGGAGAAACGTTGGAAGGTATGTGGTCTTGGGTTGCCCCAGTAGCTCCAGGTGATGCAGAAGGAGATATTTGCACTGCTGACGGGAGCAAACGGTTGACGGAACTTGACGCTCCTGTTAAACCATCTATACTGGCTGCCCATCTGCTCCTGGACCAGGCACAAGGCTCTTGTGTTTATATACTAAGCTCTGAATAACTTTAATCTGCTGGAGGGCAACAGTTCCATGCAAATAGTTGCAGCGCAGAAAAGGGCTCTGCAAAGAGAAATTGCAAAATGTCTGGCTGGCTCAGTGGAGGCAGGAAGGAGCCTCCTTGTTCCACTAGGTGGGGATCTTCTCCTTTCCTATTGGCCTCCTCTGCTCATTCATTTCTCAGAACCACAAATACATCTCAGCACCGTCGCCCACGACCCCCACGTTCTGGAGTGATGGTTATTTTTATAACTAATTTCAATACTTGTGATGTCCAGGGGTAGAAGCAACAACAGTCCTCTCATTCCAATAACAGCAGAGGAATGTGGCAGGTAAAAAGACAGCGAATAACATTTTTTATTTCTGGTGGAAAGTGCAAATTTCATTCGAGCTTTCGGCTCAGTTTGGAGGGACTTGAAAAGAAACAGGTAGCTCTCAGCATCGCATTTGGTTTGTCTTTGGCCTAATGCTGTTGGTCCCCATTGTTTGGGTACTTCTGGCAAGACACATAAGAACAATGTCTACCACCCTGCTCTGATAACCAGGTGACCATGGGAAGCCAGCAAGCAGGATTCAAGCACAAGAGCAAGTCTTTCCTCCTGTGTTTTCCAGCAACTGGGATTCAAAAGCATGGCTGCCTCCAGCTGTGAAGTGAGTTCCGTTAGGACACGCTACAGAGTAAATATAAATCAGATTAGCTGTTTATTCTCTACCCAGTCGCCTTCTGCTTCCCCAGCACCTCCACCACTTGTCATTCAGCCACGTCCTTGAAAGCACTTACTCAACTTATTTTTTTTACTGTGTGTATTAGAATCCGCCTTGCACCTTATCGAGAGTTGTTTTATACTCTGGCATTTAGCCATTAGGTTCCTCCTAGGGACATGGGTGGCGCTGTGGTCTAAACCACTGAGCCTCTTGGGCTTGCTGATTGGAAGGTCGGCGGTTCGAATCCGCCCAATGGGATGAGCTCCTGTTGCTCTGTCCCAGCTCCTGCCAACCTAGCAGTTCGAAAGCATGCCAGTGCAAGTAGATAACTAGGTACCGCTGCGGCAGGAAGGTAAATGGTGTTTCTGTGCGCTCTGGCACTCATCACGGTCCTCCGTGCGCCAGTAGCAGTTTAGTCCTGGTGGCCACATGACCTGGAAAGCTGTCTGTGGACAAACCCCAGCTCCCTCGGCCTGAAAGCAAGATGAGCGCCACAACCCCATAGTCACCTTTGACTAGTCCTGAGGTTCCTCCTAAACCAGCGGTTCTCAACCTGTGGGTCCCCAGATGTTGTTGGACTACAACTCCCATCATCCCTGAGCTCTGGCCTTGCTAGCTAGGGGTGATGGGAGTTGTAGTTCAACAACATCTGGGGACCCACAGGTGGAGAAAGGCTGTACCTAAACTGTTCTTACCAGTTTTGTGGTCAAGCACCGACCTCATCAATAAGGGGCCTAAGAAAAATCCAACGTCAGGCGGCAGTGGAGACGGGTGCAAGTGTGTGCCCACCTGCGCTTGCCATCAACGCAGTTCTTCCCCTGCCCAGCCCTATCCTGGCTCCAGCCAAGGCAGCAGGGCAGCGGCATTGCCCTACCTCATGTGCCACAACTGCAAGAGCTGCTGCTTTCTGAATGGTCTGCAACAAAGAGAATAATACAATTTCAAGGCTTTTTCAGAGGACAAGATGGAGATCCGGTAGTGAAATTGTTCCTCGGGCCTTATTAGCATCTCGGTGGTGATGCTTTTGTGATGAGAAGGACTGCCGTTGAAAAACAGGAGGTTGGCAAGTAGGGAGGGGACTCAGATGACCGTGGTGTGGGTTGCCATAGCTACCTTGGCACATCTGTTCTGTGGCGTCTGTCCGCTTGAATTCCTTCCGCATCAGGATTTCTCCTGTGCTGGGCTCTGCCTCTGCTCCCCAGCCAGACTCTGCGGAAATGTTAAGTCATGCAAATAACGCTGCTTCATGGCCACAGAGAAGGGAGGTGGCTGCAAAGGCAGCAGGTGAGCTGGGGAAGGGGAGAGGCAGACGTTGTGCGGAGTGGGCAGGTCTCCACTGCAAACTTCCATCTTCTTTTCAACTACCACGGCTTCCCCCAAGGAATCCTGGGAGTTTGCCGAGGGAAGTGAGAATTACTTTCTCCTCCAACATTTCGCCAATGAAAATAGGGACGTCCTAAGGAAAAGCCAGACATTCCGGATTCAGATCAGAAACGCGGACGGCTTCTGTAAATCTAGGACTGTCCCTGGAAAATAGGGAAACTTGGAGGGTCTGTAATTACGCATTGCAGACCCCCACTTCCATTCATAGACATCTTCTTTTTTCTTCTTCTTCAGCGATCCCTTGTAGCCGAGTAAGATTGTCTTCCATGAACATGGTTTTAACAGTGAGTCCGTAAGTGACTGTGGAGGCCAATTCTGGATCCCCACGTCCTTCCACAGTGGGGACATAGGTGTCCAGGTGGGAGTTGATCACGGTGTGGATTTGCCAAGCATGCCTTCCTCTTAGTGCATTTCTCCCTTGCGTCCTGAGTTCAAGTGTCTTCAAAGCGCATGACACCTTTGGTCAAGGCTGTTCTCTAACTGGAGCGCTTGCAGGCCACTGTTTCCCAATTGTTGGTGTTTATACTACTTTTTTTTTTTAGATTTGCCTTGAGACAGTCTTTAAACCTCTTTTGTTGACCACCGGCATTATGCTTTCCATTTTTAAGTTGAGAATAGAGTAGTTGCTTTGGAAGATGATCATCAGGCATCTGCACAACATGACCAGTCCAACGAAGTTGACGTTGAAGAATCATTGCTTCAACACAGGTGATCCTTACTTCTTCCAGACCGCCACTTCCATTCATAGACATAGAAGACCCTAGGATTCCCTAGGGAGGAGAAGACTTTCTTTAAAAAAAATAGTTTTTGAAAAAATAGTAAGCAAGAACTGACAAAATATGAGCAAAGAAAAGGAAAAAAAATCCAACAATATCCCCCAAGGGTCACACGGGTTCGGCAGTCACCATCTTTGGGTGCTAAACCGGGTGGTGGGGTGATTGCGCATGGCTAAACTGTGGCACAGCACATAGTTCCACAGGAGGAAGTGATGGCTCACCAACTTGGATGGTCTGAAAGAGGATTAGACAAATTCATGGAGGAGGAGAAGGCTGTGTTCTGCCTCTGCGGTCAGCCGTTCTCCTCCTGAATCCCGTTGCTGGGATCTTCTGGTGGGCAGGAGGCTGTTGAGCTCATGTCCAACTTGCAGGCTTGATGAAGGCATCCCCCAGGAGGCAGGGATGGCCCCTGTTATGGTTCCCCGAGGGGCTTGCCACTTTGCGTAGAAGGCATTTCGATGAACCACCACCGAGGGCTGCAGCGAGAAGTGCCCCGCAGCCGTTCCATTATTGTATTTTAAGGAACAGTAGTGACGTCTTCAGGTGCAAGGAGAGCCTGGGCAATTTCGAATGTCACCTCTCCGCAGATGCTGAAGAACACCGCCCTCTTCTTGGCATCATTGGTGACCCCTTTGGCTTCTAGGAGGAAGGTGAAATGGGAGGCGTACGCTTCCCAGTCTCTGGATGCTGGGCTGAACGGCGAGAAGCTGCTGTCGGTTGCCATTCTGAGTTCCTTGGGTCCCGGAGCTGAAGCCTGGATACATGGTGTGAGGCAGCGGTGCGGCAGGTGGCGGTGCTGTGTGTGGCAGTCAGCTCAGCGGGATCCCACCTTCGTTGACTCAGAGTCGAGAGTGGATTTCATGCTCTTTATTCAGCTCATAGTGGTGAGGAGGAATGGAAGTTCCCCCAGAATGTCTGCCTTATATACATTATTTACACAATGGGCCCCACGTGATTGGCTAATTCCGGGATTCACTTGTAGGCCAATCAGGTTGCGGATTCACTTCCACCTGGAGCTGGATTGGGTGGCTCCTGTGGACCAATGAGACTGCTGCATTCTGAATCCTTTTGTTCTGGGACCAATCAGACTGCTGCCTTTTGGATCCTATTAAACTCAGTACATAACAGCCCTCAACTTGCATGGCTTTAAAAGAGGATTAGAGGAGGAAAGGGCTTTTGATGGCTCCTGGAGAAACCACAGGAGAGGAGAGTTGCTCTAGTGCTCAAATCCTTCTTGCTGGTTTCCCCTTGGGGAATCTGGTTGGCCACTGTGTGAGCAGGACTCTGGACTAGATGGGCCATGGACCTCATCCAGCAGCCTCTTCCTCTGTTCTCTCCAGCTTCAAGTATTGTGCAGATTAGAGATGCACACTGTTGTTCTGGGGTTTCCTCTCGGAATACAAACCGGCTGCACAGTGGTGATTATGGGGAAACAAATGAGCGAGGTAACGAGATAAGACTCTCAGCCCAACAATACGGATTTGTACTCGCTTCACATTATTACCGGGGGTGGGGGGTGGGCTTGAAGGGGTCTGTTGGGAACTGGGGGAATCGGACCTTGTGAATTATTCATCGGGAGCCGGATGGCACCCTCATTATTTCTGGCACTCCAGGTTAGACTGCATTGCCAACTTGCCAGCTTAATGATGACAAGAATAACGACTTGGCGGTATATCTCTTTGCATTAGCCCGGGCTATTACTCACTCAAACAAACCTCAAGGTGTTTGCAAGAAGAGAAGAGCCCACACTCCATAAATATAGGGGAGGGGGGCATTCTGCTGGGGAAAAAAAATTGTACGTTTTATAAATTTGCAGGGGGAGGATTGGGAAAGCTGCGCAGTTGCGGAGAGATTCTGCCCCACGTGATTTGGACTGATACGAATTCATCTCTTTATGGCTTTCTTTGTTTACCTTGCAGAAATGAGCTTCTGGGATATTTGGGTTGCTCCCTTTTTATTGCATATACGAAAGAGGGAGTGTGTGGAGAGAAATAACTTTTATTTGCAAAATGTTGGCAACTTATACTGCAGGCTTCCTTATGGCTCTTCTGCTTCATTACTGCTGTTTTGCTTTTAATGAAGTCCCTTCTCCCCCCCCCAGCCCCCATGTTGCTGGTCTGTAGGCATAAAACCAACTGGACTGAAGCAGGACTGGCTCTGTCCTCCACCTGGATGGGAGCACACCTGGGAACCCAACGTCTACTGTCCCAAGAACCACTCAGTGGATCAGGCCATTCGCACATCTAGGCCAGCATCCTGTTCTCACAGATGCCTTTGAAGAATCCTGGAAGCAGGATTTAAGCACAAGAACTTCCTCCTCTCCTGTGACATTGCTGACTGTGGAGGCAGAGTGGAGCCAGCTGATCTTCGGATTCGCTTTAACTGGTTTTATTTTTATTGTCTCTCTTTAATTCTCAATGGCAAACCTAGACAGCATATTAAAAAGCAGAGAAATCACCTTGCCGACAAAGCTCCGTATACTTAAAGCTATGGTTTTCCCAGTAGTGATGTATGGAAGTGAGAGCTGGACCAAAAAGAAGGCAGATCGCCAAAGAATGGATGCTTTTGAATTCTGGTGCTGGAGGAGACTCTTGAGAGTCCCATGGACTGCAAGAAGAGCAAACCTCTCCATTCTGAAGGAAATCAGCCCTGAGTGCTCACTGGAAGGGCAGATCCTGAAGCTGAGGCTCCAAGACTTTGGCCACCTCATGAGAAGAGAAGACTCCCTGGAAAAGACCCTGAGGTTGGGAAAGATGGAGGGCACAAGGAGAAGGGGACAACAGAGGACGAGATGGTTGGGCAGTGTTCCTGAAGCTACCAGCATAAGTTTGACCAAACTGCGGGAGGCAGTGGAAGACAGGAGTGCCTGGGTGTGCTCTGGTCCATGGGGTCATGAAGAGGCAGACACGACTAAATGACTAAACAACAACAAAATCTCAATGCACACTGGTCTGAGACTAAGGGGAACGGCCAGGGCTCAGTGGCAGAGAATCTGTTTTGCATGCAAAAAGCCCCATGTTCAATCCCCAGGTATGGCTGGGAGAGACCCCCCTGCCTGAGACCCTGGAGAGCCCTTGCTGCCAGTCAGTGTCCAGAGTACAGAGCTAGGTGGACCAATGTCTTGACTCTGTATAAGGCAACTTCCTGTATAAGGGGTTAAGTAGTAAACAATGGTTGAAATAAAATATAATGAAATACATAATGATAAACCAATGTGGTGGTGTCTGTGGGGGAGCAAACTACTGAGGATATAAATATTGTGCAGCTTGAAGTGGCTGGATGCATAAAAACTGCATTCCTCTTGGAATGAAAAATTAGATTTTATGCAAAACTTTACTTGCAGCACTTTCTTCAAAACAGAACCAAAACATCTAAGATACACGCAAATAATTCCATGCAATATCTTGTGCACGTCCAGCACAGCTTCGGCATCTTGAAAATATACGATAACTCCAAACAGACCTATAAGCACAGATCTCTCTCTCTCTCTCTCCCTCTCCTTCCCTCCCTCCCTCCCTCCTTACAGCCTCTATTTTTCTCCTGCTTCAGGAGAGGCTCATTTGCACATCCTTACTTATACAGATCCTGGGAACAAAGACCAAAGGCAACTCCCTTTCAAAATGGAGATTTGCAACCAAGTACCTTTGCCACCTGATCTAAGGTTAAACACTCACATGTTGGCTAGCAGAAAATAACAACACTTAATCATCAACCCACACAGCTGCTTAGAGAGCTTAATATAGCCACATGGAAAATCCCCATGTGAAACCCTTCAGTAATACACATTCAGACGTTCTCCATTTCAGTGTCAATTAAACAATTACACTGAACACTAACAACCCCAAGTCATTGAATATCAGCTCAGGATTACTCTCCTTATTTCATGTGCTCAAGGTCTGCGTCCCAGAGAATTTAGATGCTGGGGTGGCTATAGAAGTTCTGTAAATAAAAAAAAATAATATTCCCCCAAGCTCAGCATCTTTTTATATTTCTTTCTTTCTTTCTTTCTTTCATTGCAATTTGCTGCCTTGGCTTCTGGGCCTCAAGTACAAAGGGAAAGGGTGCCTTTGATATACAATGTTCGCACGAGATGGTGTTTTCACTCCTCACCTTTTATTAACGGGGGCATCAACACCGCAAGATTTTCATCCATCACAAAACCTGTGCTGCATAAAACACCATGACTTTTAACTGGTGTGTGTGTGTGTGTGTGTGTGCGTGTGTGCGTGCACACACATACACATACACACCATTTTAACCTCCGACAGGTGATTAATGGCCCAGAATTCAGGGTTTCATGAAAGCATCTGTAGGGCGTCTGTTTGTGGCTCCTTTGTATTCTCTCAATGTATTTAAAGGTTTGCAAAGAGAGAGAGAAAGAGAGAGGGGAATATCAAAACAGTTATCCCATTAGAAGAAAATTCACTAATGCTGAAATTAGGACCAATCAATATCCATAATGTGGTGTGCCAGCTTTGGAATTACATAGAAAACTTGAGGCAGGGTGTTTTTTTAAAAAATAAATAAATGAAAAAATGAAAGGAGGAATGTTTCTGGCAGAGGGCCTGTGATCTGCATCTTCTTTCAGTCATGGGATGGTGTTGTTGCACCTGTCCTGCAGGCAGAAGGCAACAGGTGCAGCCCCTGAGATCTCCTATTAACAGACTTTCAGCTGGTAACGGGGAAATGTTTCTGTCTGCCACAGAGTTTGGAGAGCAACTGCGAGACAGACTGAACCAGCCTCCCTCAACCAGGTGCCCCCCTGACAGACGTTGGATTGTGGCTCCCATCACCCTTTGTCACTGGCCAAGTTGGCTGGAGCTGATGGGAAATGTGATGCACAGCGAGAGGGTGTCAGGGTGGGGAGGCCAGAGTGGACAATCCTAGGTGGGGTGAACAAATAGCCTGAGCTGCTATAAGCCACTAAGCTTCCATCGCGATCCTGTTGTTTAGTCGTTTAGTCGTGTCCGCCTCTTCGTGACCCCCTGGACCAGAGCACGCCAGGCACTCCTGTCTTCCACTGCCTCCCGCAGTTTGGTCAAACTCATGCTGGTAGCTTCGAGAACACTGTTCAACCATCCCGTCCTCTGTCGACCCCTTCTCCTTGTGCCCTCCACCTTTCCCAACATCAGGGTCTTTTCCAGGGAGTCTTCTCCTCTCCTGAGGTGGCCAAAGTCTTCAGCTTCAGGATCTGTCCTTCCAGTGAGCACTCAGGGCTGATTTCCTTAAGGATGGAGAGGTTTGATCTTCTTGCAGTCCATGGGACTCTCAAGAGTCTCCTCCAGCACCATAATTCAAAAGCATCAATTCTTCGGCAATCAGCGTTCTTTATGGTTCAGTTCTCACTTCCATACATCACTACTGGGAAAACCATAGCTTTAAGTATACGGAGCTTTGTTGACAAGGTGATGTCTCTGCTTTTTAAGATGCTGTCTAGGTTTGTCATTGCTTTTCTCCCAAGAAGCAGGCGTCTTTTAATTTTGTGACTGCTGTCACCATCTGCAGTGATCATGGAGCCCAAGAAAGTAAAATCTCTCACTGCCTCCATTTTTCCCCCTGCTATTTGCCAGGAGGTGATGGGAGCAGTGGCCATGACCTTAGTTTTTTTGGTGTTGACCTTCAGACCATATTTTGCGCTCTCCTCTTTCACCCTCATTAAAAGGTTCTTTAATTCCTCCTCACTTTCTGCCATCAATGTTGTGTCATCTGCATATCTGAGGTTGTTGTTATTTCTTCCGGCAATCTTAATTCCAGTTTGGGATTCATCCAGCCCAGCCTTTCGCACGATGAATTCTGCATATAAGTTAAATAAGCAGGGAGACAATATACAGCCTTGCCGTACTCCTTTCCCAATTTTGAACCAGTCAGTTGTTCCATATCCAGTTCTAACTGTAGCTTCTTGTCCCACATAGAGATTTCTCAGGAGACAGATGAGGTGATCAGGCACTCCCATTTCTTTAAGAACTTGCCATAGTTTGCTGTGGTCGACACAGTCAAAGGCTTTTGCATAGTCAATGAAGCAGAAGTAGATGTCTTTCTGGAACTCTCTAGCTTTATCCATAAGAATTGTAGAGCTGGAAGGGACCCCGAGGTCATTTCATCTGCCCCATGCAATGCAGGAATCTCAACTCAAGCATCCCTGACAGATGGGCTGAGGTGGTTTTGCTGGAGACCACAGAGGGGAGAGTTGCTCTCATGACTGGATCCTGCCTGCTGGTTTCCCACTGGGGCATCTGGTTGGCCACTGGTCTACTGGATGCTGGTCTACGTAAGAATATCAGAAGAGCCTGCTGGATCAGGCCCATGGCCCACCTAGTCCAGCATCCTGTTCTTAGAGTGGCCGACCAGATGCCCCAAGGGGAAACCAGCAAGCAGGATTCGAACACAAGAGCAACTCAGGTAGTATTCAGAAGCATTGCTGCCTCCAACCGTGGAGCCAGAACTGTTATGCACTAAGCTTGGATCGTAGAACAATAGGCAAGTAGGATCCTAGAATGCAACAACTGATTGGCTTGCAGGAAAAGACCAGTTAGGCTCCAGGAAGAAGAAGAGAAGAAGAAGAGTTTGGATTTGATATCCCTCTTTATCACTACCTGAAGGAGTCTCAAAACGGCTCACAATCTCCTTTCCCTTCCTCCCCCACAACAAACACTCTGTGAGGTGAGTGGGGCTGAGAGACTTCAGAGAAGTGGGACTAGCCCAAGGTCACCCAGCAGCTGCATATCGAGGAGCGGGAAAGCAAACTCAGTTCACCAGATTACGAGTCCACCGCTCTTAACCACTAGACCACACTGGCTCTCAGGATGGAAGCAGAACTAGCCAATCAGATGTGACTCATTGTAATGTGTATAAAAGCCTGAGGTTTGGGGGGCAATTCAATCACTGTTTTACAAGTTGCAATAAAGAGCATGAAATCACTACAGGACTCCGAGTATATTTCAATAGCCATCCTGGCTAGTAGCCATCAATAGCCCTCTCCTCCTCCATGAATTTGTCTTATCCTCTTTTAAAGCCATTCAGGTTGGTGGCCTTTCCTGCTTCTAGAATGGACTAGATGGGCCATTGGCCTGATCCAGGAACCCACTTCTTATGT
This sequence comes from Podarcis gaigeae, assembly GCF_964106915.1. NCBI lineage: Eukaryota > Metazoa > Chordata > Lepidosauria > Squamata > Lacertidae > Podarcis > Podarcis gaigeae. The sequence goes on from NC_139678.1 coordinate 1,797,581, forward strand.
TCTTATGATGAGACCCCATGACGCCTGCCTCCTCTACAGGTACTCAAAGGGTCTAACCTGGCTTTGCGTCGCGGAGAGAGGCGCTTATTGTCCTTTTCTTGGTATTATGGGTTTTGTGTTTTTATGTTGTAAGCCACCCTCTGATCTTTGGGCAAAGGGCAGTATATAAACCTAATAAAAGAACGACAGCAATAATTTTCTGGATTCCTGCTTGTGAAACTAAAGCTGCCTGCTGTCCACCTGTAGGCTTCTTCTGGCTTTCTTTGGAACTGGAGTTCACCGTAGCATGTAAGAAAACTCGGAGCCCACCCCCACCCCCACCCCCGAAGTTTGAAAACTATTAATCACGGCTAAATTAAGACAGTTAATCAACCCCCCAGAAACTGACAAAAGATTGTCCCTTGGGCATTTTACCTTGAACATCTTTAGAAAACGATAGTTCCAGCTTTCCACTTGGCTACTCCCATAAGCTAATTCATTTTCTTCCAAAGCAGCTCAAGGTCAGCTTTTATGACAGTGTCAGCCTTAAATGATGCCTCGCCTCCATCCCGCTCAGCTGTTGTGACCGACACTGATAGCTGAGTTGTCAAGGAGATGCCACCGGCCACTCAGGCGGGAGGTTAACTAAGGAGAAGGAGCTTAATGCCACAGACCTTAATCTATCTTCATTTGGGGAGCGAAAAGATTCCCGCTGCAGCCGCTGCTGCCGAAAGGTGATTGGGAGTATTTGCAGGGAAGGTGGAGAAACGAGAGGAGAGGGCCGTTCCTTTCGCTGGTGCCCCAATGCACGTGTCTAATCTCTGCTGCCATTCCCCACTCCCATCTCATAAGAAGAGTCTGCATCAATTCTCCATCAATCAACGAGAAAAGAAACTGCAACTGAAACTTCGGCAAAATTTCACTGAAATTCTCATGGATGGCGATCAAGGTTTTGGGTGTGGAGCTGTGGGTTAAACCACAGAGCCTAGGACTTGCCGATCAGAAGGTCGGTGGTTTGAATCCCCGCGACGGGGTGAGCTCCCGTTGTTTGGTCACTGCTCCTGCCAACCTAGCAGTTGGAAAGCATGCCAGTGCAAGTAGATCAATAGGTACCGCACCAGTAGGAAGGTAAATGGTGTTTCTGTGCGCTGCTCTGGTTCGCCAGAAGCAGCTTACTCCTGCTGGCCACATGACCCAGAAGCTGTACGCCAGCTCCCTCGACGAATAAAGCGAGATGAGCGCCACAACCCCAGAGTCAGCCACGACTGGACCTAATGGTTAGGGGTCCCTTTACCTTTACTTGACTTTAAAGTACAGTGGATGCTTGGGTTGCGAACATGATCTGTGCGGGAAGCATGTTTGCAACCCGCAGTGTCCGCAACCTGCAGTGCCGTGTCTGCATACACACGGGTTGCAATTTGGTGCTTCTGCACATGTGCAAAGCGTGATTTAGCGCTTCTGCGCAAGTGCCAAAACCCGGAAATAACCCGTTCTGGTACTTCTGGGTTCAGCACGGTGTGCAACCCAAAATCGCGCAACCCGTAGCGTCTGTAACCCAAGGTATGACTATATGTATAAGAAAACAATAAGAGCCTGCAAGATCAAGCCAATGGGCCATCTAGTCCTCTAGTTCTTACAGTGGCTGACTGGATGCCTGTGGGAAACCAGCAAGCAGGATTCGAGCACAGCAGCAACTGTGGAGTTGAGAAGCATCTCTCCCTCTGACCATGGAGGCAGAACATTGGAATCTTGGCCAGCAGCCGTCAGAAGCCTGCTCCTCCTCCATGAATTTGTCCAACTCTCATTTCAAGCCATCCAAGTTGGTGGCCATCTGCCTCTGCATATTTTAACTATGCTCCCTGTGGAGAAGTAAGCTCAGTCCCCAATGGCATCTCCAGACAGATGGGGCGCTCCTCTTCCGCAACTCATCTCTGCCTCGGCTTCTTCATTGGCCTGTGGAACCGAAGACTGCTATCGCTGAAAGTCCAGAGTGAAGCCCACCTCAGTGAAGCAGGTAGCGCTGACCCAGGGTTCCAGCATAGGTCAGCCAAGGGTGAACACTTGGATGAATGGAAAGCCAGGATCTCTGCCACCCAAATGCCCCCCTGGACTCAGCCACAGGCACAACCCCCTCACAGGGGTTGACCAAACCATCGAGTCCCTGGATTCCTTTAACGGAATACCCTTCACATAGGGATGGTGAGAGCGTTCCTCCATCCTTATCACCGGAACCAGAGCCTATCCGCAACCTTACAAGTTGTGATGATTTGCTACCGGCAGGCGAAACCCTATTGGCACCAGCCAATCAGCCAAGCGGGGAAAATTCCCGCTGTGCCCCTGTCCCAACGACAGATGACACACGACGGCATAGCAAAGTCAAGCGCAAAGCCCTAAAAGTAGGGAGAGGTGGGCAAGTGTTCCGAATGCACGCGCTTAAAGAGGAAGCTCTGGGTCAGGTGCATGGGCATAAATAGATCCCTTGATCCGTTTGGACTGCGTCCTACTGGCCAGATTGCACCCAGCTACGAAGGACCTACTAATCGGGTTTTGTGGCTGACTGATCATACCCACTCACAACACAGGGTGTTGGTTTCCAGGTCTCACTGCAATACGTGCCCTCTTTAATGGAGGACCCGATTTCTCACATCCCATCATGTGCAAAAGGTCCAGAAATAAAGATTTAGGTGCATCTCTTCAAAAGGATGCAGAGAATAATTGTGGCAGCGTTTGAGAGTTTTGTTTTGTTTTTCAAAGAGGCACATGGACCAGTAATTGAACATAATCACCTAAGATGAGCCTTCTGACTCAGGCCAGTGGTCCATCGCATCCAGCATCCTGTTCTCACAGTGGCTGACCAGATGCGCATTGTGGGAAACCTGCAAGCAGGATCTGAGCACAAGAGCACTGTTTCCACCTGTGGCTTCCAGGAACAGGTGTTCAGAAGCATGGCTGCCACTGACCACGGGGGCAGAGCAGAGCCATGGAGGCATGGATATGGAACACAAAGAGAAGAAGTGTGTGCAAGGGGAGAAAGTAATTGGAAAGCTCTGCCTAGAGCAGCTGGATGCAGATTCTGTTGCTGAGCACCTAAAGAACTGAGCCCACTCATATTTATTATTGAAACTGATCTTAATGATTTGTTGTTGTTTAGTTGCTTAGTCGTGTCCGCCTTTTCGTGACCCCCTGGACCAGAACACTCCAGGCACTCCTGTCTTCCTCTGCCTCCCGCAGTTTGGTCAGACTCATGATGGTAGCTTCGAGAACACTGTCCCACCATCTCGTCCTCTGTTGTCCCCTTCTCCTTGTGCCCTCCATCTTTCCCAACATCAGGGTCTTTTCCAGGCAGTCTTCTCTTCTCATGAGGTGGCCAAAGTCTTGGAGCCTCAGCTTCACGATCTGTCCTTCCAGTGAGCACTCAGGGCTGATTTCCTTCAGAATGGAGAGGTTTGATCTTCTTGCAGTCCATGGGACTCTCAAGAGTCTCCTCCAGCACCATAATTCAAAAGCACCCATTCTTCGGCGCTCAGCCTTCTTGATGGTCCAGCTCTCACTTCCATACATCACTACTGGGAAAACCAGAGCTTGAACTATACGGACCTAATCTTAATGATTACTCCCTATATAAGGCCATCTGGTTGATTTGGTCTGCTAGATGCCACTGTTTCATATTCTGTGAAACCAAAGGACACCGAATAGAGATGGCAAAAGATGGCTTTTGGGTTGTTTTTAGTATGTCACCACTAGGATCACCATTATTTCAAACAGGGAAAACCCAGGCTGAAAAGTTGTTAAGCTTTTTTGGCATATTAGCAGCAATGAAGTTTGGGGTCGGATTTTAAGGGAGACCAGCAATTTCCTGGACTTTCTAAGCAATTTTTTGCCTGGACACTGCTTCCGACTGCAGTATTCCAGCAGATATGTCCGGGAAATTGCGAATTTATGCCAACCTTGGTCACTACCCGCTCTGAGCATTGTTTCCACAATGGAAGGGATAGAATTATTCTGCGTAGTTGTAATAATAGCGATCGGTTGCACATGCACTGGTCTGTTAACAGTGCACAAAGCACATTTCCCTATGGGTACCCAAAGAGGCCTGGTCCATATTTAACAGCTGAACATATCCTTATATTGTCTACACGTATTGGCTGGGAGGATCATAGAACGGTAGAGCTGCAAGGGTCCCCTAAGGATCATCTAGACCAACCCCCTGCAATGCAGGAATATGCAGCTGTCGCATACAGGGATCAAACCTGCAACCTTGCTGCTATCCGCACCATGCTCTAACCAACTGAGCCCTTGTATTCCTGTCATTCTTATGAAGAACCAGATAATAAAGAAGCAGTTGGAATTTGAGAAATGAGAAACACAAAGGTTTTGTCACCCATCGCAACCATGATCCCTCCACTGCCAGGCAGGGCGACAGGGAACATTTACAGATCGAAAGTCCTTGGGGATGAAGACTATATGACAAATTAATACGGAAAAGAATAGCACATTTATTGTTGATGCGTCTCTATCCCGTGGCCGGTTGATACAACAGCTTCACTGCACTGCAGATTATGCTCAGCAGGCAGCAATATGAAAGGCTGCGTCAGCTCAGTTTTGAAATGTGAATGCCGATCGCAGGGAAGCACATCAGTTGCCGGGGGCTTATCTCAGCAGCGCAGCTGAGTTAGACGCAGCAGGAAGGGAGGAGGGCAGGAGCAGATTCGGGAAGGGGCAAGAGGAGGGCAGAAGGTCTGGGGTGGATGTCACACGAGGGCAGGCTGGGGGAGAAAGGAAGGAAGAAGGGAGTTTACACCCGGCCAGTTTTCAACTCTTCAGGTGGAATCCAGCAAGAAAGTTCCCTTTCCAGGTTTAAGTATGGAGACTCAAGCCAGATTCCCCATAAGTCAGACTTTTACATCAGTTTTGCATTACAGTGGTATCTCGGGTTAAGTACTTAATTTGTTCTGGAGGTCCGTTCTTAACCTGAAACTGTTCTTAACCTGAAGCACCACTTTAGCTAATGGGGCCTCCCGCTGCCGCTGCACCAACGGAGCATGATTTCTGTTCTCATCCTGACGCAAAGTTCTTAACCCGAGGTACTATTTCTTGGTTAGCGGAGTCTGTAACCTGAAGCGTATGCAACCCGAGGTATCACTGTACAGGACAAAAGTGTCTGTGAGACCATATCTATTAGCATACCACCTATAAAACAAAACAAAACACATCATTTTGGCTTCTTATTCTTTGCCCAGCCACCTTCGGTCATCATCTGCTACCCAACCACAGTCCTTGAAAACACTTACTCAACCCAGGTTTTTGTGTTTTTGTTTGTTGTGCATGCAGAGCCCTCCTTGCTCCTTATCTGTCAGTTGTTCTCCATTCTAGCATTGAGCACGTAAAGGACCCCTGACTATTAGGTCCATAGCTGTCAATGTTTTCCTTTTTTTAAGGGAAATTCCCTTAATCCGAATAGGATTCCTCGCAAGAAAAGGGAAAAGTTGACAGCTATGATTAGGTCCATTCGTGGCTGACTCTGGGGTTGTGGCGCTCATCTCGCTTTACTGGCCGAGGGAGCCGGGTGCAGCTTCCAGGTCATGTGGCCAGCATGACAAAGCCGCTTCTGGCGAACCAGAGCAGCACACGGAAATGCTGTTTACCTTCCCGCCGGAGCAGTACCTATTTATCTACTTGCACTTTGATGTGCTTTTGAACTGCTAGGTTGGCAGGAGGAGGGACCGAGCAACGGGAACTCACCCCGTTGCGGGGATTCGAACCGCTGACCTTCTGATCGGCAAGTCCTAGGCTCTGTAGTTTAACCCACAGCGCCACCCGCGTCCCTGCATTGAGCATGAGGCTCCTCCTAAAATTGGTTCTTACCAGTTTTGTGGTTGGGCCAGGCCCCCCGTGTACCTGAAACTGGCCTCACTGGTTTCTCAGAATTTCTCCCTCACATTCCTGCTGAGAAGTAAGCACCAAGGCTCACCGTAAAGCGGAAGAGTACTGCTCACAACCACATGCCTTTGTGGGGATTGCACAAATCTTCCATGCTTTTAATTTTAAAAAGTTGGATTCTCTGCAGCCTGAGAAGCGATGGAAGGAACCTGGGGAAAGCAAGGCTTAGATGACCAAGTCATGAAGACTTGTGGCATTTCTACAATGAATGACTTGTGCGGAAGCATTCCCGGGGCTGGGAAACATTCCTGGGCAGAACAGGTAGGTTTCTGGTGCCACCACTGAGAAGACCCTTTCTCTGTTGGTCCCTTGCTTGGCCTTTGAAGGGAGCGGCATCTGGAGAAGAGAACTAACTTTCAAAAGAAGCCCTTGCTTATTTATTTTCTTTCATAAAACTGGGACACCGCTTGATTGTTAAAAGTGAGAGAGAGCCCTCAAAGTGCTTATAGAAAAATAAAACTACCAATAACAAAAACAATAATTTGAGACCAGTGCACACAGGAAGTCACCAGCTGCTTCCACAGTAATTGAATTACAAATCTGAAAATGAAGGAACAGGTTACCCAAACCTGACTGTGTGGTCACCCGAACCGGGCCCCAAAATTCCCTAATTCTTTCCCCAAGGATCCATTGGCTAAAATCCATTAGCTTGAGCTGTATAACACAAATTCAGCTGTATAAAGAAAGCCTTCTCCTTTATCAGTCCATGAAGGCTTAATGGATGGCCTTGTCAGTTCCGAGTGGGGATGGGATGACAGATCTAGGTCTTATTTTATTGGTTGTAACTATCCTGACCACACTGACGCACAGACCTTGCAAGACAGGCCTGTCAGCCCCCACGCCCAGGGATGGCGCCAGGAGTACTCCTATAGTTGGGTGACCTTTTTACCCCAAGATAAGAGTACAGAAACAGGAATTTCTGTTCATGCTCAAGGATGTAAACTCACGTGTATAAACTCATGGGGCTGGATTCCTGGGGAGGGGGACCTGAAGGTGATATAAGCTGTATGTAACTGCTCTTTAAGTGTGCTTGCTGTGGACTGACCATGCAAGGGCCTTTCTGCTGCTCTGGAGAGCAGAAATAAACTCTTTCTCTGAACCAACCCTCGGTGTTTATTGGCTCCTCCCTCCCTCCGGGGAGCAACACGCACCCAACCAATGGGAAAGGTCTGAGAGGCTACAAAATATGGCATTTTGAGGTTCTTTCAGGATTTAACACAACATCTATCGAGAATCATGACCTGTGTGGGATGCGCGTGCACAAAGCAGACATGGAACAGAGTGCTACAGGTTGTAGATGTTCCTTTGAGCCCATTATGGAAGAAATACAATTCAGCGATGCTTCCAGGACTACAGTTTCTTCTAAACCAGTTTAAGGTTGAAGAGTGATGCATATGCCCACCAACAAGACTTGCAAATTCAGCGCCAGCCACTGCACTTGTCAATGTGCCCATGAGCCAAAGGTCCAGGAATATTTATTTCGACTGCTGGGGTTGAGCTAATACCTCATCACCCCTAATAGATCACTCTGCATTACTGCAACTAATACTTTTCAAACATTAATTACCTGGTTACTCTAATACATGGGTGCTTGGTTTTTTTTTTAAGCAGTTAATGAAAGCCAGCTGTAGTGGCTCAGAATAAAGATTAAGTAGCTGTCGAGTTTGTCTCCTTAGAATGGGCTTTTGCTTTTTTTTCCTATCAGCTAGCGAATCCAGCTGCCCAAGAAATGATTGACAGCCCTGTGATGTAATTAGCTGCATCTACAGTTTGCAAAACTCATTAAGAAGGGAGTGGGGTGAGGGTGTAAAGTTCAGAAACGTTCATATCAGAGCCATAGGTCAGTGACAGAACATTTGCTTTGCATGCAGAAGGTCTCAAGTTTAACGCGGGTGGCACTGTGGGTTAAACCACAGAGCCTAGGACTTGCCGATCAGAAAGTCGACGGTTCGAATCCCCGCAATGACGGGGTGAGCTCCTGTTGCTCGGTCCCTGCTCCTGCCCACCTAGCAGTTGGAAAGCATGCCAGTGCAAGTAGATAAATAGGTACCGCTCCGGCAGGAAGGTAAACGGCATTTCCGTGCGCTGCTCTGGTTCGCCAGAAGCGGCTTAGTCCTGCTGGCCACATGACCTGGAAGCTGTACGCCGGCTCCCTCGGCCAATAAAGCGAGATGAGCGCCACAACCCCCGAATCGGCCATGACTGGACCTAACGGTCAGGGGTCCCTTTACCTTTACCTTACCTTTGGGAAAGACTCCCTGCCCCAAATTCTGGAAAGCAGAAACCAAGAAATGTTTAAATCTCTCTATTCTGCAGTCTGAATCATGTTAACAGGGAAATCAAAATGTTCTTAAACCATATGATCTATATAGGTGCTAAACACATAAACCCAGATATTGCACAGCCAAGTTACAGGGAACCAGGAAGAGGGCCTTCTCGGTAGTGGCGCCCGCCCTGTGGAACGCCCTCCCATCAGATGTCAAAGCGATAAACAACTACCTGACATTCAGAAGACATCTGAAGGCAGCCCTGTTCAGGGAAGTTTTTAATATGTGACATTTTAGCATATTTTTCATCTTTGTTGGAAGCCGCCCAGAGTGGCTGGGGAAACCCAGCCAGATAGGCGGGGTACAAATAATATATTATTATTATTATTATTATTATTATTATTATTATTATTATTACTATAGACTTCCATCTACCTCCAAATATCGTTTGGCTTGTATTCTTAGCCTTGTCTTCTAAGCACCACCCCAATAAATTCATTTTTAGGTCCAATTATTTCACCTCCTATAGGATCAGAGTAGTATAAAAAATACGATGTAATCCACAGCATGATCTTACTTTCTGGGGAATGGAATCTTACCCTGATTATTTAAAATGGCCAAGGCCAAACACTTGAGTAAAAATAAGAAATAATGCAGATTAAAGGGGGACCCTTGATGCAGAGCCCCTTTCTAAATGACAATATTCCATTTTAGAAAATTTAAGATTTTGTACTATCCTGCTCTCACTTTTTTCTGCCCCAAATTTACCTCTGGAAGTTCTCTTTCAACCCTATTATGAGCCTTTTGCTTACACAAAAATATAAAAATAGCAGACCCTTTAAGCTTATTACTCTTAGAAATTAACTTTATTGTACTCCTTATATGATTTTACAAAATCGCTTTCGCAAAACAGTCTTGATCCTCCTTAATCTATTAGCCAATAATTAAATTGATCCTCTTTGCAATTGTTGTTGCTGCCACAGCCTTGTAATCCTGGTTAAGAATTGCTGTTGGATAGTCTGATTTCACATTAGTGAGTTCTTTCCTTTCTTTCAATATCAAAACAATTTCTACCGGTGGCCAGGATTCTGGTAGGTACTTATCATTTGCTGTACTATTTATTACTACAGTCCAGTGGCGGAGGAACCCTCTCCAGCACCCGGGGTGGCATAGCCCATACGGACTGCGCATGTGCGGCATCCTGCGCATGCACACTCCATACGGAATGCCACACATGCGCAGTCTGTACAGGCTGCCACTCGCAAGCAGCATCCCATACGGACTGCGCATGTGCGGTGATCGTATGGGATAGATAGATAGATAGATAGATTCTTTATTGTCATTACACAAGTGCAACATTGCACAAGTGCAACGAAATTGGATGCCATCCCTTAAAAACAACAAAAGCAACACAACAACAACAACCAAACAAACCACATTCCAGCCACACCCACACCCACACCCATCAAACTCCCAGGTCACACTATCGAGTTACTGCATTTAAGAAGGCCACAGCTCTTGGATAGAAACTATTTTTCAGTCTATTTGTCCTTGACTTGATGTTTCTGTATCTCCTGCCAGAAGGCAGTAGTACAAACAGACTGTGTCCCGGGTGAGATGCATCCTGCAGGATATTGTTTGCTTTCCTAAGACAGCGGGAACCGTACAGTTCTTCCAAAGATGGGAGGGGATGACCAATAATCCTTTGGGCTGTGGTTATGACCTTCTGGAGCACCTTCCTCTTCCTAGCTGTACAGCTGGAGAACCAGGCACAAATACAGTATGTGAGAATGCTCTCTATGGAGCCTCGGTAGAAGGACACCAGCAGTCTCTCACTCAGATTGTTCTTCTTTAAAAGTCTGAGGAAATAAATTCTCTGCTGGGCCTTCTTCACCAGAGCAGTAGTATTTGCGCTCCAAGTTATGCCCTGATCGATAGTCACTCCCAAAAACCTGAATTCCGCCACCCTCTCCACCCGTTCCCCGTTGATATACAAGGGCTGAATGTCCGCCTTTTTTTCCCTGTAATCCACCACCAATTCCTTGGTCTTAGTCGTATTAAGAGCCAGATTGTTCTCTCCACACCAAGCACAAAGCCGCTCCACCTCGTCCCGATAGGCGGACTCATCCCCTCCTGAAATGAGCCCCACCACCGTAGTGTCATCAGCAAACTTGATGATTTTGTTGCTGGAATAAATGGCTGTACAATCATACGTATAGAGAGTATAGAGCAGGGGACTCAACACACAACCCTGTGGTGAGCCGGTGTTAAGGCTAAGGGCTGTGGACATATGTGACCCTACTCTAACCCTCTGAGAACGTTCTGACAAAAAGTCCAAAACCCAGAGACAGGTGGAGTTGGAGAGTCCAATCGCCTCTAGCTTGGACACCAGTCAATGGGGGAGGATAGTGTTAAAAGCAGAGCTAAAATCCACAAACAGCAGCCTCACATAACTCCCCGGCTGCTCCAGATGGAACAGAGCAGCATGGAGAGTGGTAGTGATAGCGTCTTCCGTGGATCTATTTGCCCTGTATGCAAACTGGTAGTTGTCAAAAGTTGATGGAAGACAGGAAATAATGTGACGGCGCACCAGTTTCTCAAAACACTTCATGATGATTGGAGTCAGTGCAACTGGTCTGTAGTCGTTCAGACTACTGATTGTGGATTTTTTAGGCAGAGGAACAATAGTTGACGACTTCAGGCAGGGTGGGACAATAGACTGGTGTAAGGACTTGTTGAAGATCTTAGTAAAGACCCTCGCCAGCTGATCCGCACAGCCCTTCAACACCTTTCCCGTGATGCCATCAGGTCCAGCAGCCTTCCTCGGATTCACCATCCTCAATACCTGTCTCACCTCATGCTCCTCTACAGTGAATGAGGGGCCCCTATGGGCTGGTGGCTGTAATACCGGCGTCTCAGGTGGCTCCTTCTCGAAGCGAGCAAAGAAGAAGTTAAGCTCCTCCGCCAGCAAAGGGTCACCGTCGACAGCACCAAGGTTAGGTTTGTAGTTGGTAATATGCTGAATCCCCTGCCACATCTGTCTTGTGTTGTTACTCCTTAAATTATCCTCAATCCTCTGCCTATAGACCAGTTTTGCCCGTCGAATACCCCTCTTCAAGTTTGCTCTTGCCACACTGTAAAGCTGCACCTCGCCCGACCTAAAAGCCCTGTTCCTTTCCCGCAACAGGCACTGGACCTCCCCGCATGCACACTCCATACGGAATGCCACACATGCACAGTCCATACGGGATTCTGCACATGCACAGTCTGTATGGGATGCCGCACATGCACAGTCCATACGGGATGCTGCACATGCCAGGCCCTACGGGCTGCCTCTTGCACAGCAACTGTACAGACTGCCACATATCGGGATCTCCGCTCAGCCAGGCTGATAAAGCCTCATCTTCCAGCCGAGCCTTCGGAATCACCTCCCGACGAATAATTAACGACCTGAGCCTTTGATGAGGCTCCAAGGCACGTTCCCATCCATTAAGCAGAGTTTCCAGCACGGGAAAGAGACGAGAGGTTTGGGCTACATTGCAAAGAGTTGTATTTCTAAGCTACGCAGACAGAAAAGACATCCTCTCTCAATGAAAGCAGAGAGCAACTGAACAAAGGAACAAAGGAAACAAAGGAACAGGAAACCACTAACGTCACATCCCGTCTCCTTTCCTGTGAGACTTCCAACAGCCTGGAAGGTCTCTGGAATGTAAACAGAGTCCTGTGACTCTAAGCAGCTGCTCAGTGGCAAACAGAAACTAACACCACATGAGCGGCATCCCGTATGGATTGCACATGTGCGGCAGCCCGTACGGTCACCGTGCGAGAGGCAGCCTGTACGGACGGTGCACGCATGGATGGCCATCTTGTCACCCCTCCCAGAGTGGCACCTGGGGCGGTCCGCCCCTTCTGCCCCCTTCTTACGCCACTGCTATAGTCAATCTAAGAACTATCTTCATTTTGAAAAGGCTATAGGAATTATATGTGCCAGACCCTCCCCCTGCCCCAATTGTGCTCATTTATTCCTGATGGTTCCAGCCTTTCTTCCAATTCTCCTCCCTTCCACTAAACTTATCCTTCAATTCCAGATTCTTAATTTTAAAAATGATTTCCTCCCACGCACCCTCCTGCTTTCGCTTACAATAGATCATTTCTCTTATTAATAAATCCTTCGTGTAAGCTTTACCAGCTTCCCAAATTACAAATGTATGCATCCCTGGGGTAAAATTCAGTACAAAAATTGTTTTATTTCTCTTTTAAGTTAATTCACAAATAAATCCTGAACCACCTCCGATCTGTGTGTTCCCCATCTTCTCTACCATGTAAACTGCAGGTTTCCAGGCTGTGCAGTCAGATATTATTCTGGCCAAAATCTCACATCGTGTCATGTTTTTAAAACAGTTCTGGAGTTGCCAAGTAAAAAGATCTACACTTGCTCAGTGACTAACCTATTTTTCTCTAACCAAAAGCCCCATTTTCTCTTTTTCTCTTCATTCCTGAGTTAAGACCTCAAGAATTTACCGGGCCACAATCAAGTTCTAGATTCATTAGTCAACTGAAAAAAATAAACAATCACATGTTTAACTAGGGCTTATTTTCTCAGTTGTTATATAACTTCAACAGCTGCATTTGCCCTGCTTATGAAGTCCCTTTCTCAGCCTCTGCCACAAACTCCTTAGCACCTTTTTTCGAATTAGTCACTGTCCGTTTGCAAAACATTTGACAGTCCAACCACCTTGTTCCATTTATATTTAATGCTTTGCTCCTCATAATACTGTATCCATTAAGAATTAATCATCTTTCTCCTGTTCAAAGTCACCAAAAGAAGGTCGGCTGATGCCAAGGGCAGGATCCAAGGTAGCGCTGAGTGGACATTCTGTCAGTGGAAGGATTTCTGGTTGTGCAATGGAATGGTCCCCTCTGTGCCTCCCACATCATCATCATCATCATCCCCTTGGAGCAGATTTGGGGAAGGTGGGGTGTGGGAGCAGAGGGGCTAAAGTCCCAGTACATCAGCAGAAATCCTTGCACTGACAGAATGAGATAACTGAATACTATCCTAAAATTTCCAAACAATTTACTGTTAATCAGTTCCCTCATCCGAAAATTTCGCCCATTATTTGGTCCCCAGTAGACACGTTCTAAAGCTGAACAGAAGTGAGAGCTGGACCATAAAGAAGGCTGATCGCCGAAGAATTGATGCTTTTGAATTATGGTGCTGGAGGAGACTCTGGAGTGTCCCATGGACTGCAAGAAGATCCAACCTCTCCATTCTGAAGGAAATCAGCCCTGAGTGCTCACTGGAAGGACAAATCCTGAAGCTGAGGCTCCAAGTCTTTGGCCACCTCATGAGAAGAGAAGACTCCCTGGAAAAGACCCTGATGTTGGGAAAGATGGAGGGCACAAGGGGAAGGGGACGACAGAGGACAAAATGGTTGAACAGTGTTCTCGGGGCTACCAGCATGAGTTTGACCAAACTGTGGGAGGCAGTGGAAGACAGGAGTGCCTGGCGTGCTCTGGTCCAGGGGGTCACAAAGAGTCGGACACGACTAAACGACTAAACAACAATAACAAAGCCGAACTAAAAGTGCCAAAACTAAGCTATTTCTTTTCTTGTGCATACTGTATCTATTTCACAGAATAATAGACTTATAGGGCTGGAAGGGACCCAAAGGGCAGAGTGCCCGGCCTCAGTTCCAGATTTGTCATTGTCACCTGTGGTCATCGAACATGGATTGCTGCACAAAGCCAATCATTTCTATTGTGGGTGTTTTTTGTGGTTCTCAAAAGAGAGAATCCTTTGGTTATGGAGATTTATGGCATATGGTGGGCCAAAGCTTATTTCGGATGCAGTATTATAACATACCCTTCAACATTTCTCTGATGAAAATAGGGACATCCTATTCTATTGTAGTAGTAGTAGTAGTAGTAAATTTATTATTTATATCCTGCCCACATGGCTGGGCTGCCCCGACGAAAATACGGTTCTCCTAAGGAAAGCGGGACATTTTGGGATCAAATCAGAAACCGGGATGGCTTCTGTAAATCTGGGACTGTCCTTGGAAAAGAGGAACACTTGGAGAACCGTATTATTATTAATAATAATTTATACCGCGTCCTCCCTGGCCAGAGCCAGGCTCAGTGCGACTAACACCAATAAAATCACAGTAAAAACATAATAGGGGGGAACCAATTTAAAATACAGGTTAAAATGCAATTTAAAAGGCAGCCTCATTTTAAAAGTAGCCGATAGATCAAGACCATAAGGGAAGGCAAACATAAGGATGAGACTGAGTCCAAACCAAAGGCCAGGCAGAACAGCTCTATCTTGCAGGCCCTGCGGAAAGATGTCAAGTCCCACAGGGCCCCAGTCTCTTGCAACAGAGTGTTCCACCAAGTCGGGGCCAGTACTGAAAAGGCCCTGGCCCTAGTTGAGACCAATCTAACCACCTTGCGACTTGGGAACTCCAAAGTGTTTTTATTTGTGGACCTCTCCATGGGGCATACCAGGAAAGGCGGTCCCGTAGGTACGAGGGTCCTGGGCCACATAGGTCAAAACCAGCACCTTAAACCTGATCCTGAACTCCACCGGGAGCCAGTGCAGCTGGTATAGCACTGGGTGAATGTGATCCTGTGGCGAGGACCCCGTAAGGAGCCTCGCCACGGCATTCTGCCCCCGCTGGAGTTTCTGGGTCAGCTTCAAGGGCAGCCCTGCACAGAGCGCGTTACAATAATCAAGAACCTCGGTTGCTTATTACTGAATTTCTTGTTTTTGAAATTTTCACCAGGAAACCTTGCAAGATTTCAACCAGCCGCCCTTCAACCCCATAAGGTCAAAACTGCATGAGTTAAATGTGCCCATGATGTGGTTGTGCTGCATTCCTTCCTCAGCTGAAAGCCCCTGCCTCTTAAGAGCTTCCTGGGTATGTTGAAAAATTAACCGAGAGGACAAGAGTTTTGCATACGTTGAAAGACAAAGGAAGGCACACATTTCCCATTTTTGTTTTTTATTCTGCTTCTTTCAGCCTAAGGCTTTGCTTTTCTGACGAAAGAGGCCCACCATGCTCCCAGGAACTTCACTTCCCCTTGCTAGCCACTGTGCCTTCTGTTCGGAAAACAGGACATGGTGGCTCCTGGGGATATCTCTTGGGGATGCAGGTGGCTCTGCCACTCAGGTCTCTACAATTCCAGGAACAGCTCATTACTCACAGGGTAAGCTGGGCCTTAGCCATCGACTAACTGTCTGCTCATATAAGGACCTTCTTCTCTTCCCCGCTGTTGCACCTGCTATTCCCCTGGGTTCTCAGGTTCACTCGGCTCAGGATTTTCAACCTGGTCTTCTTCAGGTACTTGGTCACTGTCCTGGGGTTCTTCCACTGCTTCTCCAGTGTTATGAAATGAAGACTCTTCAGTCTGCAGTTGCTGAGATACCAGCGACCTGCCTGTTCTTTTGTTGACAAAGGATCCTTTCGCTAGAGAAATGGAACTGTAAGTCCGCTGAGATACATTGTCCTCTCTGTCCGCGGCTGCTGCTGCTATGCTCTCCAGGGCTGCTTCACTCAAGCGATGGCTCAGCTCTCCCTCAGCATCCTCCGCTTCCTGGAGCCCCTCTTCCTTCTGGTCATCAGAAGCTGGCTGATTGACAGGACTGGGTTCTTGCTCCAAAGGAATCTGGCTGCCACGGCGGGATCCTTGGCTGTGCCTCGACTGCTGACTAGCACGGCGGGATTCCTGGCTTAAAGGTGGTGGCTGGTCCTCTTCAGGCTTGGCTTCAGCTGTAGCACTGTCCTGATGCACTTCCAAGGCCTTGGCCACCACTCCCTCGCCACCAGCGCCAAGTCCAGATGGCTTTGAAGCAATTGCTGCCTCTTCCAACGCTATTTGATTCAAGGCTGAAAGTGAAGTGACTGTTGTCTGTTGACCGTGGCTTACCAAAAACTTGCCTGTCTTCCTGTTCAGCCAAATTCCGTCCGGGAGAGAAACTATGCTGTACGTCTGCAGAGCTACATCCTCCCCTTCGGTAAATGACACAATGCTCCCTAGCGTTCCTTGGCTTTCGGAGGGACCTGGCTGTTCAGTTATTTCACCCACAGATAGGTGGGTATGTAGTGGAGATTCATGCTGTGCAAATAGCTGGCTCTCTTTGCGGGACCCTGGCATCTCCACCTGTTGACTCTCTTTGCGGGACCCTGGCATCTCCACCTGTTGGCTGCCTTTCCGAGACCCTGGCATCTCCACCTGTTGACTCTCTTTGCGGGACCCTGGCATCTCCACCTGTTGACTCTCTTTGCGGGACCCTGGCATCTCCACCTGTTGACTCTCTTTGCGGGACCCTGGCATCTCCACCTGTTGACTCTCTTTGCGGGACCCTGGCATCTCCACCTGTTGACTCTCTTTGCGGGACCCTGGCATCTCCACCTGTTGGCTCTCTTTGCGGGACCCTGGCATCTCCACCTGTTGGCTGCCTTTCCAAGACCCTGGCATCTCCACTTGTTGGCTGTCTTTGCGGGACCCTGGGATCTCCTCCTGTTGGCTGTTTTTCCGGGACCCTGGGATCTCCTCCTGTTGGCTCTCTTTTGGGAACCCTGGCATCTCCTCATCTTGGTTATCTTTTGGGAACCCTGGCATCTCCCCATCTTGGTTATCTTTTGGGAACCCTGGCATCTCCTCCTCTTGGCTCTCTTTTGGGAACCCTGGCATCTCCTCCTCTTGGCTCTCTTTTGGGAACCCTGGCATCTCCTCATCTTGGTTATCTTTTGGGGACCCTGGCATCTCTTCATCTTGGTTATCTTTTGGGGACCCTGGCATCTCCTCCTGTTGGCTCTCTTTCCTGGACACTGGCCCTTCTGCCTGTTGGCTCTCTCTCCGGGACCCTGGCCCTTCTGCCTGTTGGCTCTCTCTCCGGGACCCTGGCCCTTCTGCCTGTTGGCTCTCTCTCCGGGACCCGGTACCATATGCCTGTTGGCTCTCTCTCCGGGACCCGGGACCCTCTGCCTGTTGCCCACCTGTTTGCAACTCTGTATCTTGGGGCTCTTGGGCCTCTGGTTGGGGAGGCTGCTGTACTTCTGCCTCTGCTTCATCACCCCCACCAGGGACTGGTTCTTGTTTTTCTTCCTCCTCTACCTTAACTTCCCCCTGGATTTCATCACTCTCTGGGGGCTGATCCTCTTTAGCCTTTGGTTGATCACCTACTGGAAGAGGAGGCTCACCATATCGAGGGCCATATATTTTTGTTAGGTAGTCTATGAACAAACTCTCGCTGGTCTGTTGACTTGCAGATCTGACTTCTACACCAGTTTTTCTGTCCAGGTAGAATGTTTCCTCTTCAGGAAGTTTCTGGTGGTCCTCTGGCTGCACTTGCTCCTTTTCAAGTTGTGCTGGCTTGTTCTCATCTGGCTGTTGTGGCTGTTGGCTGCCTCTCCGAGATTCCTGTCCAGTTAGCTGTTGGCTTCCATGTTGAGATCCTTGAGCATCTGGTTGCTGGCTTTCAACCATCAATTCCTGCCCTTCTGGTTGTTGACTCTCCTGCTGTGACTTCTTGCCTTCTACCTGTTGACTACCACGTCTTGATCCCTGTCCTTCTGCTTGTTGATTACTATGCCAGGATTCATGCTGGTTTTTGAGAGAGGTTCTACTGCTGGGTAAAGTGTCAGGAGGAAAGTCTGTCTGTTCATTTTTATGCACCAGTTCTTTATGTCTAAAAACGCTTATTTTGCTATCGGTCTGCAGTGTTTTGTCTACGGACATTTTATTAGAAGCTTTTCTCTTTCCTTCCACTTGTGATTCCTTTCCTTCCACCTCTTGATCACCTTGCTGGGATTCCTGAACCTCTGCCCCTTCTACTGGTTTAGCTTCCGAATCTTTGGGAGCAGCAATCACTTCTTCGGCAGTTTTCACTTTTTCTGCAGCATCACTATCGGCATCTGGTTGGCGAGAAAGACGAAGAACTTCTGCCAGAGGCTTTCGCTCCCAGATTTTACTTGTCTGCTGACCTGTGGATTTCAATAACTTCCCTGTTTTTTTGCTGATCCAAGACCCATCCTCTGTCGGTTGCTGCTGCTTTGACTCTTGGCTGCTGACACGAGCTACTGCAGGTGCTTTTCCTGCAGGCTGCTCGGCTGCTTTCTCGACACTTTTCGGGTAACCAAGAGGTTGCAGAATTTCAGACAGTGGCTTGTGCTCCCAAATTCTACTGGTCTGCTGGCTTTCACATTTCATAACTTTCCCTGTCCTTTGGCTAATCCATGTCATGTCCTCCTTGGTTTCAACTTCATTTATAGGTTGTGTTGTGGAAGGTCTATGGCTTTGTAGGACCTGGTGGCTAATGGATTGATGACTGCCTCGGCGGGATTCATGTCCTGGAAGCTGTTGGCTATGCCGGGATTCCTGGCCTGTGAGCTGTTGACTTCCGTGGTGGGATTCATGTCCCGGGAGCTTCTGGCTATGCCGGGATTCCTGGCCTGTGAGCTGTTGACTTCCGTGGTGGGATTCATGTCCCGGGAGCTTCTGGCTATGGTGGGATTCCTGGCCTGTGAGCTTCTGGCTATGGCGGGATTCCTGGCCTGTGAGCTGTTGACTTCCGCGGTGGGATTCATGTCCCGGGAGCTTCTGGCTATGGCGGGATTCCTGGCCTGTGAGCTTCTGGCTATGGCGGGATTCCTGGCCTGTGAGCTGTTGACTTCCGCGGTGGGATTCATGTCCCGGGAGCTTCTGGCTATGGCGGGATTCCTGGCCTGTGAGCTGTTGACTTCCGCGGTGGGATTCATGTCCCGGGAGCTTCTGGCTATGGCGGGATTCCTGGGCTCCAGCTGGTTGACTACCTCGGCGAGATCCGTGTCCTGCTTGCTGCTGGCTATGCCTGGATTCCTGGCCTATTAAAGGTTGACTCTGACTGCCTCGGCGGGATTCATGGCCCGGGAGGTGCTGGCTATGCTGGCTGCCATGACGGGAGTCATGACCAAGTTCCTTTTTGAGAGATGACATGCTAGCACTTACACTGCCAGGAGGCAAGTCAGGCTGCTGGTTTTCCTCTATCAGTTCCTTATGCTGAATAATGCTGATTTTGCTCTCAGGTCGCTCCACCTCACCTTTATCAGAACTTGTTGTCTTTGGGACATCTTGGTCCATTGCTAGGCCATTATCTCCACTTTCCTGGTGTGGTGTCAACTCTTCGATTTCATCATTATGTTTCTCCTCCTCACTATCTTTGATTTCATCACTTTGTTTCTTTTCCTCATTGATTTCATGTGCATCTTCTTCATTAATTTCAACTATTTCCTCCTTGATTTCCTCCTTGATTCCATCATTATCTCCCTGTTCTTCAGTATCTAGCCCACCTTCATTTGCGTCACTGCTCTCAAGAGTTTCCTCAGGCTCATCCATTCTTTTTCCATCTGCATATGGCTATGCTAGGTTGTTCAGTCTCCAGAGCAGGACTTCTGGAGTTTCCTGAGGTGTCTGTTAACTACTCCAGTCGGATGCTCTTTTCCTTCCTGCTTCTGTTCTTTATTCAGGGCTGCTCTTTACAAAAACTATTCTGAGGCCCAGATGGATTCATGGCTCTTATATTTAAAAGCCCTGCGACTTAGTGCTTCATTCTGAGTGTTGCCGCCTTCCTCCAATGTATTCCTTCCTTTCCGTTGCTAATAACTACCATGTTGTTCTAGAAGCTTCAGAACTTGGTTTCCATATATCTATGACATCAGTTATTATTCTGCTCCATCTGTCCTTTTATTTAACAACAGGCAGGACCTGAAGAGGGCTTCAGATAGAAACATACACTTGGAAAGTTTGTAAATGGCAATGGAGCCATCATCTTGAGGTGACAACAAGTGCAATTTAACGAGAAACCTCTTGTATTTTAATCCTGAAGACCTAAGCTCCTAGATCCTTAGATCACGGTCAGTTTTCTCATTCGTAAAAATGGGAATAGTAGTTTATCATTGTTGTTTGAATTGTTTTATATGTCTTAAATCACTAAATCACTTAGAGTTGTTCTATATCATTACCTCATCTCATGATTAATACACATGCACAATAAGCACTAGCAATTTCTGCTGATTCCCACCATATTCTGTTACTTTGTGTTAGTATGCATATTGGGAATCTGTGCTACGTACAGTAGAACATCTACTTACGACCGCCTCTACTTGGGCCCAATCCAAGTTGCTCCCGCTGCAAACCCGGAAGTAAATACAGGGTTTGCCGCAATTCATGCATGCGCAGAAGCGGCTTCTGCCGTTTGTGTATGCACAGAAGTGGCTGCCGCCCTCTGCACATGCGCAGAAGCGCACTGCTGCCGAATGTGCCTTCACACAACGGCGCTTCTACCAGCAACCTGGATCGATTTACGGATGGACATTCGGAACTGTTTATGTCCGTAAGTAGAGGTTCCACTTTATAGCCATTTGCACCATGTAGCAACTTATGTTCTAGCTTTGAGCTGAATCTTTGTGGTTCACATATTAGCTGTATTTCTGCCCCAATGCGGGGGGGGGGGGGGCCTGCAACAGGTTACCATAACTTCTCTATTAGAAGTGCAATCAAGGATTTCCAGGGGTACACATTATCACATTTATTGTGGCCCTTTCGGCCACTACCACAACATCACTTACTAGTGTGAGTGAAGGAAGGATAATACTTATGCAATACAATCATACCTCTTGTTACATTTGCTTCAGGTTAAATCTTTTCAGGTTGCGTCCCGCGGCCACCTGGAAGTACTGGAAAGGGTTACTTCTGGGTTTCGCCGCTTGCACATGTGCAGATGCTCAAAATGACGTCACGCGCATGCACAGAAGTGGTGAATTGTGACCCACGCATGCACAGACATGCAGGCGTGAGTTGTATTCTGCTCATGTTGAGAAACACGGCTCCGCAACGGAACCTGTTCGCAACCAGAGGTACCACTGTATATCCTTCCCTACTGTCTTTAACATTCCAACAGTTGGGCCATGGGCCTGATCCAGAAGGCTCTTCTTCCATTCTTATGTTAAGAGGATGGGTGCCAAAGAAAATAAAGATGGCGCCTGCCCAATATTCAAGGGGAGGAGTTCCAAAGGGTAGGGGTCATGACACTAGACGCCCCATTACTACACTGTGGGGCACAGAGCTCCTGATAAATCTGCAGGAGTCTGTCACCTGCAGACTGTAAACTCATTAACATGGGCAAGACATTAGGATTTCTCTTGCCCCAGTGTCCATCACTAGGCACTTCCTTATGTGGTGGTGGCCCAGAGGGCCACAATAAATGTGATAATGTGTACCCCTGGAAATCCTTGATGCCACCTGGAGTTCCTTGGCGCAAAAGGTGGCATATAAATGTAGTAAATAAATTAATAGCAATGACTCACTGACGCCAGCCGTCGACCAGCTCCCCTAATCCTTCACCCCGGCTAAATTTCACTCAACTACTGGGTACAATCTGCCTCCAACCCCCCAAATCTCCTCAGGATTGTGCTTGAAGAGTTTAGTGGATAAATGAATAATTATTAGAAAGTTGAGGTCATTTTAATCTGTTTAGCAGATAAATGAGTAAACATTAGAAAGCTGAGGTAATTTTAACCCGTTTTGGTATTTTAACTGTTGTACATTTTAAAGTATAGTTATGAATTTTTATTTTACTGTTTTATCGTAAACTACTTCTCTGGGGTTTTTTTTTTTTTAAAACCCGCAATCAAGCGGTGACTAAATTTTATGAAACACACACACACACTTATGACACTTTCTTCTGGCAAGGCCTTCTCCTCAAGGCCTTCACCCCCCAAAATCCTTAATGCGCTGAGGGATGAAGAGCTGGCTATTTCCCCCTCAGCTTTCTCTGGCTTTTGCCTCAGGCAGACTTTCCCTCAGCAACTGACTTTCCCGCCTAACCGTTAGCTGCCTTTCTTCACCCAGGAGGCAGCCCTTTGGCCAATCAAAGCCTGCTCTTTCCCCAGACCCAATCAGAACGTATCTTACCTCAATGCAGGCGCCGCCCCCTGCGTATTAAAAGCGCCTGTTTCTGCCCGGCACAAGGCCTCAGGCGGTCACAGTTATGGCGGCCTGACATCAACAGAAATCAATAATAATAATAATAATAATAATAATAATAATAATAATAATATTTATACCCCACCCTTCTGGCTGGGTTTCCCCAGCCATTCTGGGCTGCTTCCAACAAAACATAAAAATTATTTTAAAACATCAGTCATTAAAAACTTCTCTAAACAGGGCTGCCTTCAGATGTCTTCTAAACGTCAGATGGTTGTTTATTTCTTTGACATCTGATGGGAGGGCGTTCCACAGGGAGGGCGCCACCACCGAGAAGGCCCTCTGCCTGGTTCTCTTTCTTTTAAAAAGGTCCACAGGCTGCTTCAGCTCTCCCCACGGAGGAGGGCATTGCCTGCGAAGGGAATCTGGACCCCAACCGCTCTAGGGAGCAATAAAAAGCCAGGCGTCGTCACATTGGCAAGGCAACAGTTCCTTCTCCTTTGTTTCTGATTCTTAATGGGTGGATAAATCACAGAGGGTGTCAGAGGCTGACCTGATACTCCATAATGATAGTTATTATATTGCAAGTGTCCCTCAGAGAGCCCGAACAACTGAAGTGGGCAATTGCTTTCTTTTTAGATTTAATTAGAAAAAGAAAAGATCTGCAGATGAAAAATGTCCAGGCGAGAGCAAAGTTCCATTAAAACAAGGACCTCTGGAAGAGCCGTGTTTTTGGTGCCTCTTGCTCCGGGACTTTGGCCCGCCTTAAACTCTCCCAGGCAGAGCCGGCAAAGTCAAGGGGTTTGTCGCAGGGAAAGAAGTGGCCACAAGCCGTGTGGAACCCAGGCGATTTGGGCAATTCAGAGTGGCATGGCTGTTTGCACATGCACAAGGGATGAGAACGCAGCAGGGAGCAGGAACCTACGGCCCTTCCGATCCAGTGTGGTGTAGTGGTTAAGAGCGGTAGTCTCGTAATCTGGGGAACCGGGTTCGTGTCTCCGCTCCTCCACATGCAGCTGCTGGGTGACCTTGGGCCAGTCACACTTCTCTGAAGTCTCTCAGCCCCACTCACCTCACACAGTGTTTGTTGTGGGGGAGGAAGGGAAAGGAGAATGTTAGCTGCTTTGAGACTCCTGAAGGGGAGTGAAAGGCGGGATATCAAATCCAAACTCTTCTTCTTCTTCTTCTTCTTCTTCTTCTTGCTGGACTGCAGCTCCATGACCACTGGCCATGCCAGCTGGGGCTAATAGGAGTTGGAACCCAACTCCCTTTAGAAGATGGGCTCTCCAGCTCTGCCCTACAGCATCCTTGTAGAGTCTTCTTTGGCAATCCCTCGTAGCCAAGTAAAATTGCCTTCCATAAACACGGTTTTAACAGTGAGTCCGTAAGTGACTGTGGAGGCCAATTCTGGATCCACACATCCTCCCACAGTGGGGACATTGGTTTCTGGGTGAAAGTTGATCACGGTGTGGATTTGCCAAGCATGCCTTCCTCTTGTGTCCTGAGTTCGAGTGTCTTCAAAGCCCATGACACCTTTGGTAAAGGCTGTTCTCCAATTATAATTAAATACACAATCGATTTAATATATTCAATTATTAAGCAGATTTAATACACAAACAGATCTATACACATTCATTAGAAACACATGACACAAAAAATAAAGCTTTAAGATTTTTTTTTTCTTGAATGTTGCCAAGGCCCACAGCCCACAAGCTGTGGATTGGACCACTCTGAGACAGACAATTTCCAGCACACACAGGATAACACAGGAACTGCCTTAAATCTGAGTTAGGCCATTGGTCCACCTAGTTTAGGACTGCCTACACAGACGATCTCGAGGGTTTCAGGCAAGTGAGATTACCATCCCTACCTGGAGATTCCATCAGGGATCAAACCTGTGACCTTTTGTGTGCAAAGCAGATGCTCAATGCCTGAGCTATGGCCCTTCTCTTTCCAGCGGCCCTCCATTTATCTGGGTGAATTACAAACTTGTAGAACCGGCCCTCCCTCACAGCCCCTGGTCCCTATGTTCGTTTCGTGGGAATTGAGAATTGATTGTTATCCTTTACTTCCCTTCGTTTAAGCAACTTATGTTTCTGGTTGATTGATTTGTATTTATAGCCAGACCTGACAGGATGGCATAGCACAGCACAGTGTGCATGTACAGCAATTATTCACAAGTGACAAATGCCCTTCAGGCTCTGTCTTCTGTTGCCAGAATCTCATATTATTACATTCTGGAGAACAGGAGCCCTATGTGGATAGTGCCATTATACAGTTTAGTCACTGGGTGGCACCAGAGTTCCTTCTTCCTGTCTCATTTAGCAAGGAGGTGAGACAATTGTCCCCTCTTTTTCTGAGTGGCCAATGAGAGGCCTGAATCTCTGTTGTCCCCATGTATTCTGGGGCCCATAAATCCTATCAGCAGCACCAGTTTTCTCCTACTCTCCCTGGGACCTCAATGGCCCTGACTGCTCTTGCATTTGCACTGCCTCCGGCCTGTGCACAGGAATGCCTGCAGGTCGCAAGGAACTGTGGGACTTGTACTTCTCTAGAGAGAGCATCACATATATCTGTATACAGTGTTACCTCTGGATGCGAACGGGATCCGTTCCGGAACCCTGTTCTCATCCTGAAGCGAACGCAACCTGCGTCTGCGCGTGCACGGGTTGCGATTCACTGCTTCCGCGCATGCAAGTGACATCATTTTGAGCATCTGTGCATGCGCGAGCGGCGAAACCCGGAAGTAATGCGTTCTGTTACTTCCGGGTTGCTGTGGAGCACAACCCGAAAATGCTCAACCTGAAGCTACTTCAACTCGAGGCATGACTGTATTTCATAAATTCTATATGTTGCTTGATTGTGGAAAACCTCAAAGTGATTGACAAAACAAATAAAACAATAAGATCCATAATAAAAACAAGTTAAAAAATTAAAACCAGCAATAAATAAAAAAACACACCAGCCTTCTAAATATTTGGGTAGGCTTGCCTAAACAAAAATGTTTTTAGCAGACGCCCCAAAAGAGTACAGTGACGGCGCCTGCCTGTTTTCAAAAGGGAGGGAGTTCCGAAGGTAGAAGATTGATTCCTTCCAAATTCAAAACGGGTATTGCGTGACATCAATAACCATGTTAGTTCCGCAGATTGAAGTAGTCGAATGGGCGCGTATGGGATGAGGCGATCTCACAGGTCGACTGGTCCCAAGTTGTTAAGGGCTTTGTATATTAACACTTTGAACCTGGCCCAGAAACAAATTGCCAGCTAGTGCAGATCTCTGAGCACTGGTATCATAACCTGACAAGGTCTTTGTGTAACACTGTGTAACTGCTTAAAATCCAACACAGAAAAAGCTTGCTCTGTGCAAAAATCACCAGGAACAGTTCCTGGTAAAGGAGAAGCAAAATCTTCCCAGAGTAGGAACAATCACTGCTGTGGAAAGCTCTATAAAGAAGATCTAATCCAGAGTGCTTTAATCCTGCTCGTGGGTTTCCCCCGGCATCTGGTTGGTCACAGTGAGAACAGGATGCCGGACTAGATGGCCCCCCTTTGGCCAGATCCATCAGGGCTCTTCTGACATCAATATCATTTCGTCAAACGGAAGCAGAACTACTTTTAAAAAATCAAAGCCTTTTGTGGAACACAAGCTAAAAACCCATAAAAATGTAATAACGAACTGGGAGCTTAAATTGCCAGGCAAAAAATTTCCTGTAGGCTGAAGCCAGGCTGTAGGCATGCAATGCAGTCCAAGCCTTCAGGCCCTGGAGCTCGGGAGCTTCATGTACATAACAAAAGACAGAGAGGATTCTAAAACCCTCCAGTGACATTTGCTGGTAGCTGGCAGGCTGCCCATCCCTGCTGAGACAGGGCCAGCAAGCAGGGGTGTCTTACCCATAGAGGCTAGTGGCGCTGGGTGCCTGGGCGCCATGTTTTGGAGGGCGCCAGGGAAGAGGCGGAGGCTGGATGTGGCGCCTCCCGGCATCAGCTCGCCACCCTCACCCGCCTCAGCCATGCCGCACCGAAGCAGCGACGCTCCAGGAGCCTCTGTCTGCTGTGGCCGCCGTGGCACGAAGCGGCCGGCTGAGCCGGGAGGTCCCGCGTCCAGTCTCCGCTTTTTCCCTGCAGGAGGAGCTGCCCTGAATCCACTGCCCGCCTCCTCCAGCCCCACCGGCAGCGCTGTCCTCCCTAAAAAGGGTCAACAACTCTGGGAAACGGGGTGGGTGGGTGTTGCCACACCGCCGGAGGGAGCTTTGCAACACGGCGCCATATATGTTTAAGACCGCCCTGCCAGCGAGGCAGTGACGGAATTTGTCAGACCTTACATTCTTGGCAGAGTTTGACTTCCATCAGATATTGGGGTACTTGAAGTCTCCCATGACTGCTTGTTGTTGTTTAGTCGTTTAGTTGTGTCCGACTCTTTGTGACCCCCTGGACCAGAGCATGCCAGGCCCTCCTGTCTTCCACTGCCTCCCGCACTTTGGTCAAACTCATGCTGGTAGCTTCGAGAACACTGTCCCACCATCTCGTCCTCTGCCGTCCCCTTCTCCTTGTGCCCTCCATCTTTCCCAACATTCGGGTCTTTTCCAGGGAGTCTTCTCTTCTCATGAGGTGGCCAAAGTCTTAGAGCCTCAGCTTCAGGATCTGTCCTTCCAGCGAGCACTCAGGGCTGATTTCCTCCAGAATGGAGAGGTTTGATCTTCTTAGAATGGATAGGTTTGATCTTCTTTGTCCATGGAGTTTTCTTGGCAGGGATACTGGAGTGGCTTGCCGGTTCCTGCTCCAGGTGGATCACATTTGGTCAAAACTCTCCACTCTGACCTGTCCATCTTGGGTGGCCCTGCACGGCATAGCTCATAGCTTCTCTGAGTTATTCAAGCCCCTTCGCCACAGCAAGGCAGTGATCCATGAAGGACCCATGACTGCTATATCTCTCCTTTTTGAATGTTTGGTAATATGCTGTGGGAAGGCACTATCCAAGTCCTCAGTCTGGCTTGGAGGTCTGTAGCAGAAGGTCACTGTTGTTTCTCTCCTGTTCAGAGTTAGGGTTGGTCTTCCCCAAACCCGCATTTGGAAGCTGCCCTTTCGGCCGAGCCCCTGTGCTGTGGGAGTCAGAAGGGCGCAATAGCGAAGCCCCCCCCCCCCCGCCAGCATACATTACAGCCTGGGTTGCGTTTCGCACGCAGGTGAAGTGAATCAGGGTAATAAACTTCAACCGGCACTTTGTTAAAAGAGGGTAATTTAATTTTAATGCTTTTGCAGAGAGCCTCCTTTTCTTCAAAAAAATAGAGGCCTGCAGCTACTCCTGCCTTATTGGACAAGTGCGTCAAAGTTGTTAACATTAAACGGGAGCTATTTTAACGGCATTATCCGCCCCCACAGACCGGCTCTCGCTTATCACATTCTCCTGGATGCAGCTAAGGTTATTGTGCTCGGGCTCCCAGCCATGTGAAGGACTTGTCAAATTATCATGTTTAGGAAAAAATGGGGAACTACTAGGCAGAGGAGAAGAAAGACGGGGAGGTGAAAAGAGCTTTCTGGCTGCAGCTCGCTTGTGTCATTTGAATGGCCAGAGCCATTAAGCCAAAGTCACGATATGCCTATCATTTTAATGCGGGCTCCATTGAGGCACCTCAAAGTGCACACAAAGGCAGCTAATTCCCAGGACTTAATTCATGTTATTACACAGAACCGTACGGCAGAGGTAGGGGCTGGAGGGATGCTTGACAAAGCAAGCCCTCCTTAACTCGGCCGGTGAAGTGTAGGTGGGTTCAGGCATGACCTGAGACCAAGATTCAGCTAAAAAAAGGATTTATTGGAACACCAGGAACAAGAACAAGAATGACAAGCAAGCAAATGGTGGGGGGAGCACAGAGAAATGCTATTGGGTGGCAGAGAAAAGGCGGAACTTCTCAACACCTACTTTGCCTCTGCCTTCACCCAAAAGGAAAGCAATGCTGAACCTGGTAATAACAGATTAAATGGTGTAAGGCAGGGGTAGGCAACCTAAGGCCCGGGGGCCAGATGCGACCCAGTCACCTCCCCATCTGACCCGTGTACAGTCTGGGAATCAGTGTGTTTTTACATGAGTAGAATGTGCCCTTTTTCTAGACAGAAAAATACGGTATGTTGGCACTATCAGTATCAAAGAAAAAGAAAGCAGTTTCTCAGTCTAGTGTCGAGCCTGACAGAAAATGTGATTTAGGGCAGTGCTCACGAACCCTACAGAAAGGGTTCCACACAGAAAGGGACATGATGCTTGAACCAATTGTGGCACCTGTAATTTTTAAAAAAATATTTTTTAAAATTAATTTTTCACTTTATACATCTCAAAATAAACATTTTACGTAATACCATGTAACAATTGACTTCCCTCCTTCCCCTTTCATGGTTCATTTTACTTATCTATCATTCCTGCATATAGTGGCATCTCGGGTTACATGCGCTTCAGGTTACATACACTTCAGGTTACAGACTCCGCTAACCCAGAAATAGTACCTTGGGTTAAGAACTTTGCTTCAGGATGAGAACAGAAATTGTGCTCTGGCGGCGCAGCAGCAGCGGGAGGCCCCATTAGCCAAAGTGGTGCTTCAGGTTAAGAACAGTTTCAGGTTAAGTACAGACCTCCGGAAGGAATTAAGTACTTAACCCGAGGTACCACTGTATTTTACTATAGCCAATCTAATCGTTTCTCTATCTTACATCCTTCAAATATTACCATACTGTTGAACTGGTATCTAAATGCTGCCGGTGTTTTCAATTGTACACAATTATTTTCTGAATATTGAGCAAAAAAATGCCACTCCTCTTTGAATAAATATTCTTCTTGCTCTCTTATTCTATAAGTTAAACCTGCTGCTTCCACCAATTCTATCATCTCAAGTTGCCAATCTTCCTCAGTAGAGATTTCACTCACTTTCCATCTTTGGGCTAGCAAAATTCAAGCCACTGTGGTTTTGTACATAAATAATTCTTTTCTGAAAACTGGGAACTTCAGATTGAAGTATTCCTAATGAAAAGGCCTCAGGTTTTTTGGGGGGAATGTTGTCTTAAACATTTTTTGAAACTCATCGTAGATCATTTCCCAATAGCCTTTAACCTTTTTGCATGTTCACCACATGTGAAAACATGTTCCTTCCGTTCCTCTGCATTTCCAACACAGATCTGACCCAAATTGTGGCACCTGTATTTTTAAACTTCTTCATATAAGCATTCTAGAAGTAGGGGTGAGCAGTGAGGTGGCCAGGTTCTCTGATGGTACAAAATTGTCCGGGGTTGCTACATTCCTGTCCTTAATCTCCTTCTCCAACTGATTCAGAGCACGTTCAGAGATCCCAGAACTGACATTCTAAGCAGCAGGGCTGGGGCCAAACGAGGAATCAGGATGGACAAAAACACACACACAACCCCTTCTGCATTCTGCATCTCTTTTCCTCTCTTGGCTTCTTCCTCCTGCATTTCCAATTTACTAATAAATTGCACAAACAGTAGTGTAGGGAGCTGCCATCTGGACAAACCCCAAGGATTTTCCGTGTAGGAAAACAAGTCTGATCTTGCACGGCATGCGGGAGAGTCTCCTGAGCTCATTTCTTCCTGTGGCGCTCAACTGCTGGAGCATTTTAGCCACAGGGCGAATCCCATGATATGGATTTTGGAACATTGCTAATGTGCCAAAACATCTGGGGCTGTTTTGTTTAGGAAAAAAGTGAACAAGGGTTTATGAAATTATTCACAATGTGGAAAAGCAGAAAAAGATATGTTTCCCCTCTTCTGTCTCTTATAAACACTAGAATTCAAGCTCATCCAATGAAACCGTGGGGTCCAAAAATGGTGAGGTTGGAAGAGACCCAAGTTCTGCAGGAGATTTAGGATAGATAAAAGGAAGTACCAATGTTAAACAAAACAATTAACTTCTGGAACTCATTGCCACAAGACATAGTGATGACTGCTTGTATCAATGGCTTAGGAAGTTGCCTTCCACTATCTACAAAAGATGATCTACAGATGGTACTTCACCCCGACTAAACTGGTCAAAGTGCATAAAAGGGGATCTAAGATATGCTGGAAATGCGAAGAAACAGAGGGGACATTTATATATTTATACAGTCCTTGACCATGATCCAGCAGGATCTTATGTTTAGGCAAATCCCACTGCTGGAAACAGGATGTAGGACTGGCCTGGCCCTTGGTGTGATCCAGTAGGACCTTCCTTGCGCTTTGATGGACTTAAAACAAAAGGGAGGAAAGTTCTCATTCCCCACACCTTCTTAGAATAGCAGTGCTGTAGAAATCTGAGATTCGATTTATCCCAGCACGGCAGTCTAGCGTAGAAATTTCCTTCCTGCAAGGCCTTTCACAACCAGTCACTTTCTCGGTGCAGAATGTCACCCCCACACTTCATCTTCAAGGTTAGAGACACTTTCATGATTAATCGCTCTGTCTTCTAAGACCTTTGCCGTCACTGGCTTGGT
Organism: Podarcis gaigeae; assembly: GCF_964106915.1. Taxonomy (NCBI): domain Eukaryota; kingdom Metazoa; phylum Chordata; class Lepidosauria; order Squamata; family Lacertidae; genus Podarcis; species Podarcis gaigeae. The sequence goes on from NC_139678.1 coordinate 1,828,205, forward strand.
CAAGTGCTAATTAACCCAAGTCTACAGTTCTGGAAGATGCTTCTGACCTTGATAATGACTCTCCCTCACCGCCAGCTGTGTCGTGGTGGCGAGTGAATGTCTTGTGTGTCCTCTGGGTGCCAAGGGCAGTGAGCAGAAGGTCACCCAGGGTCTCTGACTGTAGGAACATGAACGTCGATAATAACTTTGGACTGAGCGCTGGTGGTTTGTGGGTAGCAGTGGATCTTTGGGTTTCTTCCTTCAGATTTTGTAGCGGCAAAACCCAACAGAAGATTCTAACTTGAGGAGCTGCAAGCCTACACTTGGTACACCATGCAGATAATGGGTGACAACATGCCCAAACCGAGTACAATGGATTTCTTATATGTCCCGTGATTTTGCTTATAGCTTTGTCAGTTCCAGAACATGAAGGGGTGAAATCATTTTGTAAGATAAGATTAGCACAAAAGAGGACTCTGCTCTCTTGTGGTTTCCAACAACTGCTGTTCAGAAGCATTGCTGTCCCTAACTGTGAAACCATTGTGGCCAGTAGCCATTCAAATCCATCTCTATGAATTTGTCTAATGCTCTTTTAAAGCTTGGTGGCTATCCGGTGGCAGAGAGTTCCATCACTTAACTATGCGCATGGCAGGAGTCTGTGCATGCCAACATGGACTTTACTGTGAACTGGGAAACGAATGCTATTGAGGCAATACTGCTCAGATGTTCAAAGGCACGCAAACAGCTGGAGTTTAAGAATCTTTGAGTCACTGCAGCCATTAATGGAGTTATTGGAAATACTCTGAAAAGCGTGTTTCATCTCTGCATCAAAAGACATATTCCTGTTGGGCAGGTGAAGGTCTCCCTGCTCCCCCCCTTGCAAAATGCTATTATCAGCATGAATGCAGCTGATGGGATGGCCTGACTGCCAGTTGGAGGGAAATTATCACAACTGTGGGAGAAGAAGAGGAACTGCCTTGGATCAATGCATCAAGTTTTCTTTGCATACCTGCAGGCTAGTCTGTCTGTGGGCAGCAGGTTATAAGGCACTGGGAGGGGGGGACATATAAGGACACAAGAAGAGCCTGCTGGATCAGGCCAATGGCTCATCGAGTTCAGCATCCTGGTTCCGCAGTGGCCAACCTGATGCCTGTGGCAACCAGGGAGCAGAACATGGGCACAAGAGCAATCTCCATTTCTGGGGTTTCAGCCTGTGGAATCCAACAAACCATGCCAGATTCTCCCTCAGTCACACTGAGCGATGGGATCCTTTCACTGCCAAGGGACAAGATGCAGGCAAAACTTTACCTGGGCAAGGACCGCCCATGTTGAACATGGGCAAATTTGCTTGTGAATCGGCCCCCAGTGAGCTCACAGTTGATCAGAGGTTTGAATGAAAAGTCCAACATTGCAGTTGATTGTTCATGTGAAAGCATCTACACACCTTGGATTCTTCTTGAGTACCCTGCACATAGTTAAACTATGGTGGTGAAGTCTCCTTCCATGGAGGTTTTTAAGCAGAGTGTTATGTGCTGAGTTGAATAGGATCCAAAATTAGGCAGTCTGATTGGTCCTAGAACAATAGGATCCAGAAGGCAGCAGTCTGTTTGGTCCACAGGAGCCACCCAATCCAGCTCCAGGTGGAAGTGAATCTGCAACCTGATTGGCCTACAGGAGAATCCTGGAATTAGCCAATCACATGGGGCCCATTGTGTAAATAATGTAGATAAAGCAGACTTTCTGGGGGAACTAGAGATTGAACTAGATGACCATTGATGTTCCTTCCAACTCTATGGTTCTAAGAAGATAAAAATGAGCTGCAGGATGAGGCCAATGGTCCATCCACTACTGCATTCTGTTCTCACAGTGGCCAACCAGATGCTGATTATGAGAAGCCAGCAAGCAGAATTCAATCACAAGAGCAATTATTTCCCCTCTTGAAGTTTCCAAGAAAGCCATCTAGGTTGGTGGCCCTCAGTGTCTCCTTGGGGATCCAGTTCCATAGTTTAACCACCTGTCCTGGATGCTTTAGCTGAGATTCCTGCATTGCAGGGGGTTGGACTAGATGACCCCTGGGGTCCCTTCCAACTCTGCATTTCTATTATTCTATGAACTAAGGGTTCATCCACACTTACCTTTTGCCCCATGCTTTCTGGGCACAGGTCTGTGCTTTAAAGCGCCAGCTCCAAACACTCTTTGTTCCTCTGGCGCTTTCCCTGCTCTTTAGCGTTGAATCGGAATAAAGGGCCATTTGGGTTTTCGGCAAATTGCCATTTGCTCTGATCCAGAGGTAGAGAGTGGGTTTTTGCAGGGAAAGCACTGGGGCAAAAAGAAAAGGTGCTTGGACATGGCGCTTTAAAGTGTGGACCTATGCCTAGAAACATGGCACAAAACAAAGTCTAGATGAGCCTAAGTAAAGGTAAAGGTAAAGGGACCCCTGACTGTTAGGTCCAGTCGCGGACGACTCTGGGGTTGTGGTGCTCATCTCGCTCTATAGGCCGAGGGAGCCGGCGTTTGTCCACAGACAGCTTCCACGACATGTGGCCAGCATGACTAAGCCGCTTCTGGCAAACCAGAGCAGTGCACGGAAACGCCGTTTACCTTCCCGCTGGAGTGGTACCTATTTATCTACTTGCACTTTGATGTGCTTTCGAACTGCTAAGTTGGTGGGAGCAGGGACCAAACAATGGGAGCTCACCCCATCGCGGGGATTCGAACCGCTGACCTTCCGATTGGCAAGCCCAAGAGGCTCAGTGGTTTAGACCACAGCGCCACCCGCGTCCCTTAGATGAGCCCAAGTCCTACCTAAAAAAGGACTTTCTTTTCTCTGTCCTGAACCTTCCAACTTTCAGTTTCATTGGATGTCCCTGAGTTCTTGCGTGAGAACAACTTTTCTCTATCTGCTCTCTTCATGGCAGGAATCATTTTCCAGCACTCCCAGACCCTCCAGGGGTCCCTATTTTCCAGGGACAGTCCCAGAGGCTGTCATGGTTTCGATCCCAGAATGTCCCGCTTTTCCTTCAGACATCCCTATTTTCATCAGAGAAATGTTGGAAGGTATGCAGTCCTGCTTTGAAGGGTTTAGGGTAAGTGGTTCTGCTCCAGCTCATTGAAAAAAGAAAAAAAAGTATCGTATGGAGACAGGATTGCAGCCTGAGCTCCGACAACCAATGTCACGTCAAGAAGAATTAAAATAGGTAAATAAATAAAAACCCGTCACACAACTTTGTCTCTCTTTCTCTCTGCTCCGAACACACACACACGTTTTGCATCACTTCAGCTGGGTGCAGGTATAGCTTATCTTCTACTGAAAGGTGGGAGCAACAGCCACCGTGTCTGAAGGGTTCTTCCCCTCAAATGTGGTGCGTTTTCTGGGACCACGGAGTGTGTGCTTATTGTAGGCACTTGCATCTGTGAAATTGGATGCGCAAGTCAATGGAGGCAAAGGCCTCTGCTTTGGGCAGGATCTTGGGCCTCCTTCTCATCTCCTTAGCAGCTTGTCGTCAGTCCTTCTCGCCAGGCATTAACAGAGCCGGTTTATTACCAGTCATTAATCATCGCAGCTGGAATGCTATTATAACTGTGTGACCTCCGTGTGGCCCAGCAGCACTTGACGTGGACACTTTGTGATCTATGTTAAGAAGTTAGTCCTGGATAACGAGTAACTCTACAATTGTAGAATTGTAGAGTTAGAAGGGACCCAAAGGTCACCCGGCCCAATCTCCTGCAAAGCAGGAATCACAGCTGAAGGACCTCCTTCCTTGGAGGTTGTAAAGCAGGGGTTGGATGGCCCTCTGCCGTGGAGGCGGGCAGGTGTGGAGGACTCCCTGGTCCTGAATGGGGCAACTGTGCCCCTGAAGGACCAGGTGCGCAGCTTGGGAGTCATTTTGGACTCACAGCTGTCCATGGAGGCGCAGGTCAATTCTGTGGCCAGGGCAGCTGTTTATCAGCTCCATCTGGTACACAGGATGAGACCCTCCCTGCCCGCAGACTATCTCTCCAGAGTGGTGCATGCTCTGGCTATCTCCCGCTTGGACTACTGCAATGGGTTCTACGTGGGGCTACCTTTGAAGGTGACCTGGAAACTACAACTAATCCAGAATGCGGCAGCTAGACTGGTGACTGGGAGCGGCCGCTGAGAGCACATAACACCGGTCTTGAAAGACCTACATTGGCTCCCAGTACATTTCCAAGCACAGTTCAAAGTGTTGGTGCTGAGCTTGAAAGCCCTAAACGGCCTCGGCCCAGTATATCTGAAGGAGCATCTCTACCCCCATTGTTCTGCCTGGACATTGAGGTCCAGCGCCGAGTGCCTTCTGGTGGTTCCCTCACTGCAAGAAGTGAGGTTACAGGCAGAGGGCCTTCTCGGTAGTGGTGCCCGCCCTGTGGAATGCCCTGTGGAATGCCCTCCCGCCAATTGTCAAAGAGAATAACAACTACCAGACTTTTAGAAGACATCTGAAGGCAGCCCTGCTCAGGGAAGCTTTTAATGCTTGATGCATTACAGTATTTTAATATTTTGTTGGAAGCTGCCCAGAGTGGCTGGGGAATTATTATAAATTATTATTAGTTGAGAGCCCTGCATTGCAGAGGGTTGGACTAGATGACTCTTGGGGTCCCTTGCAACTCTATGATCCCTGACTGATGGCCACCCAATCTCTGATGAAAAGCCTCCACTGAAGGAGAGCCGCCATCTTCCGAGGGATACCTTTCCACTTAAGGTAGCGAAGTTCTTGGGCAGAACTTCCTTGTCTGGACAAGAGACTGCTGACAGTTTGCTCAGCTCCTCAAACTCCTTGGCTAAGTGGGAGCCTTTCGTACGCCAGCAGTTCCCAGGAAACCACCACAATCTGCCCAGCAAAGAAAATGAAAACAACTCCCTCTCCAGGAGCTTCTGTCTACCTGCTCCATTGTTTCAGAGCATCGAGGTGAAATATGCTTAAATGATCTGCAGCTAATTAGCAGTCGCTGGCCAAAATGCAAAGCTGATTACGTCTTCCACCGCAAGGGGACCCCTGACTGGTTAACCGGCCAAAAGCGGTTACCTTAATGTACTCATTATCCTTGTCTTTTCAGTTCAAATTAAGCTGCTTGGCAGAATGAGATCTCTTGCAGGCTGCGGGGGCGGGGATGAATTGTATGAATCAAGGATGATTTGTTATGAATTAGGAAGAATCAAGATCATTTCTGCAGAAAAGAGTAATTTATTTATTTATTTGTTTATTCATTCATTTGTTTATCAGGTGATTTCTACCCTGACTTTCCCATGTCAGAAAGGAAATGCTGGGTGGGCCAGTGGTCTGACTCAGTATACGGGAGCTTCCTGTCTTCCTCTTCCCAAGGCAGTGGAATGGATCAGAGAGGTATCTGCCAAAAAGCAGCAGTGGAGACTTCAACCTTCCTTCTTTTGGGGTTGTTAAAAGAGGTGACCAGCACAGCTGTGGATGGGACTTCCCTGCCTGGAGACTAGATTTTTCCTGGCCAGGGAGCTATAACGGAAAAGCAGATTCTGCAGAGGTTTGCACTGCTTCAAAACTCTTCACCGCTGGCTTGACCCAAGGGGGCCGTGGGGCCAAAGAAACAAGGCTGCTACCCAGGATGGCTCTACTCTGGCTCCGCAGTTGGAGGCAGCAATGCTTCTGAACACCAGTTGCTGGAAGCCAGAGGAGGGGAGAAAGGTTCTTGTGTTTGAATCCTGCTTGCGGGCTTCCCTTTAGGGTATCTGGTCGGCCACTGTGAGTGGAGGGTGCTGGGCCAGATGGGCCCCCTTTGGCCTGATCCAGCAGGAACTTCTTATGTTAAGCCAGTGCTATAACTACAGGGGAGATAGCCGAGTATTCCCCCCCCCCCCCGGGATGAAGCCTCCATAGCAGTGCCATGGAGGCTCTCAGCCTGTGTGTGTGCATGCAAATGCGCTTGGGGTGTGTGTGCCAAACTGGGCCTTTGACACGGGTGAAATAAAGCCTAGTTCTGCCCCTCGTTAAGCAAAGGTCTGTATAGTCAAAGCCATGGTTTTCCCAGTAGTGATGTTTGGAAGTGAGAGCTGGACCATCAAGAAGGCTGATCGCTGAAGAATTGATGCTTTTGAATTATGGTGCTGGAGGAGACTCTTGAGAGTCCCATGGACTGCAAGAAGATCAGACCTCTCCATTCTGAAGGAAATCAGCCCTGAGTGCTCACTGGAAGGACAGATCCTGAAGCTGAGGCTCCAAGACTTTGGCCACCTCATGAGAAGAGAAGACTCCCTGGAAAAGACCCTGATGTTGGGAAAGATGGAGGGCAGAAGGAGAAGGGGACAACAGAGGACGAGATGGTGGGACAGTGTTCTCGAAGCTACCAGCATGAGTCTGACCAAACTGCGGGAGGCAGTGGAAGACAGGAGGGCCTGGCGTGCTCTGGTCCAGGGGGTCACGAAGAGTCAGACACGACTAAATGACTAAACAACACAACAACAACATCTTTAAGCGACAGCGGGGTCCATCCTACCACCACTCCTGAAATCATTCTTGTTTCCAGCGTCTATCTTCCAAACAACGAGGGAGGAGACCCTTGGATCCGCTCCAGAATATTTTATTCCCCTTTCATCTTCAGATGAACTCTGCAGACAGGCTCGCTGGAGAATATTCCTGGTTTCATCCTTTGTGACAGCTGAACTCTTCTGGAAACACAGAACATTTTGCACTATCCGTGTCGGCGCCATAAATACACTCGGCGCTCCTTCTTCCGAGCATTTAAGGCTAGGTTTGCTCCGTAGCCTTTCGGAACCTCGGTATTATGAAACAAATTCCCAGCGAGGTGCCTCTGGGAGGAGCCATCCATCACTCCCAACCCAAGTAGCAGCCGGCTTCAGCTACTTGCAGTCACACCGACTGCATGCTTTTAAACTCCCTGACGTTGTTTCCTGCTGACTGCACCCTAACCTTGGAACCACCCAGCCAGCAAAGTGGACCTTGGTAGTCCAATGGCAGAAGGGAGGGACCATCTATCAAGCCTGGGAAGTTCAGGTCTCTGCTAAGACAGGCTCGACCTTGACGGGCTGCCCTATCTGGAAGAAAAGGGGGCAAAGCAACTTTGTTGGCCGGGCTCCAGGATTCTGTCGATATTGGCCGTATCAGGAGGAGGAGAGGCGTTTGGAGGAGAGGGAGGAGGACAAGGGCAAAGGGGAGGAGGCAATATCAGTGTTTCGTTCCCAACCAGGGGATCACAGAAGTTGAAGAAGACAAAGCAGATGGCTCGCGAGCTGTGCTGTGGCTCCCCTTTAAAAATGTCCAGCTGCTGTTTGTGCCTTCCAACAAAAGCCAAAAGTTAAGATAATAATGTCACAGGCTTTGGCTTGTTACCAGACTGTTCTGCAGAGGGGATTCAGTCACACACCCAGCAAATTGAATTACAAAGGAGTTGATGCTTAGGGGGAATTTGTGTGGGTTCAGGGCTCTGGCACAGCAAAGCCACTTCTCCCCCAATCCGACTCGCCAAATCTGAGTTTTTGCAATGGGCAAGGTGCACTGGGATAGCAGTTCCTCTGGGACAGTTTCCTTTCACAAACAAATCAGAACTGATGCTCAAGAAGCAGGTCATCTGGAGGTGACCTTAGGGACATAAGACGAGGCTTCTGGGTCAGGCCAATGGCCCATCTAGTCCAGCATCCTGTTCTCACAGGTGACCAAGTAGATGCCTCTTCTGGGAAACCCACAAGCAGGATTCGCACACAGGGGCACCTCCCCTTCTGTGGTCTCCAGCAACTGGCATTCAGAAGCATTGCTCCCTCCAAAAAACCCCTCTAAGCAGCATAGAGAAAACTAAAGCAACAACAGACAACATTTTTTTACAAAAATACACAGCTAAATATGGAAACTTTACATTAATTTTAAAAAATGCTAATGCACATAAACCAATATCAGTTCCTTCTGATGCAATTCCCTTCTCAGCCTCCTGGCTCTCACCCAGGGCCCAAACAAACTGGAGAAGGAAGGAAGGAAGGAAGGAAGGAAGGAAGGAAGGGCGAGAGAGCCATACCAAATCAGCTTAATAAGGACCAAGGAAGTGCTCAGTGGCCACAAAATGCTGGCTGATTTAGGGGAAGAAGGAGAAAGAGAAAGCCCAGGGATTCAGGAGGAATGGAGTGGAGCAGCTGGAAACCTGAAGAGGAGAACATCAGGCTGCAACACTTTGTTGCAGATTCCTCTGGCCTTCACTAATGACAAAAAGCAGAGAGGATCAGCTGCTCCTGTCGAGCATCTCTGCCACGAACATTTCTCCTGCGTGGCTCTGTGTGTTTGGCACAGGCCTTTCCTTTGAAGGGGACGCAGGTGGCGCTGTGGGTTAAACCACAGAGCCTAGGGCTTGCCGATCAGAAGGTCGGCGGTTCGAATCCCCACAATGCAGTGGGCTCCCGTTGCATGGTCCCTGCTCCTGCCCACCTAGCAGTTTGAAAGTACATCAAAGTGCAAGTAGATAAATAGGTACCACTCCGGCGGGAAGGTAAACGGCATTTCCGTGCGCTGCTCTGGTTGGCCAGAAGCGGCTTAGTCCTGCTGGCCACATGACCCAGAAGCTGGACGCCGGCTCCCTCGGCCAATAAAGGGAGATGAGCACCAGAACCCCAGAGTCGGCCACGACTGGACCTAATGGTCAGGGGTCCCTTTACCTTTACCTTTGCTTTGATGGGAACTAATAAAGCTGCCATGACTTATCTCGCTTAAAGCTCCGCTGCCCAAGACTTTAGCCACTCTGCCTTTCAGAAGGATGTTGACAAGCTGGAAGGTGTGCAGAGGAGGGCAGCCAAGAGGATCCAGGGTCTGGAAACCAAGCCTGATGAGGAATGGTTGAAGGAGCTAGGTGTGTTTAGCTTGGAAAAGAGGAGATAGGAGAGCCATCTTCAAATATCTCAAGGGCTGCCACATGGAAGACGGACCCGAACCACTGAATTCAAATTGCAAGAAAAGAGATTCTAACTAAACTTTACAAAGAACTTTCTGATGGCAAGAGCTGTTTCCCAGTGGAACATTCTCCCTCGGGAGATTGTGGACTCTCCTTCCCTGGAGGTTTTTATGCGGATGTTGGATGGCCATCTGTCCTGGATTGTTTAGCTGAGATTCCTGAATTGCAGAGGGTTGGACTAGATGATCCTTGGAGGTCCCTTCCAACTCCACAATTCTATTATTCTTTAGAGAAATAGAGATGTTTAGAGTGCAGGCAGCACAGGGAATGGCTGGTGGAGAGAGTGGGGTGGTGGTGGTTTCACCTGTCTCCTCAGAGTCCCACAATCACAACCTCTTTGCAGATTTTTGGAACGGGCAGCTCAAGGTTTGTCCTGAAGGTGGCAATATTGCCACTCGGATGAAGAGGCTTTTATGCCTCCCTGTCATTTAGGATCCTGCCCTGGCTCCCCTCACCCACCCGCTGGACGAGTGGAAACTAAGCACTTTCTGGCACTGAGTAGCCACTTGCCAGGATCAGCCCCTCCTTTGGAGACCACCTTTATTGAGGAACACCTGTGAAGACACATCACCAGGAGAAAACCATTTGTTTTCCTTGGATGTTTTAGAAACACACACACTTACCAATTGTTACGCGTTCCTCCTTTGAGCAGATCTGGCTCCCTGGGGGCTGGCTGCCCATCTGGGGGGGGGGTGCTTGGTTGCCTCTTGTGAGCTCAGGAGTCAAAACAAAAACCCCACACACAGGTGTGCTGTTCACAAAACCCAAAGCTGGAGAAATCTCTGCAGCAGCACCTTGGATGCATAAACGAAAACGAGACCGTGTACAGTGCTACCTCGAGTTACAGACGCTTCAGGTTACAGGCGCTTCAGGTTACAGACTCCACTAACCCAGAAATAGTACCTCGGGTTAAGAACTTTGCTTCAGGATGAGAACAGAAATCGTGCTCTGGCAGCGCGGCAGCAGCAGGAGGCCCCATTAGCTAAAGTGGTGCCTCAGGTTAAGAATGGTTTCAGGTTAAGAATGGACCTCTGGAACGAATTAAGTACTTAACCTGAGGTACCACTGTATTTATTTAGCTTTCTCTCTTAAAATTCAGGACAAGGGCTTCTTCCCCCTCCCTGTTTTATCCTCACAACACCCTGGCAGGATAGGTTTGGCTGAGAGATGGTGAGGAGCCCAAGGTCACTATGGGTTCTCATGGCTCTGTGGTGAAGATTATTATTTATGATTTGTTTATTCCTCTTTCAGCCCCTCTCCTCTGCCCCCAGGAGCTCAAGGGGGTGTACATGGTTCCCCCGCCTCCACATTGAATTACTATATTTTAATATTGTGTTGGAAGCTGCCCAGAGTGGCTGGGGAAGCCCAGCCAGATGGGTGGTGTATAAATAAAAAATTATTATTATTATTATTATTATTACTGAATCCCTGCAACAGCACTGTGAGGTAGGTTAGGTTGAGAGAGGCAGTGAATGGCCCAAGCGACAGCTTAATAGTCAAGTGGAGATTTGAACCCTGGTCTTTCCCGGGTCCTAGTCCTGCACTCTAACCACTATGCTACACTGCCTAGCTGAAGCCATTTCAACAGAGGTCTTTCCCATTTCAGCCATCACGTTACACTTGCTCTTGGCGAATTCAGGCAGCAGGGGAGTTCAGGAATGGCTGTCGCTCAGCAGAAGAGTGTCTTCGCATGGTAGCAAGTCCCTGTCCGAAATCCGGGAGAGACATTGACAGTCACTGTAGACAACAATGAGCTAGAGGGATCACAATGGTCTAACTCTGCGTAATGAAGCTTCCTGCAAACATGACGTGAAGACTGGCAAGATCAACCCCACTGTGTGGGAATCCCTTGCAGACGACCGCAGTTCCTGGAGACAGACGGGTCATGCATCCACAGCTGTGACCAGAGGAGGAATGACCGCTGGGAGGAGCGCAGAGACAAGCAACACCCTGGTGCATCTTCAGCAGCACAACGGGACGCCTTTACCTGCCCCAGCTGCAACAACACATGTCTCTCCCCTATCAGTCTCTACAGCCACTGCAGGCGCTGTGACTCTCTGATGGTTTGACCTAACCTCCAAAGGTAGACTCCTCCATTGTCTCCTGAGACAGACCGATGCCAACAATTTTCCTAAACAACCATCTTGTGAACCCCAACAACTGGCGTCCACAGGCAAACTGCGCTCATGGCCATTGATGGCCTTTCCTTCCGTGGATCTGCCTGGCTCCCTTTTAGAGCCGTCCAAGTAGCTATCGCTGCATCTAGTTTAACTATGGCTGCCTACACAGCATACACTGAAAGAACATTGGAAGCACAATTGCTAATAATAATAATAATAATAATAATAATAATAATAATAATAATTTATTATTTATACCCCGCCCATCTGGCTGGGCTTCCCCAGCCACTCTGGGCGGCTTCCAACAAAGCACTAAAATACAATAACCTATTAAACATTAAAAGCTTCCCTGAACAGGGCTGCCTTCAGATGTCTTCTAAATGTCAGGTAGTTGTTCTTATCTTTGACATCTGGTGGGAGGGCGTTCCACAGGGCGGGTGCCACTACTGAGAAGGCCCTCTGCCTGGTTCCCTGTAGCTTTGCTTCTCGCAGTGAGGGAACCGCCAGAAGGCCCTCGGAGCTGGACCTCAGTGTCCGGGCAGAACGATGGGGGTGGAGACGCTCCTTCAGGTGTACTGGACCAAGGCTGTTTAGGGCTTTAAAGGTCAGCACCAACACTTTGAATTGTGCTCAGAAATGTACTGGGAGCCAGTGTAGGTCTTTCAAGACCGGTGTTATATGGTCCCAGCAGCCGCTCCCAGTCACCAAATGGCTGCCGCATTCTGGATTAGTTGTAGTTTCTGGGTCACCTTCGCAGGTAGTCCCACGTAGAACGCATTGCAATAGTCCAAGTGGGAGATAACTAGAGAACCTCTAAAGAACCCGGGGAACTGTAGTTTACCCCTCTACATTAGAATCAGTGCTAAAAAAAAGATCGAAAAGACAATTCTGCTTTAAGTTGGCCAAAGCTTGTAAAACCAGCTCCTCTTTCATTTCACTTTTCTTCCTTTCTTTTTAAAAGGCATAGCTAACGGAATTTGAGAACTTTCATCTCACTTCAAGGTGTTTTCTCCCTGCCTTTGTCTCACCAGGCTTCACCCTGAGCGGAGGTTGCAGGGTGCCTTTAGCGCTTTTCATCTTTCTGGTTCTTGCTGCCGATGGCCAGTTGGACTCTCACCTTTTATGATGAAACAAAAGTATTTTGGATCCCAGCTCTCAGTATGTGTGCATGCCTGGCCTCCCTGTTTCAGAGGTGACCGTGTCGTTGTCCAGGATGCTTCTGAACACCGTAGGCGGGGTTCCAAGACATTGCAGATTGCCAGCTGAGATGAAGTTGTCTTCACTTGGGACCATCAGGAGAACTGCTTAATGTCTCCCCCGACACTTGTGTCCTGCTGTATTGCATTAAAAAAAAATCAGTTTCAAATGGGGGCATGCTCCAGAAGTATGACAGTCTTCCTGAAAGGACGCCAAGAAGTTACACAACACCATAATGACCAGCAAATGTATCTTTATACACTATGTGTTATATATCTCAGAGCCACAAGTGGCTTCCTGGGTCCCAGCACACACCCTGGGTGGATTCAGAGAATCTCCACCCCCATCGTCCAGCCCAGACACTGAGGTCCAGCGCTGAGGGCCTTCTGGCGGTTCCCTCACTGTGAGAAATGAGGTTACAGGGAACCAGGCAGAGGGCCTTCTCGGTGGTGGCGCCCGCCCTGTGGAACACCCTCCCACCAGATGTTAAGGCACTAAACAACTATTTTACTTTTAAAAGACAACTGAAGGCGGCCCTGTTTAGGGACGTTTTTAATGTTTGATGCTATATTGTTTTTAATATTCGGTTGGAAGCTGCCCAGAGTGGCTGGGGAAACCCAGCCAGTTGGGCGGGGTATAAATAATGAATTATTATTATTATTATTATTATTATTATTATTATTATTATTATTATTAATATTAATTGTAGAGTTAGAAGGGACCCCCATGGTCATCCTTGACAGATGGCCATCCAACCTCTGCTTCAAAACCTCCAAGGAAGGAGAGATTTTTAATGAGGTCACTGGAGACTTCTGTGATATGAGATTTATTTGCACACATGGAAACATAAGAAGAGCCAGATGGCCCATTTCATCCTCCATCCTGATCTCGCAGTGGCCAACCAGTTGCCTGTGGGAAATCTGCAAGCAGAAAATGAACACAAGAGACCTCTGATGTTGTTTTGTGTTTTTACTATTTTTTGTTGGGCGGCACATAAATGCTAGCATTATTCTTCTTCCTCTTCCTCTTCTTCTTCAGCATTGCTGCCTCCAACTGTGGAAGCAGAACAAAGCTATCCTGGCTAAAGGTAAAGGGACCCCTGACCATTAGGTCCAGTCGTGACCGACTCTGGGGTTGCGGCGCTCATCTCGCTTTAGTGGCGGAGGGAGCCAGCGTACAGCTTCCGGGTCATGTGGCCAGCAGGACTAAGCCACTTCTGGCGAACCAGAGCAGCGCACGGAAACACCGTTTACCTTCCCACCAGAGCGGTACCTATTTATCTCCTTGCACTTTGACATGCTTTCGAACTGTTAGGTTGGCAGGAGCAGGGACCGAGCAATGAGAGCTTACCCCGTCACGGGGATTTGAACCACCGACTTTCTGATCGGCAAGTCCTAGGCTCTGTGGTTTAACCCATAGTACCACCCGCATCCCTATCCTGGCTAGAAGCCTTCAACAGCCCTCTACTCCTCCATGAATTTGCCGAATTCCCCTTTAAAGCCACCCAACTTGAGGACCATCAGTACCTTCTGGGGAAGTGATAGTTGATATGCAGGCAGTTGAGGGTATAACCATAGTGATGTTCAGAGGTCTGGGGCAGAGGCTGCTGGTGCCCCAACACGTATGCACAGCCTCACACACCCAAATCCAGCACCTGCATTACCTGTCACCTGCCTGGTCAGAATGTTGGACTGGGACCTTGGAGATGAGGGCGCAACTTCCCACTTGGCCATGAAGCCTAACCTACCTCACAGGGTTATTGTGGGAATTGATTGGTAGGGGGGAGAGAGAGAGAGAGAGAGAGAGAGAGAACTTTATTCGCATTAGCCAATGGCCATAGCAACAGTAAAACTTGACAGTATACGCAGAAAAGGAAATTTGATATAAGAGCACAATCAGCCGTCATTCAGTGGCCCTTATTCTGATTGCCCCTGCTATGAACCTAGCAACCTTTGCTGTTATCTGCTCATTTTGATCTGATAGAAGGAAGGACATTGTGGGTAGAGAAGCTAGTAGGCTACCTTGAGCTCCTTGGAGAAAAAGGTAGGATGACAACAACAACGACAACAACAACAGGAAACCAGAACTACTTTGTATCAGAGCAGAGCTTTCCAAACTGTGTGTCACGACAGTTCGTGTGTTGGCTGCAATGTGTAGTTGTGTCGTACAAACGCTCCCTGCACTCCTCCTGGGGCTGGAAAGGGGTTAGTTTAACCTCCTGTTTGCTAGTACTGTATTTTTCTGGCTTCTGGGATAGCTGTGCAGCCTGCATTCGCTCCATAAGACGCACACACATTTCCCCTTACTTTTTAGGAGGGAAAAAGTGAGTGTTATAGAGCAAAAAATACGGTAAAACTGAATTACTGTATTGCAAAATGATGCATGTCTTAAAAAGTGTGTCACCAACACGAAAAGTTTGGAAAGCTCTGTATTAGAGAGTTGAACTAAGTTCCTTCCAATTCATTTCCTTTTCTGTCCTTGGAAAACAAGAAATAAAACCTATAAATCCAGGAACAATCACACACATGCCAAGTTATTACATTAGTACTTGGAGAAATTATTGAATTAATGTGTTTTGCATTCCAGAAATGCATTATGGATTTATGCAAATGGCATTAGTATTTCTTATTTGAAATTCTTCCCAGTTACAGCATTTATATTTCCTATTTGCATTACTGAAATGTATGTATTTCACCCAGCTCTGGAGACAGAGATATAACTTTTTCCACCCTTTTCCTACCTTGGCTTGCTGCCTCCCTCTGACTACAGTGCCAGTTTAAGGAGCTTTCCCATAAGCCATTCTTCTCATGCAACACACTGACTCCTGTGAAGGACGGGGTCCAGGGACTGGGGAGCCCCTTCTCCCAGTGGAGGGAATCTTCAGAAGGAGAAGAGGAAAAGAGCAATTCCTTTCAACAAGCAGAACATGAAGGCAGAAGGCTTGACTTATCCTTTCCAAGATGGCGGCACTTCCTCTGTTGACGCCCATCTACAACAACAAAGAGCAGAGGCATGGTCAAATCCTGATGCTTGGGCTGTGGGTGACTGGACAGCTGGCTTGACAGCAGGACAGGGGTCTAGGGGTCTTAGGAGACCTCAAGCTTGACATGTCAGTGTGATGCAGCAGCAAAAAACCTTAACATTATTGTAGGCAGGATAATCAGAAATCTAGTGTCTGGATCAAGGGAAGTCATAGTCCCACTCTATTCTGCCTTGGTCATGTGCTGGGCCCGGGGGTAACCCGTGAAACATGATCCAGGACTGGTCCAGAATCTGAAGGTTCTGCTGGGAGTCAGTCCGACAGCACCAAGTTCTTCCTGATGTTGAGTTGGGATCTCATTTCTTGTAAACTGAATCCATTGATTTAGGTCCTCCTTGTGCTGGGCCCGGGGATAACCCATGAAACGTGGTCCAGGACCGGTCCAGAATCTGAAGGTTCTGCTAGGAGTCAGTCTGGCAGGGCCAAGGCAGGACATGAGGCAGCAAACCAGGCAAGGACAGATACAGGCTCTCAGGCAGCATCTAGCATATAGCAATGTTGCTCCCGCAACCTGGGGTGGGGTCTGACAGACTTTTATCTCTGTTGGGGTGATGGCCGGTCCTGATCCCCCGGTGACTCACCTCCCTGTCTTGCCCGAAGGACAGCACTCCTCCTGCAAGTACTCAGGTCTCTCCTTCTCTCAGACCTCAGTCTCTGCAGCTCGGGAGACATCGGTGGGTTACTAGACCCAGGGGCCGCCTCAGCCTCCCCTGACCCGACCAGTAGTGGAGCAGCTGTAAGTGATGGCCCAGCTGGAGGCAAGGAGGTCATCCCCGCATCTGGAGCCAGGGCAGAATCAGGCCCCTGACTCGGCCCAGCTGGTGCTTGTTGCAGGGGAACCTGTGCAGACTGGGACTCCTCAGGATCAGGCCCCAGACTTGGTTCAGATGATGCCTGAGGCAGAGGATCCGGTGCAGACTGAGACTCCTCTGGTTCCGAGTCCGAGTCCCAGGCCATCACAGGTCAGACCACACCTGGAATACTGTGTCCAGTTCTGGGCAGTTCAGGTTAAAAGGGATACTGTATTGACAAGCTGGGAGGTGTGCAGAGGAGGGCAATGAAGATGATCAAGGTCTGGAAACCAAGCTTTGTAAGGCACAGTTGAGGGAACTGGGGTGTTCAGCCTAGAGAAAAGAAGACTGCGAGGTGATGTGAAAGACACCTTCAAATATCCAAAGGGCTGTCACATGGAAGATGGAGCAAGCTTGCTTTCTCTTGCTCTGGACGGGAGGACTCGAACCCAGGGCTTCAAGTTACAAGAAAGAAGATTGTGACTCAACAGCAGGAAGAACTTTTATGACAGCAGGAGCTGTTTGATATTAGAACGGACTCCCTCAGGAGGTGGTGGACTCTCTATCTTGGAGGTTTTTATTTTTTATTTTTTTTTAAAAAAATTCTTTTTATTCAGTTTCAATTTCCATACACACACAGAGAAAAACAAAAGCATTTAATATCTTGGAGGTTTTTAAACAGACTGGATGGTTGAATGTCAAGGATCATGAAGCTGTGATTCCTGCATTGCAGGGGATTGACTAGATGGCCCTTGGGGGTCCCTTACAATTCTAAGATTCTTTGAGTTTTCCATGCTGGACAAACCCTGAGCTGATCCTGCAAAATCTGAGAGCAGTTTTGTGCATCCATGAGGCCAAGCTTAGAGCAGAACCAAAGATCATCTTCTGAGGCCCTTCTTCGTGTGCCTCCTCCTCAAGAGGTCCAGAGGGTGGCAACACAAGAGCAGGGCCTTCTCTGCAGTGGCTCCCTGTCTGTTTAATGCTCTCCCGAGGAAAGTTCACCTGGCGCCTTCACTATACACCTTTAGGTGCCAGGCAAAAATGTTCCTTTTTAACCAGGCCTTTGTTTGATCCGATTGAAATCCTATGCCCTTTTAAAATGTGGGGTTTTTTTTGGAGGGGTGTTATTAGGTTGTTTTAATATTTTGATTATGTATTTTGTGGTTTTATATTTTGATTTTATTCTGTGAACTGCCCTGAGACCTCCGGGTATAGGGCAGTATAGAAATTCAATAATCAATCAATCAATCAATCAATCAATCAATCAATCAATCGAACTCCAAGATAAGTCTCCCTCTTGCAGTGCTCTCTGTCTGCAGTCCCTCCACCCTCTGAAGCCCCTGCAAACTCAGGGTCTCTTTGTGGGCAGGATCCACAGAACAGAGGCCATCATGCCAGGCTCCTTGCCCCCGTCTCTGGCTTCCGATCTCACCCGCATTCCGGATAAATCGTGTCTCGGCGATGCCACCGTCACAAGCCGAGGGAGGATGGTAATGAGTTGTGTCTCTCATTTGCATTAATTCTGACAAGATTTACCGGCGCCCGCTGATCTGTACATTGCAAAATGGCAGGAGCGGCAAAGGTCAGCCCGGCGGCGATATTAACAGCTGTGGAAAAGGCTGACACCCTCCAAGCTCTGGCTGGGGTGGGAGGGAAGCCCGGCTGGTGGTCCTCTTAAGCCTCCCCCTCACACTTAATGAAGTGCTTCGGGGGGGCATTGTGGGCACCAGGTGGGTGTGATGGCAAGTGACACCAGATAATGAGGCTGTGGGAGTCTTTGCCAACTGGAGAAGAATAGCAAAGAGAGAGAGAGAGAGAGAGAGAGAGAGAGAGAAAAGATAGCTATCCACCATCGAGAGAGATGGCTTGTGGGCGACCCACTTGGTTTAAGAACACAAAATGGGTCTCAGGATCAGGCCAGTGGCCTATCCAGTCCAGCATCCTGTTCTCACATTGGCCAACCAGATGACCATGATGGGTGACCCGCAAGCGGGATCTGGGCACCAGTGGTTTCCATCACCTGGTACAGTGATACCTTGGTTCTCAAACTTAATCTGTTCCAGAAGTCCGTTCCAAAACCAAAGCGTTCCCAAACCAAGGCGCGCTTTCCCATAGAAAGTAATGCAAAATGGATTACAGTCATACCTCGGGTTACAGGTGCTTCAGGTCGCATTTTTTTTCAGGTTATGGACCCGCTGAAACCCGGAAGTACCAGAACAGGTTACTTCCGGGTTTCGGCGGTTGCGCATGCGTAGAAGCACCGAATCGCAACCTGCGCATGTTCAGACGCAGCGCTGTGGGTTTTGAATGTGCTTCCTGCACGGATCACGTTTGCAACCCGAGCGTCCACTGTAATCTGTTCCAGACTTTTAAAAACAACCCCTAAAACATGGATTTTACTATCTAATGAGACCATTGATCCATAAATGAAAGCAATCATCACTGTACTGTACTATAAAATAAATAAGACAGTATTGTAGATGATTAAAAAAAATATCTTACTTGCACTGATGATAGTCATTGTTTGGATGGGGGGCTTTTATCCATTTCTGCAATCACACAATCAATCAATCAATAGCTGAACCACAGTCACAAAAAACAAATTAACTGAAAAAGCCTCAAAAACAAAACCACAAAATAAATAGCAAAACCAAAAGCACCAAACTTAATCTGTTCTGGAAGTCTATTTGACTTCCAAAATGTTCAAAAACCAAGGCGTGGCTTATGATTACCTTTAAAACCATTGTAAACAGTTAAAATCGGATTGGAATAACACTTGCAGTTTAGTGGTGAATTTTGGATATGATAGAGATGTAAAAGATTTGGATTATTATAAAAGATGCAGGAGGAAATGATTAACAATAGGAACCACATAGGGGAGGAAGGAAGTCCAGGAGATTCCCTGGAATCTTGTTTTTATGTTGTTTGTTGGATATGTGATTGTAAAACTCTAATTTGAAAATCAAATAAATAATAATAATTGTTTTTTTAAAAATAGCCCACATGGCTAGTAGCCAACAGTTGGCCTCTCTTCCATGAATTTGGCTTCTCCTTTAAAGTCACCCTGGGTGTTGGGCTGCATGAAGAAGTAGATGCCTTTCAGGATGTGTGTGGAGTTAGTTGGTACTAGGGATCAAGGAGAAATTTGATTTCGTTTACCATTTAATGAGACTCTCCAATTTGTACTTTTCCAACCAATAGGCAAGCCGAAACACCAGGGGTGTCAACTTGCCCAATATATTGGGGGGAGGAGCTAAGGTAAGCACCGCCCCACATAAGAAATCACAAGATGCACGCATACTATTTGAATGGCAATGCCCATCAACTTTGGGGGGGGGGGCGCTCCCCCAAATGGGGGTGCCAAAAAGACACCAGTTCCTAGGAGTTGGCTCCTATGTGAAAGACAGTTATCTTTCCAAACCTGCACACCTCTGAATTTTGCATTTTAGTTCTCCAGCAACCAGTGTGTACAGAAATGCAAATGTTTTGGAGAGGGTGTCTGGTAATGAACACATGGATGAAAATAACATACAAAAATGCATTGCATTAGGGAACCCAGCTTGCAGAAGAGGAAATGTGTCTGTTAGGAGGGATTTGCACAGGAATGCGGATGAATTTCTATCAGTACTGTTAGATTTCTGTTATGCCACTGTGCAGATTTTGGAGTCACAAGACTCTGTTTACATTCCAGACTGTTGGAAGTCTCACTGGAGATGGGAGACGGATGTTGATGTTACTGGTTTCCTGTTTCTTTGTTCCAATTGTTCACTGACTCTCACAGAGAGCAGATGCATATTCTTTTCTGTCCTGCGCAGTTAGTAATAAATGTAGCGATGTAACACATTTCTTGGCTCCTTTTGGTGCTGTTGGGATACTCTGTGAAATGGAGGAATGTGCCTGAAGCCTCATCAAAGGCTTAGGTCCTTAATCACTGATGGATTCTGAAGATACGTTCGAGGAGGAGAGCCATTTCAGGTTGGCCGTACGGAACCTCCGACAAGTTCTAGATGGCCCATTGGCTTTATCCAGAAGTGTTGCTATCAAAGGGTTAAAAGGTAGCAGAAACGCTCTAATCACTGAGCAGCTGGAGGTCATTAGGCTTCCAGGAACATGAGTTTGTATAAATAGTCTCCTGTGTGTTTGTTCTTCCCCTTTCTCCCCTTTTTGGGCGTGTTTGCTGAGATGTGTGGTTCTTCGCCAGGGTTGTTTTTTGTTTTGTAAATAAACCTTATCTTTGAGTTACAAACCGCATGCTCCAAGACTCCTCTTTGAAAAGATACTGCCTCTCCTGCCCTTCTTCAACTGCTGCGCGAAATACTCTGCTGTAGTGGGACTTGTGACGATGGAAGCGCACTGGGCATTTACATTAAACTAATTAAAGTTTAATGGGACAGGTTATGGGTGTTTGTACGTCAAGAAGGAGCTAAGGAGTGCAGTTCAGAGTGATTTATGCAAGGACTGGAGCGAAGTCAGAAGCGGTTGCCGACAACGAAAGCCTTCAAAGCAGCTTGAGTCCTGCAACGTGCCTAGAAAAGTTTTAAACAGGCACTGCGCAGTTTGTACTCGCTGGAAGACATCTTATTCCTCAAGGAGCCACCTCAGCAGCTGGGAGACGGTCTACAGGTGTGTGAGTATCGTTCCTAAGCCCCAGGGAGGATGGCAGAGTCCCAGGAAAGTTTTTCTGTCCCATTTACGCGACTCAATGGGAAAAATTGGCAAGATTGGAAGGCTAGAGTGAGGGTTTGGTTGCAAGCAAAAGAGTTGTGGAGTTGTACTGAAGCACCGCCTTTACAGGCAGCTGCAGACGCGTCTGCAGAAGACAAAGCAACAGCAGCAGCTTCACAGAAACGTGACAGGAAAGCCCAAGGTCTACTAGTTTTGGCAGTGGGACCAGAGCAAATGCCTTACGTTTCTGAGTTAAAGAACACGCATGAGGTCTGGACGGTTCTGCAGCGGCTAAATTCCAGAAACACTGCGGGGGCCAAGATCCATGCTACAAGATGTTTGTTTGATTTACGTCTCCAACCGGGAGCGTGTGTGAAAGAACATATTGCCAAAATGGTGTCTGCCTTTAATCAACTAAGACAGCTGGGCATTCCTTTCTCTATGGAGCAGCAGTCATACATATTGTTGTCTTCTCTTGATAAAAGCTATGAGACTCTAGCTCTAACTTTGGAAGCTATGCCTTCAACTGAATTAACCCTTGAATACATTTCATCTCGGCTTGCAGATGAACAGGATAAAAGGCAAAGAGAAAGAGGTTTGTCTTTAAAGGGGAGTTATGCTGTGCCTAAGAGTGTTGATGCTGAGTTTGAGCACACAGTAAATGCTTTTGCAGCTAGACACTGTTTTCGCTGTGGTTCCCCTTCCCATTTAATTAGGAATTGCACACGTGAACCTGGTCAAGACAGCACCAAGGCCGTTACCCCTAGTTACCAGACAATGAGTTCCAGGGGACGTCGAAGAAGAGGAGGAGGTCGTGGCTACTCCCACAGCACACAGCACATGGCTTCAGTAATGGCGTTGATGCAAGGGCGTGGCCAAGGCAGCAATCTACGCTGGTTGATCGACAGTGGTGCATCTCACCACCTGGTGGCGCCATCTAGTGTCCGTTTGCAGAATTGCAGACATTTGCAAACCCTTAAAGTTGTGACAATGGCAGATTCAACTAAACGTTCCTTAGAGACCGTAGGCACAGTGTTCTTGAAATGTTTGCAAACAGAAATTGATGCCTACGTGCTAAAGGGATTGAAGGGGTGTATTTTGTCTGTGTCAGAACTTGATAGAAATGGGTTTAAAACTGTGTTTGAAAATGGGGTTTGCACTATTTCAAAGAATAACGTATCTCTTTTGCAGGTGGAATGCAGAGATGGGTTATATTATTTTGAGACAAGTCCAGATGAAGTTGAACAGGTTCATGCTGGTTGTGTGAACTCACCTACCCATAATTCTTGTGTCCATTTATGGCACCGCCGTCTGGGACATATTAATTTTCAGTATGTTAAAAGGCAACCTGAATTATCAGAAGGGTGCAAAATGAACAAATGTACTAAGTATTTGGATTGTACTGCATGCAAAAGGGCGAAGGTTCATAGATGCAGCTATCCCAGTTCAGATAGGAAATCTGACAAAGTATTCCAACTTGTGCATATGGACCTATGTGGCCCAATGCCTGTTGCTAGCATGGGAGGTTCGAGGTATGCACTGTGTCTCTCGGATGACAAAACAAAGGTTACATGGTTTTTTCCTCTCAAAACAAAAGCAGATACTGCAGAAACAGTTAAAAATTGGGTTCATGCAGTAGAACTTGAATTCGGTACTAGAGTACTTGCTTTTCAGACAGACAGAGGGTCAGAATTTACCGGGTCTGTGTTGCAGAATTTCTTTAAGAAAAAGGGAATTAAGCATCGTCTGTCTACACCTTATTCCCCCCAAGAAGGAGGCGTGGCCGAACGTAAAAACAGGGTTCTGCAAGAGTTGGCAAACTCTATGTTGTTTGATGCTAAACTCCCTCAAAGTTACTGGGCGGAAGCCTGGCAGGCGGCTACTCATATTTTGAACCGAGTATATAATTCGGTAATTGCCACTACCCCATATTTTGCTTTATATGGGAAGAAGCCCAAAATTAATTACTTTCGGGTGTTTGGATGTCCAGCCTATGTACTTATCCCAAAAGCGTTAAGGAAAAAGGGAGGTCCAAGGGCTAGGAAACTCATCTTTTGTGGGTACGAACCACACGCCAAATCTTGGAGGTTCGTGAACCCAAATGGGGATACTACAAGAGTGGTCCTCAGTAGGAGCGCTGAATTTTGTGAGCAATCTGGATGGACTCACTTACATGCTAACCCTGACATTTTGAGAGATGATTTAGGCATTTATGCTGAGAATGAAAGTCCAGAGAGTAGTGAGCCAGAAGAGGATGGTGCACATGGTTCAGATGCAGATTCTGACCAGGCACAAGGTCCTTCTCCTAAGGTAGAAAAGCCAAAATCTAGGGGTGTTCCAACATCGCCAGTCAGTAGGCCTAGCAGACAGCAAAAGCGAAGCAGGTCGCCTGCAACACCAAGCCCAAGGGAGGTATCTAAACAGAGGTCTTTATCCCTAGAGGCACATCCAGGTATAAAGTCTGAGACAGATTCTGACAGCCAACGGTCAGAGGGGGCACAAGAGGAACAATTGCGCAGATCAAATCGTGCCACAAAGGGCAAGCCACCAGAGCGGTTTAAGGTGACAAGTGTATACGTAAATATGGCACAGTGTGAGCCAGATAGCTATATGGAGGTACAACAGCTTCCAAGCTCAGAAGCCGTTAAGTGGCAGGAAGCAATGGAAAAAGAGATGGCTTCAATGAAGTCTCTCGGTGTGTTTACAAGTACAGAGCTTCCGAAAGGGCAACAAGCTGTAGGTTGTCGATGGGTATATCGTTTAAAGCCCACAACTACTGAGGAGTTGCAATATAAAGCCCGACTAGTTGCAAAAGGGTTTTCGCAGCGCAAAGGTGTTCACTATTCTCAAATCTATGCCCCTACTTCAAGATCAGAGTCACTAAGAATGCTTTTAGCCTCTTCAGCTAAGAAGGGAAATAAGCTGTTTCATTTTGATGCCAATGTGGCTTATTTAAACGCAGACTTACAGGAGGAAGTCTATATGACACCACCACCGGGTTTTGAAGGAGACAAGCCAAACCAGGTCTGGCGCCTACACAAATCCATTTATGGGTTGAAACAGTCCGCCCGTAATTGGAATTCCTGCTTAAACGATGCTCTAGAGAGCATGGGGTTCAGAAAGAGCGCAGCAGATGCGTGTCTTTATCTAAAAGGCTCGGGATGTGAACAAGAAGCAGTTTTGATATTTGTTGACGATTTATTATACAGTGGAAAGGATGATAAACTTGCACAACAATTTGCCACAAAGCTTGGAGAAAGGTTTCAGATAAAATCACTAGGCAATGTATCTGTTTATCTAGGAGTTAAAATTCAGCAAGATGAAAATGGGAACTATTGGCTCAGCCAAGAAGCTAAGATCCAGCAGTTGCTGGAAAGGTTTAAAATGGACAACTGTGCTGGCGTTAAAACCCCAATGGAGTTAAGTTACACAAAGGATGCTCAAACTGAGCAACAGGCAGAGTTCAGTAATCCCGGGGTTTACCAGTCAGCGATAGGCAGTCTACTCCACATTGCACAGTGGACTCGGCCCGATATAACATATGCTGTCAACATGCTGTGTAGACAAGCTGAAAAACCATCAATGCATGCTTGGCAAGGAGTAAAAAGAGTTTTAAGGTATCTCCAAACTACCAAAAGGTTTCGCTTAAAACTATCAGCAGAGGGCAGCACACAACTTGAAATTTGGGCCGACAGCAGTTGGGCAGATGCTGGACCAGATAGAAAATCAGTGTCAGGAATGGCGATAAAATTTGGAAATGCACTAATTGGTTGGAGATCAAGAAAGCAATCACTTATAGCTTTAAGTTCAACTGAATCTGAGTTCAATGCATTATCAGATGTATGTAGAGAACTGGAATTTTATAAGCAACTGGTACAAGAATTGTTTGGAGAATGTTCCCTACCTATCAGAGTGTGGGAAGACAATCAACCTTGTATTAAACTAGCTAAATCAGGTCAATTCAAGGCACACACAAAACACTTGGATATCCGTTATCAAAATGTATGCCAAAGTGTAAAACAAGGTTTAATTGAACTAAAGTATTGTCCAAGCCAAGAAAATCTCGCAGACGGTTTTACGAAAGCTTTGGGTCCGCAATCTCATAAATGTTTCTGTTCAGGTTTAAATTTGAATTAAGGTTGGTACAGCTCAGTGTTACGAGCGAGAGGGGGTGTTGCTATCAAAGGGTTAAAAGGTAGCAGAAACGCTCTAATCACTGAGCAGCTGGAGGTCATTAGGCTTCCAGGAACATGAGTTTGTATAAATAGTCTCCTGTGTGTTTGTTCTTCCCCTTTCTCCCCTTTTTGGGCGTGTTTGCTGAGATGTGTGGTTCTTCGCCAGGGTTGTTTTTTGTTTTGTAAATAAACCTTATCTTTGAGTTACAAACCGCATGCTCCAAGACTCCTCTTTGATTTAATAATATTTTTTATTGAGTTTAAGAAATACAGAAAAAAGAATAAAGGATAGATGTAAGAAAATAGAATAGAAGAATAACAAATTTCCATGTTCTTTTTTCATCAAATCTAAAGGACTTCCCCGCATCCTCCAAACCCTGCATTCTCTGTCATAAAAAACATCAGCAATTTGTTGACTTATTTCAAAGCTTACTGTATCTTCCATTTTATCATGTTCCCTGATTTCAAATATACTGTAACCCAATTCTTGTACGTTTTATATTAAACACAATAAAGTTGTTTCATTATTTTACCTCTAAATTCTTGTGTCTTAATTTTCATTTCATTAACTTACATTTGCTGAAGCTAGAGTTTCCTAAAAGGTGCATTTTTTTTTAACATTCATACAGCTTATAGTGTTTTTTCAAATAGTCCTTAAACTTTTTCCAGTCCTCCTCGATTGTTTCTTCTCCCAAGTCTCGGATTCTGCCAGTCATTTCAGCCAATTCCATATAGTCCATCAACTGCGATTGCCATTCCTCCAGCGTGGGTAAATCTTGTGTCTTCCAATGTTTTGCAATCAGGATCCTTGCTGCTGTAGTAGCATACATGAAAAAGGTTCTATCCTTCTTAAGCACTCTCTGGTCCACCATGCCCAGAAGGAAGGCCTCTGGTTTCTTAGGTAAGGTAAATCTAAGTACCTTTTTTAGTTCATTATGAATCATTTCCCAGAAGGCCTTCACTTTCGGGCAAGTCCACCAGAGATGAAAGAATGTCCCTTCCGCCTCTCTGCATTTCCAACATTTATTGTCAGACAGATGGTATATCTTAGCTAGCTTGACTGGGGTCATGTACCACCGGTATACCATTTTCATAATATTTTCCTTCAAGGCAGTGCATGCCGTGAATTTCAAACCGGTGTTCCATAACCTTTCCCAGTCTACAAACATAATGTTGTGCCCCACATCCTGCGCCCATTTTATCATGGCGGATTTGACTGTCTCATCCTGTGTATTCCACTTAAGCAGCAAGTTATACATTCTCGAAAGTAGTTTATTTTTTGGCTCTAACAATTCTGTCTCTAGTTTCGATTTTTCCACCTGGAATCCAACCTTTTTATCTATTTTAAAGACCTCCTGAATTTGAGCATAGTGCAACCAATCTCGCACCTTGGTTTTTAGTTTTTCCAAGCTCAGCAACCTCCAATTGTCTCCATTTTTTTCGATTATTTCCCAATATTTAGGCCAATGGGCCTCCATGTTAAGTCTCTTACGTGCCTTGGTCTCCACCGGTGAGAGCCACCTCGGAGTCTTACTCTCCAATAAGTCTTTATATTTTGTCCAGACCATTAAAATTGCTCTTCTGACAATATGGTTTTTAAACAATTTGTACACTTTAACCTTGTCATACCACAAATATGCATGCCACCCAAACGCATTATCAAACCCTTCCAGATCTAGGACATCAGTGTTCTCCAATAAAATCCAATCTTTCAACCAGCAGAAGGCTGCAGATTCATAATATAACCTCAAGTCTGGCAGGGCAAATCCCCCTCTTTCTTTCACATCAGTTAATATTTTAAACTTTATTCGGGGCTTTTTGCCCTGCCAAACAAACTTAGATATATCCTTCTGCCACTTTCCAAAGCATTCCACCTTGTCCACGATCTGTAGGGCCTGAAACAAAAATAACATTTTCGGCAATACATTCATCTTTACAGCAGCTATTCGGCCTAACAAGGAAAGTTTCAATCTTGACCATGTTTCCAAATCTCTTTTGATTTCTGACCAACATTTCTCGTAGTTATCTTTAAACAAATTCAAATTTTTGGAGGTCAGATACACCCCTAGGTATTTTACTTTTTTAACCACATTTAGTTCCGTTTCTTTAGAGAACTCATCTGTTTCTGTGACTGTCAATTTTTTTGCCAAAACTTTAGTTTTTTGCTTATTTAACTTAAACCCCGCCACCCGACCAAAGTCAGAAATTAATTCTAACACCCTTTTAGTGCTAGAGACTGGTTCCTGTAATGTTAATACCAGGTCATCTGCAAATGCTTTCAATTTATATTGTTTCACTCCGACCTCAATTCCCTGGACCAACCGGTCCTTTCTAATCATGTTTAGCAACACCTCCAGAACTGAGATGAACAATAGGGGGGATAGGGGGCACCCCTGACGTGTCCCTTTTTCAATTTTAAACTCCTCTGTCACCACATTGTTTACTATCAATTTAGCTTTTTGTTCTGAATAGATTGCTTCTATACCATTTTCAAACCCCCGCCCCACTCCCATCCCTTCCAAATTTTTCTTCATGAACATCCAAGAAATATTATCAAAGGCCTTCTCTGCATCAATAAAGATTAAGACCGCTCTAGTGTTAAGATTTGTTTGTAGAAGCTCCAAAATATCAATAATGTTTCTTGTATTGTCAAACAAATGCCTACCAGGGAGAAAGCCAGCCTGGTCCTTATGGATCACTTCATTTAATACTTTTTTAAATCTACTTGCCAGGATATCTGCAAAAATTTTATAATCCACATTTAGGAGTGAGATGGGGCGGTAGTTCTTAAGCTGAATCTTTTCAGTTTCTAGTTTAGGTATCAATGTGATGAAAGCTTCTTTCCACGTTTCCGGTGCCTTCCTTCCCTCCATGATCTGGTTACAAACCTCCATCAAGGGTTGTATCAAATAATCCTTTAAAACTTTGTAATATTTGGAGGTTAGGCCATCAGGGCCTGGAGACTTGCCCAATTGAAGATTCTGAATGGCACTTTCAATTTCTTGCTGTGTGATGTTGCAATTCAGGGGTGTTCTCATTTCCTGGGGTATTTTTTGTAATCCATTAGTTTTAAGAAATTGATCCACCTTGGAAGCTTTTTGCGGCCCTTGTGAGTAGAGTTCTTTGAAATATCTCTGGAAACACTTTCTAATTTCCTCAGGTTTCTGAACCATTCTCCCTTCAATCTCTAGATTTGTAACTGTATTAAGCTTTTGTCTCTTTTTGAACTGCCAAGCTAGCAGTTTCCCACACTTATTCGCTGATTCAAAGGATCTTTGTTTCATTTGTTTAATTTTCCATTCCACCTCTTGATTTATCAATTTCGAATATTGCGCCTGGAAAAATTTCACTTCTCTTAGCACATCCTTCGACTTAGGCCTAGATCTTAATTTTTTCTCTCCTTCTCTTATTTTCTCCAATATCTTCTCCTTCTTTTCATTCCAGAGCCTTTTCTTAATCGTGTTTTGTTGTATTAGAAACCCTCTCATGACTGCTTTACTTGCGTCCCAGATTATTCTTTTTTCCACGGTGGTATTCAAATTTATCTCAAAATAGTCCTTTAAAGTTTTTTGGGCCTTCTTAACAATCTCCTGATCTCTTAATATGGTGTCATTCATTTTCCATCTAAAGGATCCGGTTGTATTTAGTCTCAGTTCCACTTTCAAAGCATTATGGTCGGAGCAAGTTTTTGGGCAGATTTCCACTTTTCTAGTCTTAGGTGCCAGTCCTCTAGTTGTCCATATTTGGTCGATTCGTGTCCATGTCAGATGAGCTTCAGAAAAGAAAGTTCCTTCTTTCCCTAGAGGGTTCTTAACCCTCCATATTTCAATTAAGTCCATATTGTCAGTCATTTCAAAGAAGGTTTTAGGTAGTCTGCCATCTTTCGATATGTTGGCACTTTGTGACTTATCCATGTTTACAGACACAACCCCATTCATATCACCCAACATAATGATGTTATTGTAGTCCAAGTAATCCAGCATAGTCTCATGCAGCTTCCTGAAAAATTCCGATTTTCCCTCATTTGGAGCGTATATTCCTAATATCAAAAATTTTTCTCCTTGTGTCTGTATTTCAATCGCCAAAATTCGGCCATGTTCATCTTTAAATAAAAATTTCGGTGACAGGCTCTCCTTTGCATATATCACCACTCCTCTTTTCTTAACTTTATCCAAAGAAATAAATTCTTGGCCTAGTCTTTTATTAATTAGCACTTTTCTGTGGAGCCTTGTCACATGTGTTTCTTGTAGGCAAATAACGTCCAATTGTTCCTTTTTCAAAATGTGAAAAACTTTTCTTCTTTTTTCCGGGGAATTTCCGCCATTTATGTTCCAACTAAGAAGCTGCAGAGACATCCTGATTCAATTGACAGATCCTACAATGGGGTGTCTAAGTTTCCCTCCGATCCCGGAGGTGGTAGTACTGGTCCAGATCCAGGTGGTGTAACTTTTGAAGGTGGTCCCAGTGGTGGTGGAGGCCAAGAAGCTGCAGCTCCTTTTTGCAAGTCCTCCTCGTGGTCGTATAGGAACTTCTGCTGGTCTTCAGGTGATTTAATTTTTATTTTCCTTCCTTTGTAAGTAAATGAAAGTCCTTGTGGAAACTCCCACCTATAAGGAATTCCGTTGTGTCTCAACAATTTAGTCAAGTCTATATAGGTAGTCCTAAGTTCCAAGAGATATTTGGGTATATCTCTGTAAATTTCAGCCTTTTTGCCTTCTATCTCCAAAGATTTCTTAAAATGTAAGCCTAATATCTTATCCCTCTCTTCTCTTGATCTCAGAATAACTAAGCAGTCTCTGGACTTGTCTTTCTTTACAGATCTTCCCAGTCTAAAGGCTGTCACAATTTTAAAGTCCTTTTCTTCCTCAATTCCCCAGAATTTGGAGAAGAAAAGTGTCAGAAATCCCTCTAGGTTGTCTTTCTCCAGTTCCGGGATAGCCCTTATCCTGAGATTATTTTCTTTACTTTTCAATTCAACCAATGACAGGTAGGCTTGTTGTTCCCCTACCTGTCTTTTCAGAGGCCTTACTTCCCCTTTAATCTCATCAACCTTTATATTCGCCTGTTCTGCTTTTTGGTTGGCTTCCACAGCTAATTTGTAGTTTTCAGCCGTAGCTCCTTGCAGTTTCTCAATCGCCTGGGTGTGCTGCGAAACCTGTTCAGTTAATCTGCCAATAGAGGATGTAGCTTGGTCAATTTTTGATGTTTGATTATCCACTTTTTGATTTAAAACTGCCAGTTGTTCCAAAATTTGTTTCAAAACTGTTTCAGATCCTCCAGTTGCCATATCTTCTGCAGCAGGCTGTGCAAATTCCACCTCCTGTGCTGTCAGCACAGTTGGGACGGATGATCTACGATGATGAGTTAAAGTTGTTTGCATAAGTTGCCCAGATTTTTTCTCTTTTTCTTTATCTTTAGCTTTAGCTGCTCTTGTTCTCCCTGAGCCGCTCATTCCACACCTGCCTCTGTTCAAGGTCAAATGATCTTTTGTCCCATGAGAAAGACGAGTCCACAGTATAAACAATTAAACCACAAAGAATTTCAATAAAGTTCAATTCCCAGGCCCAAGACTCCTCTTTGAAAAGATACTGCCTCTCCTGCCCTTCTTCAACTGCTGTGCAAAATACTCTGCTGTAGTGGGACTTGTGACGATGGAAGCGCACTGGGCATTTACATTAAACTAATTAAAGTTTAATGGGATAAGAAGCAGTGGTAGAACTTCATGCTCCGGCACCAGGGTGTGGAGAGCAGGCAGAGGCGGGGCTGGCACGCGTCCTGGGGGCATGGCGTGGTGCCCATAGGGGCGTGGTGCACGTTCTGGGGATGTGGCATGCCGCCTGCATGGGTGTGGCCATGAAGGTACCCCACTGGGATCGCGCTGCCAGGAGCAGTACACTCCCCTTGCACTCCTCTTCCTCCGCCAGTGTCCAGAAGGGGTCATCTTATGTTCACATGCACGTGCATGCACATACTTGAGCAAACACAGACACACAGGGGAATGTGGAGTCTCCAGTTTCCTTGAGCCACTGTGTCACCATAGATGATCCTTAAGTTCAGGGCCTAGAGATGCCACCAACCATCTGCACAGAAGAACATAGGAAGAGCTTGCTATAAAGGTAAAGGGACCCCTGACCATTAGGTCCAGTCGTGACCGACTCTGGGGTTGCGGCGCTCTTCTCGCTTTATTGGCTGAGGGAGCCGGCGTACAGCTTCCAGGTCATGTGGCCAGCATGACTAAGCCACTTCTGGCGAACCAGAGCAGCACATGGAAATTCCTTTTACCTTCCTGCCAGAGTGGTACCTATTTATCTACTTGCACTCTGATGTGCTTTCGAACTGCTAGGTTGGAAGGAGCTGGGACCGAGCAACGGGCACACACCCAGTCGCGGGGATTCGAACCGCTGACCTTCTGATCGGCAAGTCCCAGGCTCAGTGGTTTAACCCACAGTGCCACCCACATCCCTCAAGAGCTTGCTAGATCAGGTGAAAAGGAACCCATCAAGTCCAGCATCCTGTTCTCACTGTGGCCAACCAGATGTCCCAACAGGAAATCTGCAAGTAGGATCTAAGCACAAGAGCCCTCTCCCCTCCTGCAGATTCCAGAAACTGGCATTCAGAAATATCGTCCCCTCTAGTCATGGAGGCAAAGCACAGCCATCATGCCTAGTGGTCACTGATAACCTTCTCCTCCCCCATGAATTTGCCCGGTCCTCTTTTAAAGCTGTCTATGGTGGTGGCCATTCACTGAGAGAAGGACTGCATTTGCCCTGATTCTTCCAACATTCAGCTTCTTCAGATGTCCACGGCTTCTAGTATTATGAGAGAGGGAGAAAAACTCTCCTGTGTCAACTTTCTCCTTGCACTGCATGATTTTATAAGCTGCTATAAGACACCTTTTACTCCCCCCCTTTTGTTGCTAAACTGAAATGTCCCAAAGCTGCAATAATTATAATAATGATTATGATGGCGGTGATGTTATTATTTGTACACCACCCATCCATAGCTGTCAACTTTCCCCTTTTCTTGCAAGGAATCCTATTTGGAATAAGGGAATTTCCCCTTAAAAAAGGGAAACGTTGACAGCTATGCACCCATCTGATGGGTTGTCCCAGCCACTATTACAGCATATCTAAAAACATAATAAAAACATCAAACCTCCCAACACAAGGCTGCCTTCAGATGTCTTCTAAAAGTTGTGTAATTCTTTATCTCCTTGGCATCTGAAGGGGGGGGGGCGTTCCACAGGGAGGGCGCCACTACCAAGAAGGCCTTTTCCAAGTCCACACCTTCCTTTTGGAGAAGAGGAAACCAGAACTTCACACAGCGTTCCAAATGCAGTCACGCCATAGATTTGTATGACGGCATTATGATATCTGCTAGGAGAACATCCAAATTGTTGACCAGGACGCAGCTAGAGATGTGAAGATCTGAGGTCAGTGCAAGGTTTGGAACTGTGTCTGGGTTGTGTGTGTATGTCAATCCCCAAAACATTTCAGCCTTTCCTCTTTCCGTAAAGAGTCCCAGGTAGCCAGTGGGATTAAGAGAGAGGTCTCCATTAAGCAGACTTTTTATTTTATTTTTTGCACATTTACTCCTGTGATCTCATTGCCTTTTGACCAAAGTGCTTGCTTCCTCATTAGAAATTCCTTTTTTTTGCAAACTAACTTTCCGCTTGAGAACCAATCCTTTGTACTGGGGTATAATCTGCTTGTGTTTGATGTTCCCCCTTTTTTTACTCTTGGGATGAAAGCCTGATTCCTCCCAGTGATCCCTGCTGGGCCGTTTGGATCAGGGCTAACGCAAGTCAGGCATGCTAATGTACGGGAGCCGAAATCCCAGGGAAGCCATTATTCACATTGTGCTATCAGTGGCTGCGCTTTTGGGGGGAAAAAAGGGGGGGTCTTTTTCAGTATTCACAGCCTCATCTTCATCCACGTGGCCTTTCAAGAAAGTTATATTGAAACCTGCGAAAGGGAAGGATAGCTACACTTTGCCCATATAGACTCGTACAATCGCTTTCTAATTTGCTAGAGCATTCAGCGGCGATTCAATCATTCATAGCAAATCCAATAAGGATAACTTTGAAAAAGGGAGGCCCAGAACTGCCGAACTTCACTCAGGAGTGGATTATGTTTCCCAGGTTTTTCAAGCGGTGAGCGTAGTCTGGTCCTTTACAGAGGAAAAGGAGTCTTTAAATCTGTCTGTCCTGTTTTTTATTATTTTTTATTTTGCTTTTATTACTATTATTGCTCCAGCTTCATGGATTTTTTCAAGCAGCCAGAGCTGCATCTTATGTTAATTTTTTCTACCAGGCATCTAATAAATGCAGCATTTTTTTCTCTCTTGGTGGTGGCGGGGAATAATTTGTTCAGCCCCTGCACGTTCCAGGTTTGCCGTTTTGTTCGCTGAGCAAATTCTTAATTATCTCTGGGCAATTGAAATGCTCGACAAATCCTCGAAGCCGTCAAAGTTATTTCTGTGCATAATGTATAAAACTAATCTCGCGGGAGGCTATCTGGATTTGAAAGGTTTGCTAATGGCTCCCTCCCACCCCCACCCCCGCACCCCATTGCACTCGACGCGGTGCTTGGGCTGGTTCTGACATTTCAAGATGTCTCACAATGCCCAACATTATGGGACATCAGGATCCTGGAAGGGGTCCCAAGTCTCATCTCGTCCAACCCCCTGCAATGCAGGAATCTCAACTCAAGCAACCATGACAGTTGGCCATCCAAGCTCTGCTTATCCAACCCTTTGGATGAGAACTCTCTGGTCTAACCACTACATGCTTAGTACCAGCATATCATACTGTGTGAGGGACATGGGTGGTGCTGTGGTCAAAACCACTGAGCCTCTTGGGCTTGCCGATTGAAAGGTCAGCGGTTCGAATCTGCACTATAGAAGGAGCTCCCATTGCTCTGTCCCAGATCCTGCCAACCTAGCCGTTTGAAAGCACGCCAGTGCAAGTAGATAAATAGGTACCACTGTGGCAGGAAGGTAATCAACATTTCTGTACGCTCTGGTTTCTGTCACGGTGCTCCATTGTGCCAGAAGCGGTTTAGTCCTGCTGGCCACATGACCTGGAAAGCTGTCTGTGGACAAACACTGGTGAGATGAATGCCACAACCCCATAGTCGCCTTTGACTGGACTTAACAGACCAGGGGTCCTTTACTTACATACTATGTGACATTTCACAACTCAGCATTGGGCTCTGGGAGGCTACCAAACATGTTAGCTAGATTCTACATCCCCTGTCAGAAGAAGAAGAAGAGTTTGGATTTGATATCCCGCCTTTCACTCCCTTTAAGGAGTCTCAAAGCGGCTAACATTCTCCTTTCCCTTCCTCCCCCACAACAAACACTCTGTGAGGTGAGTGGGGCTGAGAGACTTCAGAGAAGTGTGACTGGCCCAAGGTCACCCAGCAGCTGCATGTGGAGGAGCGGAGACGTCAGAGACGTTAAGCCTGCATGGTTGCCTCTGCACTCATCCAGAATGAGCAGGAGGTATTCAAGGTCACCTCTGCACAGAGCCAACAACTCTCTATGGCTGCCCTTCTGGCCAACGACAGAGTTTGTGGTGGAGCTGGTGTAGGAGAGGGTATCAATGAAGAACACCATAACATCAGAAGAACCCAGTTGGATCAGGCCAATGGCCCACCCAGTCCAGCATCCAGGTGCCTGTGAGAAACCAGCAAGCAGGATTTGAGCACAAGAGCAGCTCTCCCCTCCAGTGGTTTCCAGAAACTGGTATTTGCCAACCGTGGAGGCAGAGCCGAGCCGTCTTGGCTAGCAGTCTTTGATAGCCTCCTCCTCCTCCATGAGTTTGTCCAATCCTCTTCCGAAGTCATCAGAGTTGGTGGCCATCCCTGCAGGAGGGAGTTCCATAGTTTATCTGCGCTGCATGAAAAAGGGCTTGTAAAGTTAACTTGAAATGGCTTGGGGACCCTTCACACAGTTGTTCATGCATCCCATTCTGCTTCCTCATATTCCAGGTGTGTTCGCCTGAAGCTGCCCAACTCTTCCTTTGTGACTCTGAAACTCTTGGTGGCCTCTGACTGGAACAGGGGAGGAAGCCACCAGGGGAGGGTCCCACAACGTTCAGCCTCAGATCCTGCAAAAAGGATCCCCAGCGGGGAATCCATTTAACAAGGCCTGACAGGCACCGGGTGCTAAGAATGTAATGGGAGTGATTTAGGGCTGCAATACGCCCCTGTTCCTATTATGCTCTTTGTCAGGAGCCATGATTAATCTCATGACATTTTCTTTTTCATTACTGCCTCTGATGGGAGCGTGCGAGAGTCTGATATGCCTATTAGGCTGGGAGAAAAAGGTATGTGTTTGGAGTAATATTTTCCCAGCGCCTTTCGGAAGTAGGATTGGTCTCACCTTCTTTCTGCTTTGCGGGAATCCAGCCTTGGTCCCTTGCTCTGACGCCTGGATATTGAGGTGGGGTTTTTGTTTTTAAGTGAGGCCAGTGTCGTGAATGCAAAAAAGTGACCTGACCACAAAACCAGTAAGAACCAGTTACAGGGGAAATTAACAGCTGAATATTAAAGTGAAAAATAACTCTGTATAAGGTACAAGGAGGGTCCACATGTTGTTGTTTAGTCATTTAGTCGTGTCCGCCTCTTCGTGACCCCCTGGACCAGAGCACGCCAGGCACTCCTGTCTTCCACTGCCTCCCGCAGTTTGGTCAAACTCATGCTGGTAGCTTCGAGAACACTGTCCCACCACCTCACCCTCTGTCATCCCCTTCTCCTTGTGCTCTCCATCTTTCCCAACATCAGGGTCTTTTCCAGGGAGTCTTCTCTTCTCATGAGGTGGCCAAAGTATTGGAGCCTCAGCTTCAGGATCTGTCCTTCCAGTGAGCACTCAGGGCTAATTTCCTTCAGAATGGAGAGGTTTGATCTTCTTGCAGTCCATGGGACTCTCCAGAGTCTCCTCCAGCACCATAATTCAAAAGCATCAATTCTTCGGCAATCAGCCTTCTTTATGGTCCAGCTCTCACTTCCATACATCACTACTGAGAAAACCATGGCTTTAACTATACGGACCTTTGTTGGCAAGGTGATGTCTCTGCTTTTTAAGATGCTGTCTAGGTTTGTCATTGCTTTTCTCCCAAGAAGCAGGCGTCTTTTAATTTTGTGACTGCTGTCACCATCTGCAGTGATCGTGGAACCCAAGAAAGTAAAATCTCTCACTGCTTCCATTTCTTCCCCTTCTATTTGCCAGGAGGTGATGGGACCAGTGGCCATGATCTTCGTTTTTTTGATGTTGAACTTCAGGGTCCACATACAGAGTAAAAAAATATGGGTTTAGTAAGTTGTATTTCACTGACTTTGGTTGGGTGAAAGATGAGAGAGAAGGTAGATGGGTAGAGGATGAAACAGCTAAGATGACTGTATTTACTCTACATCGTGTGTTTCCTAATGGAAATGTTCTCGTAGACACTTTCGACTAAGTCCTGTAGTGCATTACTGAATTCTGTAATAAAGGTCAAGGTAAACGACCCCTGGGCGGTTAAGTCCAGTCAAAGGTGACTATGGGGTTGCGGCGCTCATCTTGCTTTCAGGCTGAGGGAGCTGGCATTTGTCCACAGACAGCTTTCCAGGTCATGTGGCCAGCAGGACTAAACCACTTCTGGCACGACGGGACACCATGACAGAAACCAGAGCTCATGGAAATGCCGTATACCTTCCTGCCACAGTGGTACCTATTTATCTACTCGCGCTGGTGTGCTTTCGAACTGCTAGGTTGGCAGGAGCTGGGACAGAGCAACGGGAGCTCTGTCAAGTTCATTTGCTACTCAGGTGCCAGAGAGAGTCTCGGGAGGGATGTGCCACTGGCCTTGTCAAAGGATTGTACGGGAGGGCCTAACTCGAACTCCCCACTCTTTGTTGTAGCTCAGCAGCAGACCGTAAGGCTATTTAAAGGCTGCTGCTCAGTCCCACAGGTGTGGGTTGGTGAAATATGCTTGGAGTTGAGAGTGGATTTCATGCTCTTTATTCAGCTCATAGTGGTGAGGAAGAATGCAAGTTCCCCCAGGATGTCTGCTTTATATACATTATTTACACAATGGGCCCCACGTGATTGGCTGATTCCGGAATTCTCCTGCAGGCCAATCAGGTTGCGGATTCACTTCCATCTGGAGCTGGACTGGGTGGCTCCTGTGGACCAATCAGACTGCTGCATTCTGGATCCTATTGTTCTAGGACCAATCAGACTGCTGCATTCTAAATCCTATTGTTCTAGGACCAATCAGGCTGCTGCATTTTTGGATCCTATTCAACTCAGTACATAACAGTTGGAATGGCTTCTCCTACTAAAAACAGGCAATGCCCAAAGGTGTGCATGGCAGCCCAGCTCCTCTTACCCTTAGACTGGAAGCGATCTCAAGCCGAGAAATCTAAGGCTCGTTGCTTCCCCAGCGCTCACTCCCAAGTCATGAGCAGTGCTTGGCTAAATAAACAGCAGAGCTCTCGCAGTGCTGGCTAATTACAGCAGTTGGTATAATTTAGGTAAAGTGGAGGGACAGCCTTTATCGAGCCTTTCCTCGGAGCAATTAAGGCAGATCAATGGGGCACAGCGTCGCCTTAGACTGGAGCCTGCTAGTCGGGGTTGGGGGTTGGGGATGACTCCGCTCTGCTCCATTTGCCTCCAAGCAGAGAGACCCTCCAGACCAAACCGCTTGAACCTCTTCAAGGCAGAGATTGGGGCAGAGATTTAGCTCCCCCAGGCAGCTTGGGGGGCTGAGGAGTCATCAAGCTGTGGATCCCCATTTAAGTGCAGAGGATGAGATGGCAATGCAACATTGCTCCCCTTGTCTGGCAGGCAGGATCAGACCTCTTAGGGCTTACCCACACGTCCTCTTCTCCTGCTGCTTTTCCACGAGGAAAACCGCTCTTTAGTGCTCAATTGGAGCAAACAGCAATCGGGTTTTCCATGGATTGCTGTTTGTTCCGATTTAGAACTAAAGAGCCAGTTTCCTTGGGAAATGAGCCGGGAAAAGGGAAAACTGGATGAACCCTTAGGTCACATCCACACCGTCCTGTCACACGCCTCCCCGATTGCCTAGTGGTGAGAGACTCTGGGGGTTCCAGGTGCTTTCTCAGGCTTTGGCTTCCTTGGAATGAAGGTCAGTGGAGACCGTGGTGTCTTTAGGACAGGCATAGGCAAACTCGGCCCTCCAGATGTTTTGGGACTACAATTCCCATCATCCCTGACCACTGGTCCTGTTAGCTAGGGATCATGGGATTTGTAGTCCCAAAATATCTGGAGGGCCGAGTTTGCCTATGCCTGGATTAGGGCTTGGTTTACCATCAAGGTATTCAGAAGCATTGCTGCCTCCGACTCCATCAATTTGTCCAGTCCTTTTTTAACTCCTTCCAGGTTGGTGGCCATCCCTGCCTCCTGGGACAGCGAGTTCCTCAGTTTAACCCTGCGCTGCATGAAGAAGTCCTTCCTTCTATCTGTCCCACATCTCTCGACATTCAGCTTCCTTGGAGGCCCCCGGTGTTACGAGAGAAGAAGAGAAGAAGAAGAAGAGTTTGGATTTGATATCCCACTTTATCACTCCCCTTCAGGAGTCTCAAAGCGGCTAACATTCTCCTTTCCCTTCTTCCCTCTGTGAGGTGAGTGGGGCTGAGAAGTGTGACTGGCCCAAGGTCACCTAGCAGCTGCAGGTGGAGGAGCGGAGACACGAACCCGGTTCCCCAGATTATGAGTCCACCGCTCTTAACCACTCCACCACACTGGCTCTCACACTGGGAGAAAAACTTCCCTCTCTCCACTTCTTCCTTGCTGCCCATCATTAAATCAACTTCCATAATGTTCCTTCTTCCTTGCCTTTTCTCTAAAAGTCCCAAATGCTGCAACTTCTCTTCATAGGGGCATTGCTCCATCCCCTCAATCAGCCTAGCTGCCCTTTTTTGAACCTTCTCCAACTCTGCAATATCCTTTTTGAGGTGAGGCGACCACAACTCTGACTCTTTCTCACCTTTTCTCGAAATTAGAAGGCTCACGCTCGTAGGACAGAGGTCCCAA
Organism: Podarcis gaigeae; assembly: GCF_964106915.1. Classification (NCBI taxonomy): domain Eukaryota; kingdom Metazoa; phylum Chordata; class Lepidosauria; order Squamata; family Lacertidae; genus Podarcis; species Podarcis gaigeae. Next base: position 1,867,155 of record NC_139678.1, read on the forward strand.
TTCTCCAATGCTTAGGGTTCCCTTGCTTGCTTAGGGACGACCTGGAAGCCCAGGCAACATGGGCTGCAGTTTCCTGGTTCCGATTTGCTTTTCTTCCTTTGGTGATAAGCTGTTCTCCACAAAGTCCTCTGAGCTGCCTCTAGCCTCCTCGTCCCCTGGGATCCTGGGCTCCCTGCGGTTCTGTTTCTCATGCAATGTGCTGGAGTGCAAGAGCAACGGGAACCTCTGCAGGAAACGCTCTTTCAGTAACAAAGGGTTGAAAGGGGCTGTGAAAGAAAGATGCGGAGCACAATGAGCCCTTCTGAAAATCCCCTCCTTGCTTCAGCTCCGTGTCAACCCAGCCACTGGCAACAGGAGACAGAGGCCCTCTTCTTTTCGTGTTGCTTGCAGCTGATAACACAGCCATCCGCTTCAGGGCTGTGCAATGTGTTCCTAGGAACACACTTCTTGTGGGACGTGAAACACAAGAGCAGTCAACTACAACATTCCTAGCATGAACATGTTTACACATGGGGAGGAATGTTTGTCCAGCCAGGTCAACTTCCTGTTTCCTTCCAGGCTGGGACAGACTTCCTCTGCATGTGACTAGAGGTGGGCGTGGCCTCACCTGTGCAGGTAACGACAAAAGCACAGGGCAGGGCAGCCACCTCTCTCTCTTTCACCACATGCATCGAAGAAGCAACATCTGCTTAGCCAAAGATGCTCTCTTGGCCTCCAGCCCAGAGAGGACAAAGGGACTGTCTCCTTATGAGATAGTTTCCAGGTTTATGTTACTTTTCTAAGCTAAGTCTGCCTTCTGGGATCCGATTGTGAACAGAATGTGAGTAAACTCTTTTTTATACTTTTATAGAAGACTGTGTCGTGTCTTATCCGCTGTGAGTTTAAAAAGGGGGAATGTTACTCTGCTAAACTGTGAACTTGTTAACACAAGTTGGAAAGGCTATAACCAAACAATATATCCTCTCCTGCATCCCTGTGCTTCTGTGCAGCATTGCATAAAACAGCAGGAAATGGATCAGCAGGGAGGAGGATGGGGACAAACCTAGACTGCGTTGGCTCAGCCTGCCGTGGCTCTGGCGCCACCTGCTGTCAATCTCCCTGCCTTTCGCCCTATCAGACCCCAATGAATCCAGACACCAGCAATTTAAACCATACCACCCCAAGATCAATGGCAAACTCTAAATTTCAAATGTGTTCCAACAAGCATTCGTTCTTCCACAATTTGTAAAACTGGGGTCGTCATCACTCTGGACCCTGGACTCTGTGAAGGCAGAGACCTTTTCAAGAAAAGAGATTCCAGCTCAACTGTAGGAAGAACTTTCTGGTGGAAAGAGCTGTTCAACAGTGGAGTGGTCTCCCTCAGAAAGTGGTGGGCTCTCCTTCCTTGGAGGTTTTTAAGCAGAGGTTGGATGGCCACCTGTCATGGATGCTTTAGCTGAGATTCCTGCATTGCAGGGGGGTTGGACTGGATGACCCTCAAGGTCCCTTCCAACTCTACAATTCTGATTCTATAAGTCTTTCTGTGTTGCAGAGCAACACTGGTGTCTCCAAAATGTCCTCTGCTGTCGGAGAAGTGCAGAAAGCAGGCGCCTTCTCCCTTGTCGCTTTCGGCTGACCTGGTTTCTTCTTTCAAAATGCATTTACCTCTTTTGGCCTCTTCTCTGCGCTGAGCTAATGAGATGCTGTTGCAAAGCAGCTTTTTAGCCAATGAATATTTCAAGAAGGTCCAGGCCACCTTGTTCAGGTGGGGTTTCTGGCCCTGCTCAGTGGCTCCTGCTGCATTTGGTAGGAAGTCGAGATGTTCTGCTCCAAGTGCGCTCACAAAGGTGCCGTCACCTCCCAGGGTTCGCTGAGGGTGCTCCGAGAGCAGAAGGGCTGGCGCTGTTCCTGCTAGTGGCGTAGCGTGAGGGGTGCAGGGGGGCCCGGCCGCACCGGGCACAACATCTGGGGGTTAGGGTTAGGGGGCGCAAATCCATGGGTTAGGGGGTGCAAATTACTTGCCTTGCCCCGGGTGCTGACAACCCACGCTACGCCACTGGTTCCAGCCAAGTCAAAAGGCTCAGATTTTTCACGCTTCCCTTCCTTCTGCAGAACAAACAACCTGTCCTAAAAACTCAGAGTTCCAGCAAAGCATCAGAAATGGAAGAGGCCACCTGGTCAGAGAGTTGCATTGAAAAACTGTGGTCAGAGACAGAGGTGTTCTAGCGAAATAAGCATGTGGTGGGAAACAGAGGGAGGGGAGGGGGACAGAGCTAACCACCCTCTGGCTAAATGGTGGCTCTTTGTAGCTTCCAACCTTTAAAAGAATTCAGAGCAAAATTGGGATTATTATTATTATATACTGCCTTTTATTCGAAGATCATGACACTTTACTGCTAATGTATAAGAATTTATGCATGCAGAGCAAAACGACAAGGAACGGTTGACTTAGGTGTGCTGAAAAAATATATATACACAAATAAAGCTGTACCCGATGGATGAAAGGCTATATGATTTCTGACATGATTGAGAATCGCACAGCCAGGAACGGGGAACTTTAAAGCGTTAAGATCGGAATGTGGGAAATATGAGAACGAGAAGAAGAAGGCAGAAATGAAAATATTGGAGATATACTTCAGAGGTCCAGACTATGGGAAGCCCGGAAAAATTAATAATCAATAATTTGGATTGTAATTTGGCTGTTTTTTTATTTTTTATTTTTAATTGAATTATGATTTGATGGATTTGTTAATTGGATGTTCTTCTTGGAAAACTAATAAAAATGATTTATATGAGAGAGAGAGAGAGAGAGAGAGAGAGAGAGAGAGAGAGAGAGAGAGAGAGAGAGAACAACAAGGAAGGGTTGACTTAGGTGTGCTGGTTAATTTTAGGTGTGTTTTTCCTGCACCTGCAACTAGTTCAGTGCGAGTCAGCAAGCATGTGAGAAGTGACTCGGCACAATCTCAAGCAGAAATACATGCAGGCATATCTCCTGGTTATCCAGTGTTTGGGCACTTGCTGCCAGGTGTGGTAGTGGGCTCAACTTGGAAAAAAAAACCATTTGTGTTCATCAGTGGCAAGGGAAATTGATGGATTATGCAGAACTGGCAAAATTGACGTACAAATTGCGTGACAAGGACAACTGCGACTTTAAAGAAGAAAGGGAACCGTTTACAAACTACTTAAAAAAACCCCAAAATGAACTGGATTCCTTGGCAGGTTTTGAATAAACATATACAAATTTATTGTTGTTAAAATAATAGATAGATATCTGGAGGATCTTTACATTTTTATAACATGCAGAGAATAATATGTGTTAAAAAATCAGAGAGAGGAACTGAGGGAAGTCGTAGGGGGAGGGGAAAATGGGCGGAAATATAATGAAGATGATTGTTGGAATAATTTGTTATGTGTAAACATTCAAAAATCATGGCCACTGGTCCCATCACCTCCTGGCAAATAGAAGGGGATGAAATTGAGGCAGTGAGAGATTTTACCTTCTTGGGCTCCATGATCACTGCAGATGGTGACAGCAGCCATGAAATTAAAAGACGCCTGCTTCTTGGGAGGAAAGCAATGACAAACCTAGACAGCATCTTAAAAAGCAGAGACATCACCTTGTCAACAAAGGTCCGAATAGTTAAAGCTATGGTTTTCCCAGTAGTGATGTATGGAAGTGAGAGCTGGACCATAAAGAAGGCTGATCGCCAAAGAATGGATGCTTTGAATTCTGGTGCTGGAGAAGACTCTTTAGAGTCCCATGGACTGCAAGAAGATCCAACCTCTCCATTCTGGAGGAAATCAGCCCTGAGTGCTCACTGGAAGGACAGATCCTGAAGCTGAGGCTCCAAGACTTTGGCCACCTCGTGAGAAGAGAAGACTCCCTGGAAAAGACCCTGATGTTGGGAAAGATGGAGGGCACAAGGAGAAGGGGACGACAGAGGACGAGATGGTTGGACACTGTTCTCGAAGAGACCAGCACGAGTTTGACCAAACTGCGGGAGGCAGTGGAAGACAGGAGTGTCTGGCGTCCTCCGGTCCATGGGGTCACGAAGAGTCGGACACAACTAAATGACTAAACAACATATATAATGCTTCTGGAAAGGTTTGGAAGCTGAATTCTGGTGCTGGAGAAGACTCTTTAGAGTCCCATGGACTGCAAGAAGATCCAACCTCTCCATTCTGGAGGAAATCAGCCCTGAGTGCTCACTGGAAGGACAAATCCTGAAGCTGAGGCTCCAATACTTTGGCCACCTCCTGAGAAGAGAAGCTACCAGCATGAGATTGACCCAACTGCGGGAGGCAGTGGAAGACAGGAGTGCCTGGCGTGTTCTGGTCCATGGGGTCACGAAGAGTCGGACACAACTAAATGACTAAACAACAACAATAACAAACATTCAATAAATTTTTTAATAATAATAAAAAACAACATTTGTGTGGGAGGTTTGTGTTTGGAGGCAGGTGTGGCGTGGTGCTTAGAGTGGCAAACGAGGACCTGGGAGAGACAAGGGTTTGAATCCCCCACTCGGCCATGGAGCTCATGGGGTGTGAGCTGGGGCCAGATGTTCACTCTCCCCCTAGCCTACCTTACAGGTTGTTGTGGGGATTAAGTGAGGAGGGGAGAACCGCCTGAGCTGTTTGGAGGAGGGAAAAAAGGTGGGCAATAATGCAAGAAATAAATAAAGGTGAAATGGAAGTTAGGATGGATCTGCGAATGACTCGTTCCCAAATATAAGATACCAGCTGGGATTGCACTAAAGTGTTGCATATGCATGTGTGAATCAACCTTTCACTAACCTGCAAGTCTTCAAGGAAGGCACTATAAAGCCCAGTTGACCCCCTGGTGTATGTATGTGTATTTATGTGTGTGTTATATATAAACCAGGATGTAATCCATCTCGTTCCAATGTGGATTTGCTTCCTAAATAGCTAATAGGAACCAATCTGATTGCAGCCAGCCAGCCCAGGGGGGCTGTTAATTTGGCCCAGCTGTTCTGGGACAATCCGTGGAGGATGCTAGAAACTGTAATGTGATTACTTGGGATAATTAGATGATTGCACGCTCACAAACTGGAAAGGAGCATTAGTTAGTTAGCTAGCTTGTTTTGTATTTTCTTTACAAGGATCCTCAGGGAAAATCCTGGGAGGAGCTGCTCCCGTGGCGAAGTGCTCCTGTGAAACCTCTGGTGCCCAAAGACATACCCTCCAACATTCCTCAGATGAAAATAGGGATATTTCTCCCTCCCTGCAACTGACCCTGTGAAACCTCTGGTGCCCAAAGACATACCCTCCAACATTCCTCAGATGAAAATAGGGATATTTCTCCCTCCCTGCAACTGACCCTCCTCAACCCCCCCCCCATTTTTGCCCATCTCCTTGCAGAGCATTTCCTATCAGAGGAAGGGCGAGTGCCACCCAATGGGACACAGCACAGACACCCTCCAGCGTCCTCATAAAACCCCTTTAATCTCAATTTTATTTTATTATTTGATGGATTTGCAAAAAGAAACACACACACCACTAAATACATTTTAGAAAGGAGCGAGATTAGACATGGACGCGCAAAGCATTTTATTTAAAAAACCAAGACTCCTTTTCCTCTGATCCGATTCCCTTTCTTCCTTCCCAAGGTGGCCTTGCCCTCTTCCTGCCCATCGGGTCTGGCGCGTCATGAGGGGCTTGGCATGCTTCAAACTGTTACAGAATTGGAGTGACAGAGTTTGCGGAGTCAAGGGCACCTAGAACTGATAGAGGTAGTGGATGTTAGAAATGAATAAATGGTAGAATTTAGATAATATTTGGAGTATTGAAGGGAAGAGGCCAGGCCAGTGGGAAAAGGCAGGCCAGGGACTCACCTGAGACAGGTGTTGCTAGGGATGACAAAAGGTGCTGGAAGCAAGTCATGAGCCCATCAATGGAAACCATCAACCAGGCAGGAGGCTCAGCTGGGGAGGGGAGGCATAGCTGTCAACTTTTCCCTTTTCTTGTGAGGAATCCTATTCGGAATAAGGGAATTTCCCTTTAAAAAAGGGAAACGTTGACAGCTATGGAGGGGAGGAGATTGCCATGGTAGATCCACCCCAGGGGAAAACCAGGACTTTGAATTGGGCCCAGAAGCTAATTGGCAACCAGTGCAATTGGACCAGGATCATCTATCTTCTTCTTCTTCTTCTTCTTCTTCTTCTTCTTCTTCTTCTTCTTCTTCTTCTTCTTCTTCTTCTTCTTCTTCTATCCCTCGTAGGTGAGTAAGTTTGTCTTCCATAAACACATAAACACAGACTGTGGAAGCCAATTCTGGATCCACACGTCTTTCCACAGTGAGGACATTGGTTTCTGGATGGGAGTTGACCCCAGTGAGGGTTTGCCAAGCATGCCTTCCTCTTAGCACGTTTCTCCCTTGCATCCTGAGTTCAAGTGTCTTCAAAGCCCATGTCACCTTTGGTCAAGGCTGTTCTCCAACTGGAGCACTCGCAGGCCAGTGTTTCCCACTTGTCGGTGTTTCTACTACATTTTTTTAGATTTGCCTTGAGAGAGTCTTTAAACCTCTTTTGTTGACCACCAACATTACACTTTCCATTTTTAAGTTCGGAATAGAGTAGTTGCTTTGGAAGACGATCATCAGGCATCCACACAACATGACCAGTCCAACGAAGTTGATGTTGAAGAATCATCGCTTTGACGTGGGTGATTTTTACTTCTTCCAGTACACTGGTATTAGTTCGCCTGTCTTCCCAAGTGATGTGTACAATTTTTCAGAGACACCATTGATGGAATATTTCGAAGAGTTGGAGATGGCGTTAAAAGTGGTCCATGTTTCACAAGCATATAGTAAGGTTGGTAGGACAATAGCTTTGTAAACAAGCATTTTGCTTTCCCTCGAACACTCTGCACTTCAATCGAGAGAAAGCTGCACTGGCAGAGCTCAGGCGATGCTGGATTTTGGCATCAATATCGGCCAGGATCTGTGTTACTGAATGAGTCTAGCTAAAGGGGGGGTCTCTCCTTGCTGCCTTGACCTAAGTCTGGACCTAAACAACATGTGCAGGGTCTAGTGTGTGTTTGCATGCTCCTGCGCATTTGAAAAACAGGATGAGCACCATGTGTGTCTTCTGGAAAGAAGCCTTTGCAAATCAGCACCTTCTGTCTCTGCCCTAACATTTCCATTAGCTGCCCAGAAGATTCCTCTCGTTCCTAATCCAGCTGCTGCTTGAAAGGTTAGCCCAGACACAGGGAGTTCACTAATAAAGGATGAAGAATAAGCCCTTTCTTATAATCCCCATCAAAATTAAGCCAACAATGGCTTGACATCAACTACCAGATTACATGTTTTTAATGAAGTACGTACAGTCAGCGTGGGGAAAGCAATCATGTTTAAAAGAAGGGGGGAATGAAGTAAGTGAGAATTTAATATATATGATAATACAGAAATCTATTAGAGGAGGTAAAGGGAAATTTATTATATTTCAGGACCTGGTGGGTAAATAATAACGGCAAAGAATTAAGAAGTAAAAAATTCATACTGTAATTAGTCTAGCTTCCTGAGATCGACATGTGTGTGTTTTCTTTGCTAATAACTTCCAAAAATCTATTAGATATGAGCTGGGTGGGTGGGCAGGGGGTGTTAATTATGCATTTGAACCTTCAGGCAAGGTATCTCCACCCCACTCTGGGTTGGTTGGGGGACATGAGAAGAAGGAGGCTGGGAGGGAGGAGACACCCGCAAGAAACTCACCTAGCCATAAACTCCCTTGTTGCATGATGGATCTGAAAGGAACCATCTGAATCCCATTTGCGTTGTTTTGCACCTGAATCAGATATCTCCATGCGCCGGAGTTTCTTCTTCCATTTCTCTCTGAGGCCCCAGCTGCCCTCCTGCTCAGGACCCCCAAGAAGTTGGAGCTCAGAGACCTCTTGCCTCCTGCCTGGAGCCATGGAGGGAAAGGCTGCCACAAGGGCTCTGTTCTGCCTCCACTGTCCAGAGCTGGGGTGCCTCTGAATATGGGGGGCTGTGAATCACAGGTGGGCAGAAGCTGCATGCCATCGTCCCCTCTGGACTGCGTTTAAGCCAGACTCCTTGGAGTTCAACAAGACCAGCACCAAAAGCTTTCATATTGGTCCACGTTTTTGCTTGGTGTTTATATACATAAGCCTAGGTTTATTTCTTATGTTTTTTTGGTAGTATTGAATTTATTCTGTGTTTGCTGAATTGTTGGGTTTTGTTCTTTTGAATTTGCCGACATGCTCTGTGTTTTGTATGTTTGCATTTCCATTGTTCTCTGTTTTGATGTTCTGAATGTCTGCTGGAAACCGCTCCGGGCAGAAGCTTGCTTGGAAAAGCAGCATATATATAAGTAAACTCAATCAATCAATCAATCAATCAATCAATCAATCAATCAATATGACATACCCTCCAACATTTCTCCGATGAAAATACAGACATCCTATTCCATCATGATAATAATTTTGCTATTTATACCCTGCCCATCTGATCTGACTGGGTTGCCCCAGCCACTCTGGGCAACCTCCAACATTAATAATAATAATAATAATAATAATAATAATAATAATAATAATAATAAACCTTCCCTGGACAGGGGTGCACTCAGACGGCTTGGGGGGTCAGATAACTCCATACCCTCCAACATTTCTCTCATGACAATAGGGACGTCCTAAGGAAAAAGAGGACATTCCGGGATCAAATCAGAAAGTGGGATGGCTTATGTAAATCCGGGGCTGTCCCTGGAAAATAGGGACACTGGGAGGGTCTGCAATCAGAGCGCTGCTAAGCTGAGGTCCTTTTTTGCTGGAGGGTCTCAGAGTGAGAGTCTCTCACAGCCGTTCCTGAAGATGCCAAACAGGGATTGAGCTGGCACATTCTGCATGCCAAGCAGCTGTTCTACCAACGGGCACAACACTGACTCCCACACTGTATGCCTGCAGCACAAGCCGTGGCACTGTGGTCTAAACCACTGAGTCTCTTGGGCTTGCCAATCGGAAGGTCAGGGGTTCGAATCCCCACGATGGGGTGAGTTCCCATTGCTCGGTCCCTGCTCCTGCCAACCTAGCCGTTCAAAAGCACACCAGTGCAAGTAGATAAATAGGTACCACTGCGGTGGGAAGAGAAACGGCATTTCCATGCGCTCTGGCTTTCGTCACAGTCTCCTGTTGTGCCAGAAGTGGTTTAGTCCTGCTGGCCACATGACCTGGAAATCTGTCTGTGGACAAACACCGGCTCCCTCGGCCTGAAAGTGAGATGAACGCCGCATCCCTATAGTTACCTTTGACTGGACTTAACCGTCCAGGGGTCCTTTACCTTTACCTTATGTGCCCCCAATGCTTCCTGCCTGTGGAAGTCAGAGCTGCCAGTGAGGGTGCCCTGTGGGCTTGCAGAGCTGCAGACGCACTTGGCAAAACACGGGCCACATCACAGCCCCTGTTTCATTAGCAGCCTTCCCGACACATGATAAGCTGTTAAAATCTGGACATGAAATTGCTTTGCCATTTCAATCAAACGTGGAGCCTGTCTCATCTTGCGGCCTCTTAACGGTGTGAACTTTCTCCTAGGGGAGTAAAACAATAACAGCCGCCACATCAGGAGATGGGGGGTGGGGGTGGGCTTGCTTCTTCTACTTTCCAGCTTTTAAAGGAACAGAAATGCTTCCTGGAAATCAAACTGTTATGTACTGAGTTGAATAGGATCCAGAATGCAGCAGTCTGATTGGTCCTAGAACAATAGGGTCCAGAATGCAGCAGTTTGATTGGTCCACAGGAGCCACCCAATCCAGCTCCAGGTGGAAGGGAATCTGCAACCTGATTGGCCTGATTAATGCTGTAATAAAAGGACTATAAATCTACCAAGCGCTTGTGAATTCTTATCGGTGAGCCCCCAGAAGGGAGAGGGGAACTCACGTACTTGACAGTTTAGGTGTCCTGAATCTTGCAACGTTCAGGTTCCTCAGACGAGTTGTAGTGTTGTGAACCAGGAGAAATACCGTATTTTACCGTGTATAAGACTATTCCCCCCTTAAAATTAATGACCAAAATTTGGGGGCATAGATCTCCCACCATTTTCTTAAATCGGAGTCCCCCAAAATAGGGGCGTCTTATACATGGGGGCATGTTATAGATGGAAAAATATGGTGCCTTTTTAATCCACAAATTATTTCATGCACCTGTCACTGCTTACTCATCGGACGGGAGGGTTTTCTGTTCCTCCCTCCTTCTGCAGACCACCTGCTTTCCCGTTTTTGAGTCTTCCTCCTTTTCTATCATCGCTGCTTTGAAGTTTCCTCCCTCCCTCCTCCTGTGAAGTCCTCCTCTTTTCTCCTTTGAATTCCCTGCTGCTAATAAATCAAGAGGCAGAAACAACACCCACCCAGCTTCTGTGGAGATTCAGCTTTCCACCCCTGGAGCTCAGCTGGTCCACCTGAGGCTCATTCAAACCAGCTGCCTAGGCTGGTTGCCAAACCACCTCACTGTCTGTCTAGGACTCATGGCAACCGACTGGTGTGCATGTGCCTTCAAAGGGAACTGGAAAATAATATTTGGAGAAACCCTGGTTGAATGTCCTCATCAGCTCGGAAATGTGTTGACCAGACTCTGAATTCATCCGGTTGGCCACTTTGAAAGCAGGATGCTGGATTAGATGGGCCATTGGCCTGATCCAGCAGGTAATAATAATAATAATAATAATAATAATAATAATAATAATAATTTTTTTATTATTTATACCCAGCCCATCTGGCTGGGCTTCCCCAGCCACTCTGGGCAGCTCCCCACATAATAATAAAAGCACGATAAAACAACGAAAACTGCCCTAAACAGGGTTGCCTTCAGATGTTGCCTCCTTAAGTTCTTATGTAAGTAAGGACAATTCAGTGATAATACGAGAAAAGAGTCAAATGTAAATCTGGGCGAGGGGAAAAGAGTTTTCAGCGGGAGACATTTTTGATCAGAAAATTAGTACTTCAAGCTGTTAAAGATACTCATTTCGCCACAACAATTAATTCCAATCTTGAAAAATTACAGGCTTTCATTTGCTAAGATCCAACCTGCGGCAGAATTGTGTTCCTTGGCGATATACCTTGGGAGGAAGAACGGGGGGGGGGGGGGGCAGACAACCCACCGCCAGAGAAAGCTTCTTGCACTAGCTCCATAGTGATGAAAGGGAGCCATGCAGAGCCAGGTCCAGGGTTGCCGTATTTCAAAGAGTAAAAACCAGGACACTCCAAAGTTGTTGAGCTTTTTAACTTGCCGAAGATCCAGGACAAACTGCCGCCTTCTGGAAATTCCCTGCAGGGCAGACGTCACTTCCGTACTTGAAATCCTGGTCATGTCATGGCAGCCCTAAAGTTGAGGCAATGGGCAACTTATTCCAGTGCGAGAGGAGAGCCAGTGTGGTGTAGTGGTTAAGAGCGGTCGTCTCGTAATCTGGGGAACCAGGTTCGCGTCTCTGCTCCTCCACCTGCAGCTGCTGGGTGACCTTGGGCCAGTCACACTTCTTTGAAGCCTCTCAGCCCCACTCACCTCACAGAGTGTTTGTTGTGGGGGAGGAAGGGAAAGGAGAATGTGAGCCGCTTTGAGACTCCTGAAGGGGAGTGATAAAGAGGGATATCAAACCCAAACTACTACTACTACTACTACTACTACTATTCTTCTTCTTCTCCTCCTCCTCCTCCTCCTCCTCCTCCTCCTCCTCCTCCTCCTTCTTCCATCCCTCGTAGGTGAGTAAGTTTGTCTTCCATAAACACATAAACACAGACTGTGGAAGCCAATTCTGGATCCACACGTCTTTCCACAGTGAGTCTGATTGGTCCATAGGAGCCACCCAATCCAGCTCCAGGTGGAAGTGAATCTGCAACCTGATTGGCCTACAGGAGAATCCCGGAATCAGCCAATCATGTGGGGCCCATTGTGTAAACAATGTATATAAGGCAGACATTCTGGGGGAACTTCCATTCTTCCTCACCACTATGAGCTGAATAAAGAGCATGAAATCCACTCTCGACTCCGAGTATATTTCATGCCCTCAAATCCCATTTGAGATTAAAAGGAACTTAAAACTTCATGATGACTTAAGGCCCCAAATCAGCCACTTTCTTTGCCTGTTTGATAGTCACATGCAAAAAGCAAATTGTGGGCCTCATACCTGCATGGTGCTGAGCCGCTGCCAAGCTCCGTTCGAAAGAATCTCTGAAAAGCCTCTAGTCCAGGACGGAAAGCCTGTGTCATGAGAGCCCAACTGCCCCTCCTGCAGCGCCGCAACCAGCCTTTTGATGAATGTTTCATAAATAGTTTAATTTTTCTCTTTCATCTGCGGCTCGCTCTTGCCTTCCCCAAACCTGGCCTTAATATATGAAATAAAATAAAGAATTTCATGTGCAGAAGCGCTGACAGGCAGGAGAAGGCTGGTGAGATTCCCCCGAGGGTTTCACAGGTCAATCAATTCGCAAACCGTACTGCTGCAATTTGGCTGAATGCATAGTCTTGGCTAAGCATGTTGAAGCAGGCACCTTTTGTTTTCCTGTGGCAATGAGTCCCTCAGGTCTGTTGGGCATCTTACTGAAAGATATGGGATGCAGTTTTGCCCTGAGATGCACAGTTGTAAGACCCAGCCTATTTCACCTGACTTTAATCTGTTTAAAGTATTGCATTTTAAATTGCTGCAACCTGCCCTGGGACCTTAGGGGTGAAGGGGGCAGGTAAAGAACAGTTTTCTGAACCCCCCCAAACCCATGACAACCCTAAAGCTTCTGCTATTCTGGTGATTCTTCCAGCAAGGGTCAAAATATAACAATGGACGTACAAGTTGTGAACATAGATTTAATTCTGTGTGTCCATTGGTGGTGTAAGGGACCTCTCCCAACCCTGGCAGTCTAAACCTTAATCAGAATCTGGCTCTCAGAGCTCCTGTCAGTCTCCTCTTATCCAGGCTAAACATCCCCAGCTCCCTCAACAATTCCTCATCAGGCTTGCTTTCCAGACCTTTCATCACTCTGGTCGCCGTCCTCTGCACACCTTCCACATTATCAACCTCCTCCTCAAACAGAGTGTGGGATGTGAAACACAAGAGCAGTCAAGTACAACATTCCTAGAGTGAATATGTTTACACATGGGGAGGAATGTTTGTCCAGCCAGCAGATAAACTTCCTGTTTCCTTCCAGGCTGAGACAGACTTCCTCTGCATGTGACTAGAGGTGGGCGTGGCCTCACCTGTGCAGGTAACGACAAAAGCACAGGGCAGGGCAGCCATCTCTCTCTCTCTTTGATTACATGCATCGAAGAAACAACATCTGCTTAGCCAAAGATGCTCTCTTGGGTTCCAGCCAAGAGAGGACAAAGGGACTGTCTTCTTATGACATAGATTCCAAGTGTATGTTACTTTTCTAAGCTAAGTCTGCCTTCTGGGATCCAATTGTGAACAGAATGTGAGTGAGTAAACTTTTTTATACTTTTATAGAAGACTGTGTCGTGTCTTATCTTTTATGAGGGAATAAGGGGGAAATACCAGAACAGTTATTATAGAGGCTTTAGCGAGCCTGAGCAAACACATCCGCTGTGAGTTTAAAAAGGGGAATGTTACTCTGCTAAATTGTGAACTTGTTTACACAAGTTGGAAAGGCTATAAACAAACAATATATCCTCTCCTGCATCCCTGAACATTCCCACACAGAGGTGCCCAGAACTGGGCACAGCACTACAGGACCACCCACGGACCACCCAACCACCCTGTGTCTTCTTCACCTCACAATGCCCTTTATGCTCGCTTTGGCTTGGCTCACATGTTCAGAGTCCCCTGGTGCTGGAGCTTCATAAGCAGGTCACCTTGTCTGAATCACAGAATCCTAGAACGGCAGAGTTGGAAGGGACCCCCAAAGGCCATCGACTCCAACCTCCTGTGTTGCGGGAGTGTGCTGTCTCTTTCCTCACTTGCCCAAGCAGGAAGCAGGAGGTTGTGTTTACAGGCCTAAGATTCGAATTTTCCTTTGAAATCTCACACAGACGCACAGCGAGCATTTTGCAAAAGTTGCCTCTGAGTGAGATGAAACTTTCCCTTTTATGCATTGACAATAAATCTCCTCTTTCTCCCCTCCCTTCAAGCCCATGCCGAGATCTGAAAATACCAAGCAATGCGGGACGAACGGCTAAAGCCCTCGCCTTTTCTCTCTCCTGGTCTTGTGCTGGCATCAAGCGAGAAATTGCCAGCCGTGACGCTAGCGACATAACTGCGCCCCCCCTGCAAATCTGAGTGGATTTGGAGCTGGGAAGCCCTGATCCGTCTTGGTAATGTCTTGTTTCTCTCTAGATAGCATGTAATGGAGTTTGCTTTGAAGTTCTTTATCTTCTTCCATTCCTTTGTTCTTTAAGAAGCTGCTGCTTATTATTTTTATTATTATGGTTTCGGCTTTGTCCTTTCTATAGAGGAGGCAGAATGGAAAAGTCAGACGTAAAAAGCTGGAACTTCATCTTGTTGCTGTTGACGCGAGGGGAGAGGGCGAACCGTGTCACGGTCGTCTAATAAAAAGAGCAACGGTATTTCTGGGGTGTAAGACAGACATGTTGTTTTCTGTAATGTTCTCGCCTTGAGTTGTCCACGTGCTTGTAAACCTTAATCTCCAAACAACAGCTTCCTCTCCCCATCAGTATACCTTCAGTATACCTGAAGGAGCGTCTCCACCTCCATCGTTCTGCCCGGAAACTGAGATCCAGTGCCGAGGGCCTTCTGGCAGTTCCCTCCCTGTGAGGTTACAGGGAACCAGGCAGAGGGCCTTCTCGGTAGTGGCACCCGCCCTGTGGAACGCCCTCCTCTAAGATGTCAAAGAGAAAAACAACCACCAGACTTTTAGAACACATCTGAAGGCAGCCCTGTTTAGGGAAGCTTTTAATGTTTAATAGACTATTGTATTTTAATATTCTGTTGGAAGTCGCTCAGAGTGGCTGGGGAAACCCAGCCAGGTGGGTGGGGTATAAATAATAAATATTATTATTATTATTATTATTATTATTATTATTATTATTATTATTATTATCAGGGTCTCTGAGGCTTCCGCCATCACAGGTGCTGAGCCTTGCACACACCCAAATCATCTGCTGAACACAGCAACTTGCTTCTTTCGCTACAGAAATTCCCGTGCAGCGAAGGAAGTTGCAACAGGCCATGTCTGACCCAACAGTGACTGAGACATGATCTCCACGGCTGTCCAGAGAGGGGTAATCTTTCCCTGGCAGCTCTAATGAAGGAATCACAACTAAGGGATCTTTGACCGACAGCCATCCAACCTCTTCTTAAAAAATTCCAAGGAAGGAGAGTCCACCATCTCTCAAGGGAGTCCGTTCCACTGCCAAGCAGCTCTTACTGCCAGAACGGTCTTCCTGATGTTGAGTCAGAATCTCTGTGCTTATAACTTGAAGCCCTGGGTTCGAGTCCTACCTTCCAGAGGAGGGGAAAACAAGCTTGTTCCCTGTTCCACATGACAGCCCTTGAGATACTTGTAGATGGTTATCCTATCTCCTCTCAGTCTCCTCCTTTCCAAACTAAGCACCCCAGCTCCTTCAACTGTTCCTCATATGGCTTAGTTTCCAGACCCTGGGTCATCTGGGTCGCTCTCCTCTGCACATGCTCAGATCCTGCTTGTTGGGAACAGGATCCTGTTGGGTCTCTGGCCTCATGGGACTTGGGTCTCTGGCCTGATCCAGCAAGGCTCTTCTTACGTTCTTCTTACTTCCTTGTCCTCATTCTCCACCTGGCTAGAAAACTGCGAGGGAGAAGGAAGCAAAAGCAGCAAAAGTGTTATGTACTGAGTTGAATAGGATCCCAAAGGCAGCAGTCTGATTGGTCCTAGAACAATAGGATCCAGAATGCAGCAGTCTGATTGGTCCTAGAACAATAGGATCCAGAATGCAGCAGTCTGATTGGTCCACAGGAGCCACCCAATCCAGCTCCAGGTGGAAGTGAATCCGCAACCTGATTGGCCTACAGGAGAATCCCGGAATTAGCCAATCTCGTGGGGCCCATTGTGTAAATAATGTATATAAAGCAGACATTTTGGGGGAACTTCCATTCCTCCTCACCACTATGAGCTGAATAAAAAGCATGAAATCCACTCTCGACTCTGAGTGTATTTCAATAACCACTCCCTAAAGAGCTGCGAGCAGACTCTGTGCTTCCAAGGCCTGCCTTCCTGGGGGGTCACAAGCCTTGGCAAACTCTCAGAAATTCATTTCAGGCCCTGGGGAGGAGGCCTGGGCATCGTGCTCCTGTCCGGTGTCAGCGTTGGGGAAAGCAGACATCTGCTTCGGCAGGCAAATGCGCGGCCGGCTCCCAAAGCAGGGAGAGCACCGGGGTGACAGATAATATGAGTGAAGGGATGGCTGCCAGCCCAGCGGCATATGCCAGCGACAGAAGAGGCTGGGTCATCTCTCCCCCAGGAAAGCTGTTAGCATTCAGGCAGCCGGCGGCCTTCTGCTGATGGATTGTGTGTGCCCGCTTGCCAGAGGAGGCTGAAGCAAGGCGTGACAAGCAAATTGCGTCTCTAAGTGATAACTCAACACATGCCAGCGATGTCATCTGGCCTCCTGTGCCATCCCCGGGGGGCCCCTCACCTCCCACCTCCAGCATCTGGGCTGGCGTCCTGCAAGTTTCCAGTAGCAATCGCAACAAAGCCACAAACGGATAAGACTCCACATGCAATGGAGACCACGGCAACATGTTCTTGGCTTCTTGGAAGGCCACCCTCAATGACCGTAAAGCCACTTCCGCCCTACAGAGGAGGAGGGGTTGTGGGCTTCATGTCCCCACATGCGATTGGGGGGATTCCCAGCTGCGTCACCCCCTGGCCAGCTAATCAGCTGGCTCTGGGGGCGTGGCCTGCTCTATTTAAAGCAGGAAGTGGCCGGGGATCTCCTTCTTTTGCCGCCTCCAGCTGTTCCTGTTTCCCACCCTCCCACCCTATAAGGTTTTCATTCCTTGACCCTGCTATGGATCTTGGCTGGTCGCCATTGAGGGGCCTGGTAGGAATTTTTTCCACTTGGCAAATTGGCACCAGCCACTTGGTTTCCGCCCACCTCATAGCAAATCGTCACAACTTTCAGGGTATTGGCGGTTAGGCATTGGTATTGCTCTGTAGACGGAAGAGGGGAGGTAGTGCCATCCCCTGCCCCACATATTGAAGGGTAGTCCGGTAAAGGATTCCAGGGGGCGTGGCCCTGTCCAAAGGCTATGGAGGTGAGGGCCTAAGACACGCCCCCTAGCGGTGACCCCGGGCAAGTTCCTAGTTGATGTGCATCAGCAGGACTCCCCCTACGGGTGGCTAACCCTTCCCGGACTTCAAGCAGACAGGCTGGAGTCATATATAGTCAGTTAGGACCAATGCCTAAGCCAATACCGCTCATCACCTCTAACCAATAAAGTTGTAGCCTTATTTAGCCCATTAACCTTAATATTTGTGTCATGTGTCTTTATTTCCACTGGGGGGGGGGGCGGGAACTCGCCATGCAACATGACAGTCTGTCTATCCCGGAAACAAATAAATCGGCACCCTGGAGCAGTCTGTCCACAATGGATTTCCTCTCCCTGTCTCTCCTCCTGTATGGAATCATGGAATTGTAGAGTTGGAAGGGAACCCAAAGGCCATTTAGACTAGCCCCCTTCAATGTAAGGATCACAGCTGTGAATAGATGCCAATTTTATGTTTTGAGTCATATTTTCCTGTCTTTTCTGTATGCCTGTAAAGTTTGATTGATTGATGGAAGAATCACAACCAAAGAATCCCTGATAGATAGCCATGACCTAACCTGGGGAGAAAACAGCAAAGACCTGATGAAGAGAGCACAGCAGAGGTTATATTTTCTGAGAATCCTCTGGAAAAAACAATCTCTCAAAGGACCTGTTGACGGCATTTTACCATTGTACTGTTGAGAGTGTATTAACTTCTGGTCTGTGTGTGTGGTTTGGGAGCTGCACGGTCAGGGAAAAAACAATGCTGTCCAGAGTTGTAAAGACTGCGGAGAGAATAATTGAGTGCACTCTTCCCACCTTGGATCAAATCTACGCTTCCAGGTGCCATAAGAAAGCTGCAGAGATAGCGCAGGATAGTGCGCACCCCGGAAATGATCTCTTTCAGCTTCTGCCGTTTGGAAGAAGGTACAGGGTTATAAAGACTAGGACTAGCCGCCTGAGAAACAGTTTCTATCCAAATGCGATTTTGGTTTTAAATGCAGTGTAAAGTAGTCTCTATGGGAGTATATTGTATTTAATTATGGGGTTTCAGAGTATTTAGGGGGCTAACCAGGTTGGGATAGCTGGGATAGCAGGCTTGTGGGTTTTTGAATGTCTTATGTAGAATTTCCCCCCCCAATTTCGTTGTTCTGTATGGGACAATGACAATGAAGATGATTGTATCATATCTGATCCCTGTCTAAAAATCTCCAGTCAATGAGTTGTTGTGGGTTTTTTTTATAAAAAAACCTGTTTGTGATATCTGTACAATCCCTTTGAAATATTAAGGGCCCCATATGGAAGCACCGTGACCAGCTCATCAGAAATCTGGATGCAACTAAATAATAATAATAATAATAATAATAATAATAATAATAATAATAATGCATTACTTATATGCTGCCTATCTGACTGGGTTGCCTCAGAGACTCTGGGAGACTTCCAACAAATTAAACACACTGAGCACAGGAAAACATCAGACAATAAAGGGCTGCCTTCAGATGTCTTCTTAAAGTCACATGCTTATTTCTTTGACATCTGATGGGAGGACGTTCCACAGGGCAGGAGCCACCACCGAGAAGGCCCTCTGCTGCACAGAATCATAGATGGCTTTAAAGGGTGGATTGCATAAATTCATGGAGGGCATCTCTGCCACTGGCTGCTGTCATGATGGCCCTTTCGCTATGCTGGTACCATGCCAGCACTTTGAACTGCATCCAGAAATGGACGACTGACTTGGGAGGAAACAGAGAAACGTACAGTTTGGGCAAACATAACATTGCATTGTGGCTTTCTTTAGTGGCTGGAGTCTAGCAGATGTCCAGTTCCCTCCAAACGATCCTCGGGGCCCCATTTCCTTCCCGTTCAAACAGTTTTGCTGTGTGTGCAAATGTCCATCTGGATGCAAAACTGCGGCTATGAGAATCTGCACTGCCACCTTTTAAAAAATAAGAACACCCGCAGGTTCTGTTTGGCCTCTTCCCATCCGAAGGGCAATCGGAAACTATTGCCGGACAAAGAGGTTTGGAGGATATGGAGTGGAAGGGAAAGACCATTTTAATTTAGAAGAGCGTTGGCGTAACTGTAAGGGGTCTCTGGATGTGTGTGTGATGCACTGAAGGACAACGGGACAGGGTCCAAACGGCCCTGCCTGCCTCCCAAAGGCACCTCTGCATTAATTCGTTTCTTCCCTTTGGACCTCACTTCCCAGCCCCCCAAAGAGGAAGGGGCTGAAGTGGCTTGCAGTAAAACAGGGTAAGATAAATGCAAACTAGCCAAGCCTAAAAACCCAGCGGGAATAAATAATGGCGCGAAACATGCAAATAGCTCGCTGCAGTAAAACGGTTGGCTGCTAAAAGCCTTCCTAAATAGGGGTGTTATGTACTGAGTTGAATGGGATCCAAAACGCAGCAGTCTGATTGGTCCTAGAACAATAGAATTCAGAATGCAGCAGTCTGATTGGTCCTAGAAGAATAGGATCCAAAATGAAGCAGTCTGATTGGTCCTAGAAGAAGAAGAAGAAGAAGAGTTTGGATTTGATATCCCGCCTTTCACTCCCTTTAAGGAGTCTCAAAGCGGCTAACATTCTCCTTTCCCTTCCTCCCCCACAACAAACACTCTTTGAGGTGAGTGGGGCTGAGAGACTTCAAGGAAGTATGACTGGCCCAAGGTCACCCAGCAGCTGCATGTGGAGGAGCGGAGACGCGAACCTGGTTCCCCAGGATTACGAGACTACCGCTCTTAACCACTACACCACACTGGCTCTCCTAGAAGATCCTAGAAGAATAGGATCCAAAATGAAGCAGTCCAATTGGTCCTAGAACAATAGGATCCCAAATCCTGGAATTCCAGGAGAATCCTGGAATTAGCCAATCACATGGGGCCCATTGTGTAAATAATGTCTATAAAGCAGACACTTTGGGGGAACTTCCATTCCTCCTCACCACTATGAGCTGAATAAAGAGCATGAAACCCACTCTCGACTCTGAGTATATTTCAAGGAGGTTCTTTTTTTTATAATATTTTTTTATTAGTTTTATGAAATACAGAAAAAAGAATAAAGAGCATATTATAAAAGTAGAGAAAGAAAGTTACAAATTTTCTTGTTCTTTTTTCCAAATCTACTGAACTTCCCCGCGGCATCCCAACCCTGCATTCTCTGTGATACATTACATCAGCAATTTGTTAACTTGTTTCAATACTTGTTGTATCTTTCATTTTATCATGTTACCCAATTTCAAATATATTATGACCCAAATCATGTACGTTTTCATTTTAACACAATAAAGTTATTTCATTATTCTATCTCTGACTTCTTGTACCTTAATTTCCATTTCTTTAATTTAACATTACTGAAGCTAGAATTTCCTAAAAGGTGCATTTTTTAACATTCATACAACTTATAATGTTTTTCCAAATAGAGTTTAAATTTTTTCCAGTCCTCCTCGATTGTTTCTTCTCCCAAGTCTCGGATTCTGCCAGTCATTTCGGCCAATTCCATGTAGTTCATCAACTGCGTTTGCCAGTTGGGTAAATCTTGTGACTTCCAATATTTTGCAATCAGAATCCTTGCTGCTGTGGTGGCGTAAATAAAAAAAGTTCTATCTTTCTTAAGCACTCTCTGGTCCACCATGCCCAGGAGGAAGGCCTCTGGTTTCTTAGGTAAGGTAAATCTAAGTACCTTTTTTAGTTCATTATGAATCATCTCCCAAAAGGCCTTCACCTTCGGGCAGGTCCACCAGAGGTGAAAGAATGTCCCTTCCGCCTCTTTACATTTCCAACATTTATTATCAGACAGGTGATATATCTTAGCAAGCTTGACTGGGGTCATGTACCACCGGTATATCATTTTCATAATGTTTTCCTGCAAGGCACTACATGCCGTAAATTTCATTCCGGTGTTCCATAACCTTTCCCAGTCTTCAAACATAATGTTATGCCCCAAGTCCTGCGCCCACTTTATCATTGCGGATTTGACTGTCTCATCCTGAGTATTCCATTTAAGCAGGAGGTTATACATTCTCGAAAGTAGTTTACTTTTTGGTTCTAACAATTCTGTCTCTAGTTTCGATTTTTCCACCTGGAATCCAACCTTCTTATCTACTTTAAAGACCTCTTGAATTTGTGCATAATGCAACCAATCTCGCACCTTGTTTTTTAATTTTTCCAAGCTCTGCAACCTCCAATTGTCTCCAATCTTTTCAATAATTTCCCCATATTTAGGCCAATTGGCTTCGATATTAGGTCTCTTACGTGCCTTGGCCTCCACCGGTGAGAGCCACCTCGGAGTCTTACTCTCCAATAAGTCTTTATATTTTGTCCAGACCATTAAAATTGCTCTCCTGACAATGTGGTTTTTAAACAGTTTGTGCACTTTAACCTTGTCATACCACAAATATGCATGCCACCCAAAAGCATTGTCAAACCCTTCCAGATCTAGGACATCAGTGT
This sequence comes from Podarcis gaigeae, assembly GCF_964106915.1. NCBI lineage: Eukaryota > Metazoa > Chordata > Lepidosauria > Squamata > Lacertidae > Podarcis > Podarcis gaigeae. The sequence continues at coordinate 1,888,801 of NC_139678.1, forward strand.
TTTCCAGTAAGATCCAATCTTTCAACCAGCAGAAGGCTGCGGATTCATAATATAACCTCAAGTCTGGCAGGGCAAATCCCCCTCTTTCTTTCGCATCAGTTAATATCTTAAACTTTATTCGGGGCTTTTTGCCCTGCCAAACAAACTTAGAGATATCCTTCTGCCACCTTCCAAAACATTCCACCTTGTCCACGACCTGTAGGGTCTGAAACAAAAATAACATTTTTGGCAATACGTTCATCTTTATAGCTGCTATTCGGCCCAACAAGGAAAGTTTCAATCTTGACCACGTTTCCAAATCTCTTTTGATTTCTGACCAACATTTCTCGTAGTTGTCTTTAAACAAATTCAAATTTTTGGAGGTCAGATACACCCCTAGGTATTTTACTTTTTTAACCACATTTAGTTCTGTTTCCTTCACGAACTCATCTGTTTCTGTAGTTGTCAAATTTTTTGCTAGAACCTTAGTTTTTTGCTTGTTCAACTTGAATCCCGCCACCCGACCAAAATCCGAGATTAATTCTAACACTCTTTTAGTACTAGAGACAGGCTCCTGCAATGTTAATACCAGGTCATCTGCAAATGCTTTCAATTTATATTGTTTCACTCCGACCTCAATTCCCTGTACCAACCGGTCCTTTCTAATCATGTTCAATAGCACCTCCAGAACTGAAATAAACAATAGGGGGGATAGGGGGCACCCCTGCCGTGTCCCTTTTTCAATTTTAAACTCCTCTGTCACCACATTGTTTACTATCAATTTCGCTTTTTGTTCTGAATATATTGCTTCTATTCCGTTTTCAAACCCCCGCCCCACTCCCATCCCTTCCAAATTTTTCTTCATAAACATCCAGGAAATGTTGTCAAAGGCTTTCTCCGCATCAATAAAGATTAGCACCGCTCTAGTGTTGAGCTTTGTTTGTAAAAGTTCCAAAATATCGATGATGTTTCTTGTGTTGCCAAACAAATGCCTGCCAGGGAGAAAGCCAGCCTGGTCCTTATGGATCACTTCATTAAGCACTTTTTTAAGCCTACTTGCCAAAATGTCTGCAAAAATTTTGTAATCCACATTTAGGAGTGAGATGGGGCGGTAGTTCTTAAGCTGGGTCTTTTCAGTTTCTAGTTTGGGTATCAATGTGATGAAGGCTTCTTTCCACGTTTCCGGTGCCTTCCTCCCCTCCATAATCTGGTTACAAACCTCCAACAAAGGTTGTATCAAATAGTCCTTCAGAACCTTATAGTATTTGGAGGTAAGTCCATCGGGGCCTGGAGATTTGCCTAATTGGAGGTTCTGAATGGCGCTTTCAATTTCTTGCTGTGTGATATTACTATTCAGGATTGTTCTCATTTCCTGAGGTATTTTCTGTAATCCATTGGTTTTAAGAAATTGGTCCACCTCCGAATCTTTCTGTGGCCCTTGTGAATAAAGCTCTTTGAAGTATCTCTGGAAGCACTTTCTAATTTCCTCGGGTTTCTGTACCATTCTCCCTTCAATCTCTAGATTTGTAACTGTATTAAGTTTTTGTCTCTTTTTCAACTGCCATGCTAGCAGTTTCCCACACTTATTTGCTGATTCAATAGATCTTTGTTTCATTTGTTTAATTCTCCATTCCACCTCTTGATTTATCAATTTCAAATATTGTGCTTGGAAAAATTTCACTTCTCTCAGCACTTCCTTCGACTTGGGCCTGGATCTTAGTTTTTTTTCTCCATCTCTTATTTTTTCCAATATCTTCTCCTTCTTTTCATTCCAGAGCTTTTTCTTGATCGTGTTTTGTTGTATTAGAAACCCTCTCATAACTGCTTTACTTGCGTCCCAGATTATTCTTTTTTCCACAGTGGTATTTAAATTTATCTCAAAATAGTCCTTTAAAGTTTTTTGGGCCTTCTTAACAATCTTCTCATCCCTTAGTAAGGTGTCATTCATTTTCCATCTGAAGGATCCGGTTGTATTTAGTCTCAGTTCCATTTTCAAAGCATTATGGTCGGAGCAGGTTTTTGGGCAGATTTCCACCTTTCTAGTCTTAGGTGCCAGTCCTCTAGTTATCCATATTTGGTCGATTCGTGTCCATGTCAGATGAGCTTCAGAAAAGAAAGTCCCTTCTTTTCCTAGGGGGTTCTTAACCCTCCATATGTCAATTAAGTCCACATTGTCAGTCATTTCAAAAAAAGTTTTAGGTAGTCTGCCATCTTTCGTTATGTTAGCACTTTGCGACTTATCCATATTTACAGACACAACCCCATTCATATCACCCATCATGATGATGTTGTTGTAATCTAGGTAGTCCAGCATAATCTCATGCAGCTTCCTGAAAAATTCCGATTTTCCTTCATTTGGGGCGTATATTCCTAATATCAAAAATTTTTCTCCTTGTGTCTGAATTTCAATCGCCAAAATTCTGCCGTGTTCATCTTTAAATAAGAATTTCGGTGACAGGCTCTCCTTTGCATATATCACCACTCCTCTTTTCTTCACTTTGTCCGAAGAGATGAATTCTTGGCCTAGTCTTTTATTAATTAGCACTTTTCTGTGGAGCCTTGTCACATGCGTTTCTTGCAGGCAAATAATGTCCAATTGTTCTTTTTTTCAAAATATGAAATACTTTTCTTCTTTTTTCCGGAGAATTTCCGCCATTTATATTCCAACTAAGAAGCTGCAGCGACATCCTGGTCTAATTGGTGGGTCTACAATGGGGTGTCTAGGTTTCCCTCCGATCCCAGAGGTGGTAATGCTGGTCCAGGTCCAGGCGGTGTAGGCTTTGGAGATGGTCCCGGTGGTGGTGGAGGCCAAGAAGCTGCAGCTCCTTTCTGGAGGTCCTCCTCGTGGTCGTGTAGGAACTTCTGTTGGTCCTCCGGTGTTTTAATTCTTACTTTCCTTCCTTTGTAGGTAAATGATAGTCCTTGCGGAAACTCCCACCTATAAGGGATTGTGTTGTATCTCAACAGTTTGGTCAAATCTGTATAAGTGGTCCTAAGATCCAAAAGGTGTTTAGGTATATCTCTGTAAATTTCAGCCTTTTTACCTTCTATCTCCAAAGATTTTTTGAAATGTAGGCCTAGTATCTTGTCTCTTTCCTCTCTCGATCTCAAAATAACCAAACAGTCTCTGGACTTGTCCTTCTTTATCAATTTTCCCAGTCTAAAGGCAGTCACAATTTCAAAGTCCTTATCTTCCTCTATCCCCCAGAATTTGGAGAACAAAAGTGTTAAAAATCCCTGTAGATTTCCTTCCTCCAGTTCTGGGATAGCCCTTAATCTGAGATTATTTTCCTTACTTTTCAATTCAACCAATGACAGGTAGGCTTGTTGTTCCCCTACCTGTCTTTTCAGAGGCCTTACTTCCCCCCTAATCTCATCAACCTTTTTGTTCGCCTGTTCTGCTTTTTGACTAGCTTCCACAGCAAGTTTATAATTTTCAGTCGTTGCCCCTTGCAATTTTTCAATTGCCTGAGTATGATGAGAAACTTGCTCGGATAATTTAGTAATAGAGGATGTAGCTTGGTCAATTTTTGATGATTGATTGTCCACTTTTTGGTTTAAAATTGCAAGTTGTTCCAAGATTTGTTTCAGGACTATTTCAGATCCTCCAGTTGCCATATCTTCTGCAGCAGGCTCTACAGCAGGCTCTTCAATTTCCACCTCCTGTGCTGTCAGCACAGTTGGGACGGATGATCTTCGTTGATGAGATAGGGTTGTTTGAACAAGTTGCCCTGGTTTCTTTTCTTTTTCTTTAGCTTTAGCTGCTCTTGTTCTCCCTGTGCCACTCATTCCACACCTGCCTCTGTTCAAGGTCAAATTTTCTTTTGTTTCATAAGTTAGACAAGTCCGGAGTGTAAACAATTTAACCACAGAGAATCACAATAAAGTACAGTTCCCAGGCCTCTATGTCTCCACAATCCTCTAGGTGGGGGTATTTCAAAGTTTCAAGGGAGGAGAGAGCTCTTGTCCGCCATTGAAGTTCTTATATTCCCTATGTTAAGTCTTTAGTAGTTCCAGAGCACAAAAGGAAGTTTCCCCAGGCTTTCTTTTCCTTGAAGAAAAGCCACAAGGTGTCAAGAAAGGTCCCAGCAACAATGTTTAAACGTTAGTGTCTCAGTCTATGTATCAGTTAAGCTCCAATAACAGTATCAGCAGTTTGACAGTTCTCTTTTGCACACTGACAGCCCGATAGCTGGGTTGTCCCTTTTAACTCCACATAGCTCAAAATTAGGAAGAAGGTCCCAAAAATAAGATCCACAACTTTTGCAAAGATTTCCTGCTTGTCTTTTCACTACAAAGTCTGTCAAATACACCCTCGTTTTACTTTTACAGTCCCTTTTAAGCGCTTCAGCGCTCTTCTGCGCAATTGCTTTAATCTGGTTAGCAGGATCGGGAGACGGACTTCCTGTTACTCGCCTCCCGTTTTCAGCCGAATTTCAACCAAATTCCCAAGTTTTTCCCGATGTTTAACTCCCCTTACTCACGGGTATGTAGCAGCCAATTTTGATGTTTTCAAGAAGAAAGGTCGGCGCTCATCAGCAGCAGCAGCGCGGCTTTGCATCCACGAAAAGAGCGATGAACTCACAACGCCGCTCCCCCTTTCGCGTTCCGGAGCCCCTTACGGAGCTCCTTCTTCGTTTCCGGGGGGGCTTTGGGCGCCCGCCGAGTCCCACGGCCGCAGGCTCGCTCTGCCTGCGGTTTTTCTTAATGGGTCTCCGCTTTGCCGTAGCGGACGACCCTTTTTCGCGGAGCCCCTCTTCACTGAGTAAAGAGGACCGCCATTGCTGTTTTGCGCCGCCTCCGGAAGTCTATTTCAAGGAGGTTCTTGATCAGCCCCTTAAATATGGAGAAGGAGGAAGCCAGTCAAGAGTCACTTGGCAAAGGCTTTTGACGTGCAGGTGGCACAGCCGAGGGCACCCTCTGAAGTCCCTGGGGAGGCAGCTGCCCATTTCAGGGGTGCCAAACCACTCTGGGCTTTAGGATCATAATGCGGCGAGCCCCTCCGTCTTATGCTCAGGTTGTATAGAAATAATAATAATAATAATAATAATAATAATAATAATAATAATAATAATAATTTTTATTTATACCCCTCCCTCCCCGGCCAATCAGAGTGGCTAACACCAAATATATAACATATTACCATAAAATCAAGCAATCAATTAAAATACATCCTAACATCCAATCAGAATCAAAGTGAAATCCAATCAGAAAATAAAACCGTATATCCGAAATTACCACAGTCTCTGCTGAGTTTCATTCAGAGGAAATCAAACCCTTCTTTATTATTAACATTTTATTTAAAGGATTTCAGTTACAGAAAGGAAAATGATGAAATAAAAAAGAAAGAGGAAAAAAGCACAAAAAGAAAATAAGAAAGGGTGATACAATATAAAACAATGAGTACAATGAGTATAAACATACATATGTCCTAATACATATATGATTATTAGAAACCTACCGGTATATTCTGTAAAAACTCATTCCAAACGTCAATATGTTTATCCAAACCAAGTTTATGTCTTTAGGCAATCGGTTCATACGCGGAGTGTGTTGTCATGTTGTCAATCCATTGATTAAAGGGGATCTTATCTTAATTCTTCCAATTCATCAATACCTGTCTCTTGGCCACAGTTAGGGCTCGAGGAATCCATTTTCAGTGTCTAGAGTAGGCATATAATTCCAAGGAAACCAAACCTGGTTTAATACTGATACCCCTAGAGTCTTTCAGTCTTGCTCAGAGACATAGCTGTCAACTTACAGATTTGAAAATAAGGGACCAGCAGCCTTGAAAATAAGGGACCAGCAGCCTTGAAAATAAGGGACCAGCAGCCAAAATAAGGGACCTGCAGCCTCACCTGTTCCAGGCACTCCAGTCTTCCTGTCCTCCTGCAGTCTGTTCAAACTCATGCTGGTAGCTTCGAGAACACTGTCCAACCAACTTTGTAACCAGAGGTTCAACTGACTAGAATCTGAATCACATGCACCACAAGGCCTATGCAGCCTCAACTTAAGATGGCTCCCCGGCCTGGCTTTGCACTGCAAAGTTTGCAGCAGCACATGCAACAAAATGGCGTCCAGCATTCAAAAACCTCCTCAGCTTGCATTAACTAGCCACACACAAGGCATGCAAGCTCCAGTCGTTCTTAGACTTCTTAGTGGGTGAGCAACAGAGCCAAGCAACACAGTCGGAGCCTCCCTCCTCCCTGGCCGGCAGGGAGGGAGGGAGAGGAGCTGCTTCCTTTGAAATTTAAGGGATATCATTTAAGGGACATTTAAGGGACATCTATCAATAAGGAACAGCAGTGGGACATGGCACTGGAATAAGGGACTGTCCCTTCAAATAAGGGACACTTGACAGCTATGCTCAGAGATTGGGATGACATGCAACAATGACAGACAGCCTTCCTAGGGCAAGCATCCTCAACCTGGTGCCCTCCAGATCTTTTAGTGAAATATACTCAGAGTCAAGAGTGGATTTCATGCTCTTTATTCAGCTCATAGTGGTGAGGAGGAATGGAAGTTCCCCCAGAATGTCTGCTTTATACACATTATTTACACAATGGGCCCCACGTGATTGGCTAATTCCAGGATTCTCCTATAGGCCAATCAGGTTGTGGATTCCCTTCCACCTAGAGCTGGATTGGGTGGCTCCTGTGGACCAATCAGACTGCTGCCTTTTGGATCCTATTCTTCTAGGACTAATCAGACTGCTGCATTCTGAATCCTATTGTTCTAGGACCAATCAGGCTGCTGCATTCTGAATCCTATTGTTCTAGGACCAATCAGGCTGCTGCATTCTGGATCCTATTGTTCTAGGACTAATCAGACTGCTGCATTCTGAATCCTATTGTTCTAGGACCAATCAGACTGCTGCATTCTGGATCCTATTGTTCTAGGACCAATCAGGCTGCTGCATTCTGAATCCTATTGTTCTAGGACTAATCAGACTGCTGCATTCTGAATCCTATTGTTCTAGGACCAATCAGACTGCTGCATTCTGGATCCTATTGTTCTAGGACCAATCAGGCTGCTGCATTCTGGATCCTATTGTTCTAGGACCAATCAGACTGCTGCATTCTGGATCCTATTCAACTCAGTACATAACACCACTGCAATCAGGCAGCATGGTGGATTTCCCATCAGCCTCAGCGCCATATGGCCATGCTGCCTGATGGGACTTGCTGTCCAAAAGCTTTACATGGCACCAGGATGGAGGAAGCTGGCAGAGGGTCTCTCTTTTGGGATACAGAAATATGAGCATCTCCCTCCTCACCTGGACCGCCTTCAAACCCCCAAATCCTGCATCCCAATCATCTTGTCAGCCCTACGGCGATGCTGAATCTGTTGTGTGTCTGTTTCTTTAAAAAAAAAAAAAATGCAGCCAAGAAATATTCATCTCTTGGTGCTGTGTTTTCTGTGTCCATTTCCAATCTATGTTCTACAGCATTTTCTTGCTGGGGTTTGGAGGGTGCTATATTGGACGGTGTTTGCCTGGCATAAATCAAATCCTTTTGTCCCCCACAGAGGAATGTGAGCTGTGCTTGAGAGATAATGTGTTGCATTTAAGAGGGGGAAGTCTTCGTATTTCTCTGTGTGCTTTGGCACGTTTTCTAAGATCCTTCTCCCACTTTCAGCCCCCCCCCCAAAAAAAAGAAGAAAAAAGGTTACTGCTCCCGATTTATTTTCCTGGTGATTAATTCTCCTCATTTAACACTGGTTTCCACATAATGCATTATGGGTTGTGCATGTGCAATGTTTCAAGAAGAGCTCCTCGTGAAATAACTCGGTTTCCAGTCTGGATCCAAAAAGGTTTGCACAATTACGGCAGAAAATATTTGCAGCCCCATAAATCTAACAAATGAAAAGATTTACCCCCGTGATTCCATAGGAGCTCCTACCAAGAGCTGCAGAAAGATTCCAGGAGAAGAATAAATCTTGTCTATTTAAAGAGGGGGGGGGGGGGACCTATTTCTGGAATATAAATAGTTCTTGCTCCAAAACAAGAAGACAAGCTTAATTGCAAATAGTACATGTAGGGGGGAAAAAAATCTTTGCATGAGGTAGAACATTTTAGGATTTTATGAAAGGAAATGCTTTCTTCTGCCCGAATATCACAGCGACCGATACCAACTGACACCGGCACACTTAGGGATCCGCAGAGTTTGCGCATCATGCACGTAACAGACCTCAGCAACTCAGCATTTTGGCTAATCTACTTTATTTACATCTAAACACACACGGAGCACTGCAACATGGCTCCCTCTCTCTCTAGCACCAGACAGCAAAGAGAAAAGAACAAAGGACAATAGTCTCACTTCACGGAACACAGTAACACAAACATCCTGTCTCCGTCACTTCCCACACTGTGGAATGAAAACATACACCGTCATGCGATAGACAAAAACCCCATGACTGCAATCATGGAGCAGGAATTCTAACACTCTCGTCTTCATTTCTCCAGGTTAAACCATTCCCTCAGCTATTCCTCTTAAGGCTTGGCTTTCAGAGATTTGTCATCCTGGTCACCTTCCTCTGCACACATTACAGCTTGTCGCTATTGCTTTTAAACTGTGGTGCCCAGAACTGGACACAGTATCCCTGGTGTGGTCAGAATAGAGTGGGACTTTTGATCTGGACACTAGACCTCTGTTCATGCAGCTTAGAATAGTATTAGCCTTTTTTGCTGCTACACCACACCCATGGCTCTTCAGATGTAGTTGCAGAACAAAACTGATGCTCTGGGCTCCCTGGCAACCCCTTCCTGGCGTTATTGTACAGGTCCCGATCTCAGTGCCCACCTCACAGCTCATTAAAGTACTTCACACTTCAAAGTGCAATTGATATAGCAAGCAGCTGTTACCTTCAGCTGGACCTTTGTATCTGATAAGCGTCATAAAATTAATTCCTAGAAACAGGAGGTTTCTGTGTCTGCCAGAAATGCACGGTAGCCCAGGTCCTGCTCTCAGGTTTTTATAGCTCAAATAGTTTAAAATGGGAATGTGATTAATTACACCCACAACTTGCATGAAAAATGACATTTGGAACAGCTTCCTTCAGTTCTGACAACTCCTCTTTCCCTCCACCGCAAGGCAGATGTTCAGTGCGCAGAAAGCCCAGTATGTTTCTGAGATGACCTCCAGCAAAGTTTTGGCTCAGGCAGTGCAGAAGTTTGAAAAGGTCAAATTGGACACCACCTCCAGGACAACAGATGGAAGCTTTGAGCAGCAGCAGGGCTTTTTTTCTACCTTGCCTCTGATGGGGAAACAGATCTGCTGTTCCCGGTATCCACAACCGCAGTCCCAGCACACCGCCTGTTCCTCTCCGACAAGATGCTTGGAGGTTGTGGAAATGTCGTGTCTCCCATCAGCAGCCAACGAAACCATTTGATGATAATTTGTGGAATCCATCATCTTCTGAGCAAGAGCTGTCCTTTTCTGACATCTTTCACAGGTGAATTGCTGATGGAACCATAAAAAACCCAAAAACCAAAACAGTGGGCCGGGAAATATTATTGATGGTCAATTCCCGACCATTTCCCCTTTAACTTCAAAGAGCTCGCGTGTAGGGAGGAGTCATTTCACAAATGTTGGTGCAAGAAGACTTCTGTTCTGCATATCTCTCAGCTCTACATTTATGACTGGAAACGACATCTATAGGGAAATGACATCTATAGCTCAGTCAGTTGCAGTGTGGTGCTGGTAATGTCAAGGTTGCATATTCGATCCCCAAATGGGACATGTGCATATTCCTGCATTGCCGAGGGTTGGACTAGATGATCCTTGGGGTCCCTTCCAACTCTGCAATTCTTGAGGGATGCGAGTGGCGCTGTGGGTTAAACCACAGAGCCTAGGGCTTGCCGATTGGAAGGTCGGTGGTTCAAATCCTATGACGGGGTGAGCTCCCGTTGCTCAGTCCCTGCTCCTGCCCACCTAGCAGTTCAAAAGCACGTCAAAGTGCAAGTAGATAAATAGGTACCGCTCTGGCGGGAAGGTAAGCGGCGTTTCCGTGCACTGCTCTGGTTCGCCAGAAGCGGCTTAGTCCTGCTGGTCACATGATCCGGAAGCTGTACGCCAGCTCCCTCGGCTAATAAAGCGAGATGAGCGCCGCAACCCCAGAGTCAGCCATGCCTGGACCTAACGGTCAGGGGTCCCTTTACTTTTTTATATGCTATATAGTCATTTATGGACCTAATAGGTATCTAAAGCCATTTGCACATAACAAAATATGTATTTTATCAAAGCAATTATTGAACTGAAATACAGTGGTACCTCGGGTTACAGACACTTCAGGTTACATACGCTTCAGGTTACAGACTCTGTTAACCCAGAAATAGTACCTCGGGTTAAGAACTTTGCTTCAGGTTGAGAACAGAAATCGCAGTGCGGCAGCTGTGGGAGGCCCCATTAGCTAAAGTGGTGCTTCAGGTTAAGAACAGTTTCAGGTTAAGAACGAATTAAGTTCTTAACCTGAGGTACCACTGTACAATTAAGAAGTATATTAATAGAGAAATTTTTCTTCTGGCACTGGTGCTTGGCAAGAATGAAATAAATTTAGGTACAACCCTTCCTTTGATTAAACAAATTCAGGAAGGAGAGGGCTGCCAACGTCTTCTAGCCATGATGGCTCTGCTCTGCTTCCACAATCGGAGGCAGCCATGCTTCTGAACGTTGGTTGCTGGAAACCACAGGAGGGGAAAGTTGTGCTCAGATCCTGCTTGTGGGTTCAGCCAGGTATCTGGGTGGCCACTTTGAGAAGAGGAGGCTGAACTAGATGGTCCATTGCCTGGTGTTCCTTCAGTCTGGAGGTTCAGAAGGTGTCTCCTGGGACCATCACCCCATCTCGTTCTCGCTTACTTCACAGCTGAATATTAAGAAAGTATGTGGGAGAGGGGAGGGATGCTTTCGCCCACCTTGTTCCTGATCAGACTCTGAAGGTTTTCGTCCGGACAGCTGCTTAATGAAAGGGCAAGAGGGAAAAGGGTAATTTCAATTTGCCATGTTAATAATGTGCGATGTGCTCTGCTAAGCACCCAAAGTTCATGATCTAATGGGAAGTTCTGCGAGAGAGTTGGAGGCACCGTTTAATCGGGAGCTGAGATGAAGCACCTGAGATTTACTGGTGGGGAGGGGGAGGAGGGAGAGAGACAAGAAAGAAAGAAAGAAAGAAAGAAAGAAAGAAAGAAAGAAAGAAAGAGGTCTTCCCCTCTCTCTTTATGAGATATTTGTAACGAAGATTTAAGTCCAATTGGAATAACCTCATCACTGCTCAAAGCCCCGTCTCCCAATTTCCTTCCATCAAAGTGACTTGTGTTTTATGTGCTTCAGCTGCTGCTGTTTAACTTATGCGCACATAGTTGCGCACATTTACTCAGGCCAACTTCAGGAGCCAATCAGAGCTTCCTGGAGAGATTCAATTCTGTGAATTCTGATGCAAAGTTCTTCATCTCCCAGGCTGATGTATATATCACAATGTCATTATAACTGTGATTTAATTGTATTCTTATCGATACATTTGTCTGAATATTGTGATATCTTTTTTTTTTGAGCCAATAATTGTATCAATCTTTATTCTCGACAAAATGCACATTCAAATTCTTGTTTTAATGCACTGGTACCTCCAGATGTGAACGGGATCCGTTCCGGAGCCGCGTTCACATCCAGAAGCGAACGCAACCTGAGTCTGCGCGTGCGCGGGTCGTGATTCGCCACTTCTGCACATGTGTGTGACATCATTTTTACCATCTGCGCATGCGCAAGTGGCGAAACCTGGAAGTAGTGGAGTGCATTACTTCTGGGTCGCCGCAGCGCACAACCCGAAATTTTTTATCCCAAAGCTACTTCAACCCGAGGTATGACTGTACAGATTTTCATAGAGGTTTTTTTTTTTAATGCAGTTTAATATGGAAATGGGATGGAATGGACTGATGAATGGACATGTGACTCAGATGGTTTTTAATCTGTTTGACTCATAAAAATATTTATAGACTGCTATTCCATATTCCTTGGGAGAAAGGCAATGGCAAACCTAGACAGCATCTTAAAAAGCAGGGACATCACCTTGCCAACAAAGGTGCATATAGTTCAAGCTATGGTTTTCCCAGTAGTGATGTATGGAAGTGAGAGCTGGACCATAAAGAAGGCTGATCGCTGAAGAATTGATGCTTTTGAATTCTGGTGCTGGAGGAGACTCTTGAGAGTCCCATGGACTGCAAGAAGACCAAACCTCTCCATTCTGAAGGAAATCAGCCCTGAGTGCTCACTGGAAGGACAGATCCTGAAGCTGAGGCTCCAAGACTTTGGCCACCTCATGAGAAGAGAAGACTCCCTGGAAAAGACCCTGATGTTGGGAAAGATGGAGGGCGCAAGGAGAAGGGGACGACAGAGGACGAGATGGTGGGACAGTGTTCTTGAAGCTACCAGCATGAGTTTGACCAAACTGCGGGAGGCAGTGGAAGACAGGAGGGCCTGACGTGCTCTGGTCCAGGGGGTCAAGAAGAGACGGACACGACTAAATGACTAAACAACAACATTCCATAAAATATACCAAAGTGGTTTTCCTACAATTATATAGTAAAACCATATAGGAAAGTTAAAAGCAGACATAAATTAAAAAGGTAAAGGTAAAGGACCCCTGGACGGTTAAGTCCGGCCAAAGACGACTACGGGGTTGAGGCACTCACCACGCTTTCAAGCTGAGGGAGCCGGCATTTGTCCACACAGGTTTCCAGGTCATGTGACCAGCAGGACTAAATGTGATGGTGTGGTCTAAACCACTGACCCTCTTGGGCTTGCTGTTCAGAAGGTCGGCAGTTCAAATTCCTGCGATGGGGTGGTTGCATTATCTTCAGGTAAATGAAAGGTTCAAAATGGACCTCAAAGAGAGGGGATTTACAGAGAAAGAATCGAAATTTCAAACGGAGATAATTGATAATGATGTTAAGATATTGTCAAAAATGTACAAAATACTTTTGGAATGGCAAACAAAAGATGAGGAGATAAAGTCGGTCATGATTCAATGGGCCAGAGATTTTGGTTATAATATACAATTGGATGATTGGGAAAAGGTATGGAATGATAATATGAAATTCACTGCATGTACGACGTTAAAGGAAAATATTATGAAAATGGTTTACAGATGGTATATTACACCCGTAAAGTTAGCAAAAATGTATAAAACATGTAATAAGTGTTGGAAATGTAAAGAAAAAGAAGGTTCATTTTTTCATATGTGGTGGGAATGTAAGAAGGTAAAGGGTTTCTGGGAAATGATATACAACGAATTGAAAAAGATGTTTAAATATACGTTTGTTAAAAAACCAGAAGCCTTTTTGTTAGGAATAACAGGAAGAGAGATAAAAAGATGTGATTATAAACTGTTTCAATATGCAGTTACAGCGGCAAGAATACTAATGGCCCAAAAATGGAAGCAAGAGGAACTACCGACCTTGACTGAGTGGAGAATGAAATTTATGGAATATGCAGAATTGGATAAAATGACTGGAAAAATTAGATATCAGAAAGATCACAAATTCATTGGGGACTGGGGAAAGTTTACGGAATATCTGAAAACTGTATGTGATGAACAGACAACGCTAGTGGGTTTTAAAGAGGCTTTGTGATAAACCAAGGTATATTGTAAGAAAGAAACTGAGATGGAAGGTTATTATCAAATTGGCAATACTACATAGAAAATGTGTAAAGATATGAAAAATGGATGATTGAAGGAGGTACTGGTGGAAGTTCAAAAACTGTAAATTGGTAAACATGGTTGTCAAAATTATTTGTTAAAGAAAAACTTAATAAAAACTTATATATATATTTAAAAAAAACAAATTCCTGCGACGGGGTGAGCTCCCATTGCTCTGTCCCAGCTCCTGCCAACCAGACATAAATTAACCGTTGTGGAAATATGTATTCTTAATCGCCTGCATAGGCCTGGCAGAACAGAAAAGTTAACATTTTAAAGTTTAAAACAGAAGGTCTCTGCTGAATTTTTATTTGCTGGGGATTCACTGTAAGGCCCCAGAGCAGATTGAAAAAAATGTAAAAATGCAATATTAAAATCAATTTAAAATTAGAAGAACAGGGTGGGACTACACTCACTCACACGCACACATATTTGACAAGGGTTAGAAGTCAGACTAACAAGGTAGGGATCAATGAAAATATGGATCCATTCATACCTATCTCTAATTAAGGTCTCTGCACCTCATGGTTTTGTGATTAACTATTAGTCACATTCACTCTCTCCATCTTCTTGGAGAGCACTTGAACATCTTCGATAGCTGGTAGGGAAGACGCACTTTGATGAAGTTAAGGCTTAATCCAAAAGACCCAGGCAGAGTCTGCCAGCGACAAGAGCCCTCGAGAGCTGTCGTACCACCTTGCTTTCAGCTTGTTCGGGCGATTGCTTCAAAAGCCCCCCTGCAGTTTACCTTTTGGGGTTGTCATTCTTGCCCAGGAAATTTCCTTTCCTGAAAGCTCTGCTCCAGCTGTGTGACAAAGGGCTGTGAAAAGGCATCCGACCTATTTCGCTGGGATCCCCTTTCCATGAGGACCAAAGCCTCAATGGTGCTGATAATGTCAGGGTTGCATGTTTGATGCCCATAATGGGACAGCTGCGTCTCCCTGCGCTGCAGGGGGTTGGACTAGATGATCCTCAGGGTCCCTTCCAGCTCTACAATACTATGATTCTAATCTGGATGGCGTTAAAAGAGGATGAAACCAATTCATCAGTGGTTACTAAGCGTGATGCTTACATTCTCTCTCCAGTAGTGCTTCTGAATCAGGGGTGGAGCAAGGTGGGTGTGGGCCGTCTGGGGTGTCACCTCCGAGGGTGTGTGTGTGACAAAATGTTGTGCAACACTGAACGTCTGTGAGAGACATGGCTTTGGCATGCGCAGGCTTCCCACTGCCAAAACGGCCCCACACAATCTCCGCCAAAAAAGCTCAACAACCTTGACTCCTCCCAAAACAATCAACAACTCTGGCTCTCTCCCGAAATATGAAATAAAGTCAACCCTTTTTGCAGGCAATACACACACACACACCGTATTTTTCGCTCCATAAGACACACCTTTTTCCTCCTAAAAAGTAAGGGGAAATGTCTCTGTGTCTTATGGAGCGAATGTGTGGTCCCGGGAGCCGAATTGCCCAGGGGCAAAAAGCAGATCGTGCTTTTTTTTTTTTAAGAAAGAGGGAAGTGGGTGTTGAAACAAAGCCTCTGAGTTGCTGATTGGCAAGCAATTGGAAGGGAGATAAGGGACTCTAGAGATAAAGGAGGCTACCTGGGAGGGGGGAGGTAAAGACAGCAAACTTGCAAGGAGAGGAGACAGGAATACTAAAGCAAGCAATGAGGAGAGAAACTCACCGTCAAATCACATATTTGTGGCAACAGCATGAACCACAAAAATCATGCATCCACTGTTTTGTTCAGAATATTTTTTTCCTTGTTTTCCTCCTCTAAAAACTAGGTGCATCTTATGGAGCAAAAAATATGGTATATATATTCAATGTGTGTGTGTGTGGGGGGGGTGACAAGAAAATTTCTGCACCGGGTACCACCTGACCTTGTTATGCCACTGTTCTGAATACCAGCTGCTGGAAACCACAGGAGGGGAGGGAGCAGTTGTGCACATGGGTGCTTGTGACCTTTCCATGGGGACATCTGGTTGGCCATTGTGAGAATAGGATGCCAGATTAGATGGGGTGAAAGGCAAGAGGTGACTACTGGAGGCAACCAGAGACCTGCATCTCTCTGCTTGCAAAGTGACCCCTTTATTACTCTTGCATGCGCAGCGCTGGGGGAGGCGAGAACAATTAAAAACACTTAAATATTGATAACAAAATATGCTCCTGCAATAACTTGACTCCAAAGCCCAATCCGGGGAGCGGGGGCAGTTCTTAATTCTGGATTTGTTTAGAACATTATTCATTACTCAAAAATTAAAAGTGCAAATTTGTGGAAGTGACTGAATCTTTCCACATTAAAAAAAGTGGAATTTAATTGAATGGGTGTCAGGAGTGAGAGCGAGATGATTTTGTTGATTTGATTTTCAGTGAGGCTTCGTAACGGACCTGCTTCCGTCAGGCTGCCAAGGCACCTCGCAGGGCCTCTTTCTCCACTCGCATTTCCTCAAAGGAGAATCGTTGTGGCAGCGGCTCCTCCGTCTGCCTTAGGAGCTGTTTCTGATTTTTTTTTTGATTACCCCATCTAAAAACTAGGTGCGCCCTATGGTCCGGTGCCCCCTATGGTGCAAAAAATACGGTAGATCAATAAGTACCACTCTGGCGGGAAGGTAAACGGCGTTTCTGTGCGCTGCTCTGGTTCACCAGAAGCGGCATAGTCATGCTGGCCACATGACCCGGAAGCTGTACGCTGGCTCCCTTGGCCAGTAAAGCGAGATGAGCGCTGCAACCCCAGAGTCGGCCACGACTGGACCTAATGGTCAGGGGTCCCTTTACCTTTATACAGATATGGCCTGGATACCTCTGGAGGGGTATGACCAGTGCCAGATTTACGTATTAGCGAAACAAGCTCTAGCTTAGGGCCCCACTCTCTCGGGGGCCCCCCAAAAAATTAAAGGAAAAAAAACAACCCTGGATGTACATTTCCAAAATATAGGATAAAAAGCAAATAAAATAAAACCTACCTACAGCAACAGTGTTTTGTGTTGTGTGGGCTCCTTTGATATAAGTCACGGGCCCCTCCTGCTTGCCTGCTTCCTAAAAAATTACTGGTTTGCTCATTTCTGTATACACCTTGGTTCTCAAACTTAATCTTTTCCGGAAATCTGTTCCAAAACCAAAGCATTGCAAAACCAAGCTTAATAATTATTTCACTATTAATACACTTCTTCTTAATTGTATTTCACTATTAACACACTTCTTCTTAATTGTATTTCACTATTAATACACTTCTTCTTAACTGTATTTCAGTTCAACAATTCCTTTGATAAAATACATATTTTGTTATGTGCAAATGGCTTTAGATACCTGTGAGGTCCATAAATGACCATATAGCATATATTCAACAGGAAAAAATCCAGCAGCAATTTGTTGTTGACAGCTGGACATATAAAGGACCCCATTCCCTTCAGTAGCTGAGGGCCGCATAAAACCTAAATCCGGCCCTGGGTATGATAAAGCCAACAAGCTGTTTAGCATAGAAACTAGCTGGAGTACCAAAAGAGAAATTTGTGCCACCAACACATTTAAGTGATGAATAATGTCGGCTTCTAATCATGAGGTCGTGCAAGAATGGATTTCCTTTTAAAGGAAACTTTGCAGATAAGAACCTCGGCTTCTAATGATGAGGTTGTGCAAGAAACTATGCAGATCAAATGGACCAGAACTAAGCACCGCATATGCTATGGCACTTGCACCCACAGGAGACAAGGGTGGCCAGCAACCTAGAGGGTTTCAGAAGACAATTGGGCAAATGGGATCATCTTAATGGATGGTCCTGGTTTCGGGCAGGCTCTCAACCTGGTTCCCCCCACCCTGGTGTGGGTGGAGCTATCGCCCTCACGCCAGGGTGGCACCACAATCACCCAGGGCTATTGCCCAATCATGTCAAAGGGTGATAGTGGGGGAAAGTATAAAAGCAGCAGTGTGACGTGTGCCAGGCTCCTGCTTTGCGCTGCTGAACACCCGCCCACCCTCCCTTTCATTTAAGTGTCCTTTGGCTTTGCTTTGAACTTTGGTTGGTTGCCCATCTTGAGTCGGGGACCGGGTAGGAATTTTTCCATTTGGCAAACTGGCACGGGCCACTTGGTTTTTGCCTACCTCTTAGCAATCGCCACAACTTTGTAAGGTTTGGTGGTTAGGCATTGGCTTATGGGGGAGGGGAGGTCAGCCATCGCCTGCCCCTCCAGTGTCAAGGGTATTCCGTTAAAGGAAGCCGGGGCCTGGATCCTGTCCGAAGTCCGCTTGAAGGGTGAGGGCCGTGCCAGGCCTCTGGAAACACCAGGGGAGATGCAGGCGGGTTCCCCCTATGCAATTTCCCTTTGGGTCGTTTTACCCTTACAGACTTCTTGCAAAGGGGGCAGGAGTCAGATATGGTCTTGCCAATGCCTAAGCCAATGCCGCTCTCATTCCTGTAATCAATAAAGTTGTGGCCAAATTTTTGCCCAAAAAACCTTAAACAAAATATCCGTGTTTGTGTGAATGACTCTAATGGGGGGGCTGGCTTGAGGGTCTTGCCACGCAAATTCATGGAGGAGAAGACTATCAGTGGCTCTTAGTCCTGATGGCCCTGCTCTGCCTCTGTAGTTGGAGGCAGCAATGCTACTCCTGAATACCACTTGCTAGAAACCATAGGAGGGGAGAAGATCCTTAGGGCTTCTGGTTGGTGACTGTGAAGAAGAAGAAGAAGAAGAGTTTGGATTTGATATCCCGCCTTTCACTTCCCTTCAGGAGTCTCAAAGTGGCTGACATTCTGGTGGTGTAGTGGTTAAGAGCAGTAGTCCCGTAATCTGGGGAACCGGGTTCGCGTCTCCGCTCCTCCACCTGCAGCTGCTGGGTGACCTTGGGCCAGTCACACATCTGTGAAGTCTCTCAGCCCCACTCAGCTCACAGAATGTTTGTTGTGGGGAGGAAGGGAAAGGAGAATGTTAGCCGCTTTGAGACTCCTGAAGGGGAGTGAAAGGCGGGATATCAAATCCAAACTCTTCTCTTCTTCATCATCTGGAGCCAGGGCAGGCTCAGGCCCCTGACTCGACCCAGCTGGTGCTTGTTGCAGGGGAACCTGTGCAGACTGGGGCTCTTCTTCTTCTTCTTCTTCTTCTTCTTCTTCTTCTTCTTCTTCTTCTTCTTCTTCTTCTTCTTCTTCTTCTTCTTCTTCTTTCCCTTCTTCCCCCACAACAAACACTCTGTGAGGTGAGCGAGGCTGAGAGACTTCAGAGAAGTGTGACTGGCCCTAGGTCACCCAGGAGCCGCATGTGGAGGAGCGGAGACGCGAACCCGGTTCCCCAGATTACGAGACTACCGCTCTTAACCACTACACCACACTGGCTGTCCAGGATGCTGGACAAAATGGGTCACAGGCCTAATCCAGAAGGTGCTTTTCTTGGCACTCCTTTTCTTGTCCCATTTCTTGTGGAATTGGGGGGAGGGGAGGAGTGAACCACACCTTTCTTTGGGGTTTACGGTGAATGGTGCAGTTTTAAGGAGCGATTCTGCTCCCCTCCTGCATCTCTGTCTCCTCCTCCTTTCTGTTTCTAAAATAGCCGACCTCCCATCACCGCGTTGCTCTTTTGCCATTTGAAATCAGAGGGGAACTTTGCCCTTTAATTTTTCCTTCCTCTGTAATCACTTTTGGAGGAAAATAGCCCATGAAGCAGAAATTCAAATAGGCTGTTAAGAGATGGAAGTTCCTTCAAATGCCTGACTCTGTTCCCCAGAGTTTCATCTCCGCATCTTTACAAGGAGGGAACCCGAAGAAAACAGCACATTCAAGCACTTCCCTAATTGCTCCTTCTGTCTAATCAGGTGGAAAACATTCACATTCTCAAAGCTTCAATTAGCCTTCCATAACTCTGTTGAAGCTGGCAAGGATTTAGGTAGATGAACGGCAAGCTAAATAAAGTTGGAGGAAACCAGGGCATTTTCTTCGCTGCACAGTTTCTAAGTGATGAAGAGATTTGTCAAGAACGGCATTTTAAAAACTAGGGCAAGTGTAAAATGAAGCAGAGTCAGTACATTTGTTCATCCTCCTGCCTTTAGCCAGACAAGCCGTTTTCTCCTGGGCCCCCAAAGACCTCTCACCTCTCAGTAAACCCCCTTTCCTATGTGAGGTGGAAATTTTGTCAGGTCCGTAATCGATGAGGCCGGTGTCACGTATGCAAGAGTGCGACCTGACCACAAAACGGTCAAGAACCATTTAAAGGTGAAATTAATGGCTGACAAAGTGGAAAAACAACCCCATGAAAAGCACAAGGTGGGGTTTGCATGTACAATAACAAAAAATGGATCTGTAGGACAGGAATTAGAATTAAAATTGCCAGCTTGATAAATTGCTTTATATAAATTTGGGGGCAAGCTCATATGGAATATTGTGTACAGTTCTGGCCACCCTTCACCTTAACAAAATGTAGAGCTTAAAAAAAGGTGCAGGAAAGGGCATTCAATATTATCAATGGGCTGGAGCAACTCCTCTATGAGGAAGGGTCACAACATTTGGGGACTTGTAGTTCAGTAAAAATGGTGAGATGGGCAGATACATGATAGTGCTGCATAAAATTATGCATGGCATGAAGAAACTGGACAGGGAGACACACACACAAATACCTAGCTTAGAATAAATCACAGACACTTAGGTTTGCAAATAAGCAAAGCCTTTATTAAGTTTCCAGAAGTTACAGCAAATAAGTTTCCATCTGTTGGCTGTAAAATGAGGAAGAAGAAAAAGGTTCCAAAAGACTTAAAAAGGAATAACTTGGTTTCCTTACAAAATAATCATGCAGTCTTTGGGTTAATAAAGGTGAAGGCTGTGAAATCTCATTTTGCAGAGATTCAGTTCAGTTGGTTTTTCTTGCAGCAGGAGAGAGAGATGCAGGAGAGAGAGAGAGAGAGAGAGAGAGAGAGAGAGAGAGAGAGAGAGAGAGAGAGAAAAGTGGGAAGCAAAGACTGCTGGGAGCCTGCTAAGCCACACCCACTGGCAACTTGAACTCAGGGCTCTGGTTAACCCTTTCATGCACTCAGATGTGAGTCAGTAACAGACCTGAGTGCAACAGCAGTGCTTTCCTCAGCTGCTACCACAGGTTGAGGAGGCTATCGGTGGCCATTGTCCTCCTGGCTTTCTGAGGACATATTGAAACCACCAATGGGAATCAGGATGCTGGATGAGATTTTTGTTGTCTTGTCATCCTGGGCTTCTTTTGGAGGAAGGGTGGGACAAAAATTTAATACAGAACAAAAGAATAATGAGCAATGGGTGGAATCTCCATCTGATTCAGGTGGCTTTTCCTATGCATGGATACACCTTCTTAATCTGTCCTTGCTGAACCATGGAGCTGGGCACTTCCTCCTTCCTAAGAAACCCACAGCTGATGAATTTTTGCAACTGAGAAATTTAGTTCTGTTAAGTAGTTTGGTGCTTCTGAACTGGTAAAACTCAAAATCTGACACGGAAGACAGGAAGCTCTCATATACTGAGCTGGATCAATGGTCCATCTAGTTCAGTATTGTCTACACTGACTGGTAGCAGCTGTCCAGGATTTGAGACAAGCATCTCTCCCAGCTCTGCCTAGCGATGTCCACAAAGGACCTGGGCCCTTTTGCATGCAAACCAGGTACTCGGCCACAGAGCAACAGGCTTGATTTTGAATCTGGAGTTCCATCCATGCTTAATTTGAATTTTTGCTTGCTTCAGCTGTAATCCGAAGTTTGTCTGTGAATATTTTAAGCTGAACTTCTGCATGCAGTTACAGTTGCTATAGTGGGAAGTACAGTTACAGTTGCTATAGTAGCCTGACGTGGCACCGAGGAACAATTTCCCGCATTCCAAATCCTGATTCCCACTTCCGAAAGGCCTAATGGTGGCAATGGCAAGTATGTAGGTTTCCCTGAGAGTTTAGGCCCCTTGTGCCTTGGCACGCTCTTTCCAGAGTGGGGGCCCCAGGCAGGCTTATTGCGTTGCGTTTTGAGGGGGGCAGAAACGCTGAACTTTCAGAACTTCAGTTGGAACGTGCAGCACAATCTATCAGCTTCCAAACCTTTCCAGAAGCATTATATATGTTGTTTAGTCATTTAGTCGTGTCCGCCTCTTCGTGACTCCCTGGACCAGAGCACGCCAGGCCCTCCTGTCTTCCACTGCCTCCTGCAGTTTGGTCAAACTCATGCTGGTAGCTTCGAGAACACTCTCCCACCATCTCACCCTCTGTCGTCCCCTTCTCCTTGTGCCCTCCATTTTTCCCAACATCAGGGTCTTTTCCAGGGAGTCTTCTCTTCTCATGAGGTGGCCAAAGTATTGGAGCCTCAGCTTGAGGATCTGTCCTTCCAGTGGGCACTCAGGGCTGATTTCCTTCAGAATGAATAGGCTGGATCTTCTTGCAGTCCATGGGACTCTTGAGAGTCTCCTTGTGTATATAGTGTATACACTCCTTGTGTATATAGTGAATGGTTTAAATAAAGCTCATGCCTTCTTATTTGGACAGTTTTCTCTTGAGGTGATAAATATAGAATCATAGGTGTGTGCGTGTGTGTGTGTGTGTGTGTATAGTACTGAAAGGGCCTTTATTCCTGTTTCCAGTAGAAGAAATCCACTGGAAGTAAACAAGTTCTTTGCTCTTATCAGGGTATTTTTGTCGGCTGCATTTTGAGATAAAGCTCTACTATTTTATCACTGTGTAACACAACGCCAGCTTCTGTTTCAAGCGAGGGATGATTTAAGGTCAGATCATTCCGTATAAATAAGCAACGTTTGCTAGTAAGGAGCGGGGGGGGGGGCAAGGGCAAGTTAAGCCCATGGTCCTTTGCATGCTACTTGTCTTGCCAGGCGTGTGAGATTAGGCAGCCTTGAAGCAGTTCTGCTGTAGCCTCTGTTCCGGCAGGAAGGGTGCAATCCTAAATCCACTTCCCTGGGAATAAGCCCCACTTAGGGATGGGGTAGAAATTCAATGCAAGTGAACCTGAGTGACTCACGCCTTCCTAAGCAGCTCACGGACCAAAGAACAGCCATCCTGCAAAATCAATGGTTCTCTGAATTTTGCAATGCAGAGTTAACTCACAGAATCATGGCTGTCCAGCCCTTGCAACACAGATTTCCAGTTATTGCATGTTTATCATCATAGGCTGGACATGGTGTGCTTCGTCCTGGGCTTTGATCTGGTTCTTCTGGAGTGCTCTTCATGTTCTCGGGGCCCAATCCACTCCTTGGGCTCTGCGTGCAGCAAAGTGGGTGTCCGGGTCTACCTGCATGTAGGTACGTCTTGGTGAGAAAAATAATGGATGCGGGGGGGGGGGGAGTCTCCCCTTCAGCTTGGATTTGCCCAAGAGACAGTAATGATTGGTTTTGATGATGTATTCTAGATAGGAATAACAATAGTAGTTTAATAATAATAATCATAATAATGTTGTAGGTTAGGGGGTTTCAGTCTGGATGTTGTCCTCAGTCTCCCCCAATTCTTGGGGTCCTGTACCCAGTGAGCATTAGAATCTAATAGAAGATGCTATTGCTGAGCTGGTCAGACAAGACAGTGACCTTAAGGTAAAGGTAAAGGGACCCCTGACCATTAGGTCCAGTCGTGGCCGACTCTGGGGTTGCAGCGCTCATCTCACTTTACTGGCCGAGGGAGCCGGCGTACAGCTTATGGGTCATGTGGCCAGCGTAACTAAGCCACTTCTGGCAAACCAGAGCAGCGCACGGAAACACTGCTTACCTTCCCGCCAGAGCGGTACCTATTTATCTTCTTGCACTTTGAGGTGCTTTCGAACTGCTAAGTTGTCAGGAGCAGGGACCGAGCAACAGGAGCTCAACCCGTCGCGGGGATTCGAACCGCCGACCTTCTGATCAGCAAGTCCTAGGCTCTGTGGTTTAGACCACAGCACCACCCGCATCCCAACAGTGACCTTAGCTGGCTACCTAAGTGTCCTCATCAGCATCCTCAAAGAATTAGCCAGTTTGGGTAGGCAAACTAAGGCCCGGGGGCTGGATCCAGTCCAATCACCTTCTAAGTCTGGCCCACAGATGGTCCGGGAATCAGCATGCTTTTACATGAGTAGAATGTGTGGTATTATTTAAAATGCATCTCTGGGTTATTTGTGGGGCGTAGAAATTCATTCAATTCCCACCCCAATATAGCTTGGCCCCCCACAAGGTCTGAGGGACAGGAGACCGGCCCCCTGCTGGAAAAGTTTGCTGACCCCCAAAATTGGATGGGTCCCTCCAGGTTTTTCCTTCACCTGTCATCTAGTCAACCCCCCCCCCCGCAGCACAGCCACCCTGCGGATTAGGTTGTTACCGCCATTCCTATTGCACAATTGGGGGAACTGAGGCTGAGAGAGAAAGCTAGCGTTCCTCTTCCCTGCACCACCTTGAGCATTTTGTAACAGGAGTCACCCCTTGGGTCAGCGAGATAAACATGGATGAACATGGGTTTAAATTAATTTGCTTTCTGATATATATATAAAAAACCAAACCCTGGAGTTGCTGTTTATGCTTTGGCTTAGTGAAGCATAGCTACTTGTAGGTGTAATTAAAAAGGGGGGAGAGGAAGAGAGGGGGAACACCATGAAGTGATTTGCATCAGGATATCAAACTGCATTTACAAAAGCTTCCTTTTTATTGTTCAAGGCTGCTCTTTCCCCAACGCATTTATAATCAGTTTTTTAACATATTATTTTCAACAATTATTAAACATACTTTTATATCTTATACAATTTTTTTGACTTCCATCAATCACATCTGAAAATTTTCCAATCTTTTCACTCAATTTACATTTCTTACTTTCAATATTACATTTAAATATCATAACTAATGTCTCTCTTCTTTGCAATATTTCTTATATTTCTCCTTACAAAACTTCTTGCAGACCTACTAGCATAATTTGTTGATTACAGTTGCACTTCAAATAGTTCGTATATTTCTTCCAATCTTCTGCAAATCTCTGGTCCCGCAGGTTTCGAATCCTTCCTGTCATTTCAGCATTTACAAAAGCTTCTAAGTGTCATTTGTGACAAGTGAGAACCAGCCTATGGAGTCTGGCTCTCCCTCTCCCACCTCCTGTCGCCAGATGAGGGGTGCAAATTGTCAGGTGTTCAGGAAACACTTGTGAGCCAAAGTGTGAACATAATTCTCCCTCGAAGAGAGAAGGGTGTCGTGACAATTCAGCGGAGACTCCCTTCTCGCCCCGAGGCTCCCATGAATGGCGTTTCTATTTTGCCAGCCCAGTGCCTTGATTGCCTGGAAAAACAACTTTTTGAAATGTGCCGTTTAATTGAGGGAGAAAACGGTTTAAAATGTGTTGCAATTAGTAACACATTCCAAGAGGTGAACACCCAGAGCCACCATCTTTAGCACACATTATCCTGGGCAAAATGTGCTTTCACGAGTGAGACTAGGAATATTCATTGGCCTCATGTTTCTGTGTACAGTGGTACCTCGGGTTACAGATGCTTCAGGTTACATACGCTTCAGGTTACAGACTCCGCTAACCCAAAAATGGTGCTTCAGGTTAAGAACTTTGCTTCAGGATGAGAACAGAAATCATGCTCCGGCGGCGCGGCAGCAGCAGGAGGCCCCATTAGCTAAAGTGGTGCTTCTGGTTAAGAAGAGTTTCAGGTTAAGAACGGACCTCTGGAACGAATTAAGTACTTAACCCGAGGTACCACTGTATTTGAAGACAACTGTCCCATCTCCTCTCATAAGGCTTAGTTTCCAGAGCCTTGATCATCTTGGTCACCCTTCTCTGCCCACCTTCCAGCTTGTCAACCTCCTTCTTAAATTGCGGTGTCAGGATTGGACACAGTAATCCAGGTATGGTCTGGCCAAGGCAGAAGAGAGTGGAACTATTCCTTCTCTTGGTCTGGACACTAGACGTCTGATTCATGTCACTAGACTTCTGACTCAACTAAATGGTTTCAAGTTCCAATAAAGGAGATCCCAACTAAACATACGAAAAAAACTTTCTGACCGGAAGAGCTGTTCAGCAGAGGAATGGACTCTCACGGAAGGTGGTGGACTCGCCTTCCTTGGAGATTTTAAAGCAGAAATTGGATAGCCATCTATATGGAATCCTTTAACGGAGATTCCTGCATTGCAGGGATTTGGGCTAAATGACCCTTCAGCTCTCTCCCAACTCTATGATTTTTGTGGTACACAAAGACCCTTTGATGCTGTATGGATCTGTGGCGTGGGGATGGGGCCCAGGGTCCTCCTGCATTTCTCTGGGGCTGACTGTACAGTCTGGATTCTCACCTGTCACAAAGGAGAGAGCAATTTGTGGCAGTGATTCCCCTTCTGGAATCAGCCAGGTGAGCGGATTTTGGGCTGCCTGGCTCAGAAATGTTTAATTCACAAAA
Source organism: Podarcis gaigeae (assembly GCF_964106915.1). Classification (NCBI taxonomy): domain Eukaryota; kingdom Metazoa; phylum Chordata; class Lepidosauria; order Squamata; family Lacertidae; genus Podarcis; species Podarcis gaigeae. Next base: position 1,914,804 of record NC_139678.1, read on the forward strand.
CGCCTCTTGGCAAGAGGGCACTAAGCCCTGGAGTAAGTGATTTAAGAGTGGAACAGATCTCTTTGTTTGCCCGAGTCCCTCTTTGCTGCACATTCACCTCAGCCTGATCTGAATTTAATGTGCGCCACATAATACACCGGACTTCCAATTCTAAGCATGTAGAATATTGGAATATAAGCAGCCTCAGGGACATGCCATGCCTGGATGTGCAGAATTTGTGTGAGGAAAGGATCTGTTATTAAGGAGCGGAATATGGCCTGGATCAGGCATTGAGCCTCTGATCGCAGAGAACCAGATAGAACCAGGACCAGGGACAGCTCCTGGGAAAGTAGATGTCCAGGAGAGAATCTTAGACTTCTAGAATTGTAGAAGGGCCATCTATTCAAACCCCTAGGCAGAAACATTTGAGGGTGTGTGTGGTCTGGCTAAGGGCTGGATCCTGAGGGAAGTCCTAAGGGCCAGATAAAGGGGTCCCTCTTTAATAATAATAATAATAATAATAACATTTTTTTATTTATACCCCGCCCTTCCCAGTTCAAAAACCGGGCTCAGGGCGGCTAACAACAAATTTAAAACACTTGTAAAAGCAGAATAAAATACAGTATAAAAACATGAATAACAATAAAATTCAAAAATTCACAAATCAATTTAGGGGAAATAAGCATTAGATAATCCCCAGCGAGGAGGCCAGGGGAGAATTAGCTGTGGGGTCTCAGAGTGGGTAATCTTCATAAAGGGGGGAGGGGAGGAAGGGGAATAAAAGATCAGTCTGAATTCAAATTAAAGGCCAGGCAGAATAGCTCTGTCTTACAGGACCGACGGAAGAAGGTTAAATCCTGCAGGGCCCTGGTCTCTTGGGACAGAGGACTTCACCAGATCGGAGCCATCACTGAGAAGGCCCTGGCCCTGGTGAAGGATAGTCTGACTTCCTTAGGGCCCGGGACCTCTAAACTACAGTGGTGCCCCACAGGACGAATGCCTCGCAAGACGGAAAACCCGCTAGACGAAAGGGTTTTCTGTTTTGGAGGTGCTTCGCGAAACAAATTTCCTATAGGCTTGCTTCGCAAGACGAAAATGTATTGCGAGTTCCTGCGGGGGTTTTTTCCTCCCCCCCTTTTCCCAAGCCGCTAAGCCACTTATCAGCTGATCCGCTAAGCCGCTTATCAGCTGATCCGCTAAGCCCGCTAAGCCGCTAATAGCGCTAATCCGCTAAGCCGCTAATGGGCTTGCTTTGCAAGACGAGAAAACCGCAAGACGAAGGGACCCGTGGAACAGATTCTTTTCGTCTTGCGGGGCACCACTGTATGGTTATTCATGGACCTTGAGGTCCTCTGCGGAGCAGACCAGGAGAGGCAGTTCCGTAAATACGAGGGCCCTAGGCCACAAACGGCATAAAAGGTCAAAACCAGCACCTTGAACCTGACCCTGTACTCCACCGGGAGCCAGTGCAACTGGTAAAGCACTGGGCGAATATGCTCCCATGGCAGGGACCCCGTGAGGAGCCTTGCTGCAGCATTCTGATGATGATGATTTATTACTTATGCCCCACCCATCCAACCAGGTTACCTCAGCCTTTCTGGGTGGCCTTTAAAGCAAGCTTTGGATCTTTAAGAAGGCCTTTGCCTCCTCAATGAAATAGACTATTGGATTCATCATCAACATTATTACTTTGTTGTTGTTTAGTCGTTTAGTCGTGTCCGACTCTTCGTGACCCCCTGGACCAGAGCACGCTGGGCACTCCTGTCTTCCACTGCCTCCCGCAGTTTGGTCAAACTCATGCTGGTAGCTTCGAGAACACTATCCAACCATCTCGTCCTCTGTTGTCCCCTTCTCCTTGTGCCCTCCATCTTTCCCAACATCAGGGTCTTTTCCAGGGAGTCTTCTCTTCTCGTGAGGTGGCCCAAGTCTTGGAGCCTCAGCTTCAGGATCTGTCCTTCCAGTGAGCACTCAGGGCTGGTTTCCTTCAGAATGGAGAGGTTTGATCTCCTTGCAGTCCATGGGACTCTCAAGAGTCTCCTCCAGGACCAGATTTCAAAAGCATCAATTCCTCGGCGATCAGCCTTCTTTATGGTCCAGCTCTCACTTCCATACATCACTACTGGGAAAACCATGACTTTAACTATACGGACCTTTGTTGGCAGGTGATGTCTCTGCTTTTTAGAGACATAGTATTACTACTATGTTTTAATAAACTCCGTTGTTTGTTTAGGGGGTTGGTGCAGATTCAGGGCTAAGAGCAGTGCCGGATTTAAGGTGGTGATGGCACAACAACAACAACAACAACAGCAGCAACAACAACATTTATACGACTAGCTACTGAGAAGATCCATAAAAAGGCAACTGTACCAAAATGAAGTACTTTGAAAATAATGGTGTGGGTTTTTTTGTTTTGTTTTTTTTACAAAATGTTGTTCTTGCCCAGGGTGCTACATTGCCCAAGTCTGCCCCTGCTAAGAGACTGAGGAATGCATCAGGAAGATATAATCTGAGGTTTTTAAACAGAGGTCAGATGGACTACCTGCTAGGGATTTCTGAGCTGCATTTCCTGCATTGCTGGGGGTTGGACTAGATGACCTTCAGGTCCCCCTCCAACCGTACATTTCTGTTATTTTATGACTCTTGCCATCAACTCACTCGGAAGCCGTACAACAAGCCATGCTTGGCTCAGCCCCAGCCCCCACCTGTCATAGGGCGATAATCATAGTGATCTACCTTACAGGGTTGTTGTAAGGACTCCTACACACTCTGCTTGCGAATCATTTTGTACACTTGAAAACAATATGCAAAAGTGCTGCTTCTGACCCCTAAGTTTTTTTAAAAAAACATTTCTCTTAGTTTTGAAAAGAAAAAAATAATATCGAAATTCAGACTGTAATTTTAAAATGAAGATTGGAATCCTCAATAGGGGCATCCAGTGCTTATGTTCTGTTAATTCATAGCTCGGCTGAAGTAGCACAGGAGATGACAAGGTTGGTGAGTTCGGTGGTATTAAAAATGAACAAGAGACATCACCTTGGCAACAAAGGTCCGTATAGTTCAAGCTATGGTTTTCCCAGTAGTGATGTATGGAAGTGAGAGCTGGACCATAAAGAAGGCTGATTGCCGAAGAATTGATGCTTTTGAATTATGGTGCTGGAGGAGACTCTTGAGAGTCCCACGGACTGCAAGAAGATCAAACCTCTCCATTCTGAAGGAAATCAGCCCTGAGTGCTCACTGGAAGGACAGATCGTGAAGCTGAGGCTCCAAGACTTTGGCCACCTCATAAGAAGAGAAGACTCCCTGGAAAAGACCCTGATGTTGGGAAAGATGGAGGGCACAAGGAGAAGGGGACGGCAGAGGACGAGATGGTGGGAGAGTGTTCTCGAAGCTACCAGCATGAGTTTGGCCAAACTGCGGGAGGCAGTGGAAGACAGGAGTGCCTGGCGTGCTCTGGTCCAGGGGGTCACGAAGAGTCGGACCCGACTAAACGGCTAAAGAACAACAAAAATGAACAATATGGCAAGAGAGAGAATGTGTGTGTGTGTGTGTGTGTGTGTGTGAGAGAGAGAGAGAGAGAGAGAGAGAGAGAGAGAGAAGAACCGCCAACAATACATCTCCCTGCTAACTACCCAGCGTTGGCAACGATGTAAGAATTCCCATTTTGTCCCAGTTAAGCAACCTCCTCTGCGCTCGCCGAGCCAATATTGCAGAGTTACAGTTAGCGCTAATGGTTTAATGGGGCTGCAGGAGACCCGCTAGGCCCACATCAGTCTTCCTTAATGCAGCTAAAGGGAAAGCAGAGAGAATTGCGTTCTCCAGACGTGCCCAGTTTGATTTTCCACAAAGGCTCTTCGGTGAGCAATTAGTGGGAGGCTGTAGATGGCAATGAGCAGAGGAGATTTCCCCCAAGCCCAGAAAGGGAGCAGCAAACGGCCTAACAAACGGTTATTGCGCATCAAGCGCCCTTCCCTCCGCAGATGCCGGCTTCAAATAGGTATTGGAGAGATGCTTTCTCCTGCCGCTGAGGGACAAGGAGTGTAAAAGATGCACAGATGAGAGAGGGTGGCAAATATGCCCCCTGCCTTTATGGACTGGGTCAGCCCCTTTTCATTGTTCCTTGGCTGGACGCAGAGTAAGGGGCAAAACTCAGCAGCAGAGGGACTTCCTTGCATGCCAAAGGTCCCAGGTTCAATCCTGACCTAGATGGAGCAACGGTCTGAGTCTGTATAAGGCATTTTTCAAGGTTCTAACCTTGATGCATTTATGGCCCATGAAGCATAAATGGTTCCTAAATGGACAAACAATTGAACAAGTGAGACTTCTCAATTATTTGGGGATTTGGCTTTCTGATATGGGCACATTTCCGAGCACAATTCAAAGGTTTGGTGCTGACCTTGAAAGCCCTAAACGGCCCGGGCCCAGTAGACCTGAAGGAGCACTTCCACCCCCATCATTCAGCCTGGACAATGAGGTCCAGCTCCGAGGGCCTTCTGGCGGTTCCCTCCCTGCGAGGTTACAGGGAACCAGGCAGAGGGCCTTCTCGGTGGTGGCACCTGCCCTGTGGAACGCCGTCCCATCAGATGTCAAGGAAATAAGCAACTATCTGAATTTTAGAAGACATCTGAAGGCAGCCCTGTTTAGGGAAATTTTTTAATGTTTGGTGCTTTATCGTGTTTTTAATGTTCTGTTGGGAGACACCCAGAGTGGCTGGGGAAACCCAGCCAGATGGGTGGGATATAAATAATAGATGATGATGATGATGATGATGATGATGATGATTATACTTAGTCACATCACATGTCAGCCGTGGCGCTGAAGCAGCAAGATCTGCACAATTCTTACCTTGACCATGAATGAATGAATGAAATTTTATTTGCATCAGCCATCGGCCATAGCAACAAAAGAACAATGCGATATACAAAGAACAGAAATAAAAAGTCGATTATATAAAACACACTTTAGGGTCCTGAATCAGCAGTCAAATAGTGGACCTTATTCTGATTGCCCCAGCTAAAAACCTTGCCAGCTTTGCTGTCACCTGCTCATCTTGATCTGCCAAGAGAAAGGACACTGGGGCAGTGGCTGGGTGACCCAGAATGGACAATAAAAGAGGGGTGATAATCTCATTCCTCAAGTCTTTATAAAGAGGGCAAGCCAGAAGGGCATGCACCACCGATTCAGTACTGCCATCTCCACAGGGACATAGACGTTTTTCGTGTGGAATCTGTTGGAATTATTATTATTATACTTGGTCACATCACATGGCAGCCTTGGTGTTGAAAGCATCAAGATCTGTGCAATTCTTCTTCTTGTTGTTGTTTAGTCATCTTAGTCGTGTTCGACTCTCCATGACCCCATGAACCAGAGCATGCCTTGGAGAAACTCACTTTCTTCTCAAAGCTTCTCCTTTTTTATGTCCATGGAGTTTTCTTGGCAGAATACTGGAGTGCTTTGCCACTTCCTTCTCCAGGTGGATCACATTTAGTCTAAACTCTCAGCTATGACCTTGGGTGGCCCTGCATGGCATAGCTCATAGCTTCTCTGAGTTATTCAAGCCCCTTCGCCACGACAAGGCAGTGATCCACGAAGGGTGCAATTCTTACCTTGGCCCATTTTTGCCTCTTGAGGTTGAGCGTCATGGAGGCAAGTTGCTAAACCTTGCCGGTCTTCAGGGTTCCACTTCCCCCCACAGCCTCCAGAAATTACTTGGGTCCCTGAGTGGATGCATCTCACCTCTCACACATGTGTGAACGGAGGCACATGAACGCCCAGGCCCCACGCTCTGCGCACACAGCCTGCCTTTTTGTATACTCTGCCTCTGCAAAGGTGGTGGTGGTGATTGACTGGGTTTATTAGACGCTTGCTGCACAAAGTGTCTCTAGGAGACCAGCAACGTTTTGGAAACCTAAAGGATAACATAAAACCAGGAGAGACAGAATGAAGAACGGAGCGTGGCAACGAAAAGAAAAGCGCGAACCCAGAAAGCTGGCGCAGTAAAACAGCAGGGGAAAAGGAAACTTTGGCAGCAAAACATACCAGAAAGCTAGCTATGGAAGATTCTTTTGGGAGATTTGGAACAGGAAAAAGAAAGTCCTTCTTCACACAGTGCACAGTTAAGTTGCGTGGCGAGTCCCCCCCCCCCCCATGGAAATAATGACACTTGACACAGTTATTAAGGTTAATGGGCTAAAAAAGGCCACAACTTTATTGGTTACAGGTGATGAGCGGTATTGGCTTAGGCAGTGGTCCTAACCGACTATATCCAACTTCAGCCCGTCTGCTTGAAGTCCGGGAAGGGTTAACCACCAGTAGGGGGTGTCCTGCTGATGCGCATCAACTAGGAACTCCCCCAGGGTCACCAATAGGGGGCGTGTCTTAGGCCCTCACCTCCCCAGGCTTCAGACAGGGCCACGCTCCATGGAATCCTTTATTGGACTACCCTTCAATAGTAGGGGCAGGGGATGGCGCTTCCTCCCCTCTTCCATCTACAGAGCAATACCAATGCCTAACCGCCAATACCCAGAAAGTTGTGACGATTTGCTACGAGGTAGGCGGAAACCAAGTGGCTGGTGCCAATTTGCCAAGTGGAACAATTCCTACCAGGCCCCTCAACGGCGACCAACTAAGGTCCAGAGCAAGGACAAAGAATGGAAACCTTATAGGGTGGGAGGCTGGGAAAAACAGGAACAGCTGGTAGGCGGGAAAAGACGGAGATCCCCAGCCGCGTCCTGGTTTAAATAGGGTAGGCTAGGCCCCCATAGCCAGCCGATTGGCTGGCCAGGGGGTGACACGGCCTGGAATCCCCCAAATTGCGCAGGGGCTGGGGCTGTGAAGCCCGCAACACCTCCTCCAAAGGGTGGAAGTGGCTCTAAGGAACTCCCTCCTACAGGAGGCAGTGAGGGCCACAAACCCAGATGGCTTTAAAAGAGAACTGAGCGAATTTATGTAGGAGAGGAATATCAATGGCTTCTAGATACGATGGCTCTGCTCTGTTTCCACAATTGGCGGCAGCCATGCTTCTGAATACCAGTTTCTGGAAACCACAGAAGGAGAGAGTTGCTCTTGGGTTCAGATCCTCCTCTTTGGTTTCCCCAAAGATGCATTGGGTTGGCCACTTTGGGAAGAAGATGCTGGACTAGATGGGCCATTGGTCTGACTCAGAAGGCTCTTCTTTATGTCCAATGGGTTCACATGACAAGAAAGAAGATTCCGACTAAAGGTTAGGAAGAACTTTCTGAGAGTAACTGCTGGACAGATGACCTGGGAAGGTGGTGGAATTTCCTTCTCTGGAGGTTTTTAAGTTGGTCGCTGTCAGAACAGGATGGTGGACCAAATGGGCCATGGCCATGGCCAGCATCTTGCTTGGGCCTCTTCTATTATTATGGGCTAATGAAAACTAAGGCACCTTCTGTTGAAACCCTTTTGTTTTGTTGTTGTTGTTGTTTAGTCATTTAGTCGTGTCCGACTCTTCATGACTCCCTGGACCAGAGCACGCCAGGTACCCCTGTCTTCCACTGCCACCTGCCGTTTGGTCAAACTCATGCTGGTAGCTTCAAGAACACTGTCCCACCATCTCGTCCTCTGTCGTCCCCTTCTCCTTGTGCCCTCTTCTCTTCTCATGAGGTGGCCAAAGTATTGGAGCCTCAGCTTCACAATCTGTCCTTCCAGTGAGCACTCAGGGCTGATTTCCTTCCGAATGGAGAGGTTTGATCTTCTTGCAGTCCATGGGACTCTCAAGAGTCTCCTCCAGCACCATAATTCAAAAGCATCAATAATTCAGCGATCAGCCTTCTTTATGGTCCAGCTCTCACTTCCATACATCACTACTGGGAAAACCATGGCTTTAACTATACGGACCTTTGTTGGCAAGGTGATGTCTCTACTTTCTTTTGTTTTAGGAGACTGGAAATAAAGCCCACAAGCAGGTGTTCAGAAGTATCGCTAACCTATAACTGCGAAGGCAGAACAGAGAAATCCTGGCTAGGAGCCATTGCCCTTTCCTCCTCCACGAATTGGTCCAATCCTCTTTTAACGAAGGACATGAAGCAGGACATCCATTTATCCATCCTGAATCTTCCACATACAATTTATGATAGCTACACCTACACACACACACACACACACACACACACACACTTTTGGGTTTGCTCCAAAGAAGCAAGGAAACGGCAAAATCCCTAATGTGTGCATTTATGCCAGATTTCCATTTTGAATCAGGGCCAAATGACAGATCATCGTCAGTCCTCATGCCTCATAAGCGTCAGTGCTTGTTTGCAGAAAGAATGGTGTTCATACGACTTAATTGAAGGAGTTAAAAATAAATTGAATTACCTTGGATTTCATCTGAAGTTAATAATGCAAATACGCTGCCCTCCTTGATTGAATTTTGTACTACAATGCCATAATTATTTCTCTGCCAGCCCAGTGAAACTTCCACACATCTCGCCTTCCTATTCCTATTTGTTTTTATTGAAAGGTATGTTCTTGTTTTTTAAAAAAACACACCCTGTGTTACTTGAAACGTATATTTTATATTGCAGCAGCACCTGGAGAATTGTAGATGCTCATTTTCTCAAGTTGTTTCCCCCCCTTAATCTTAATTTCCTTGCTACCATCTGCTTGCAAGTGCCGGAAAATTAATATTATTCATAAAAGTAGCACAGATAGGAATAAGACCAATTATGGCAAAAATATCTATCAACCTTTTAATGTCTTAAGGTAGGGGAGGACTGCCGCCCCCTTGCAAACCCCACAGCTTAACAAAAATCAGGAGGCAGGTGGCGCTTGACTTCTGCCCTGTAGCAAATTTGGAAAATTTGCAACATTCCCCCATTAAGTTACAAAGAGAGGGAGCAAGGCAGCGACACGGGCAGATAAGGAGACCTCTCTGTAATGCATCTGAGTTCCAATTTGTTTTTCAAATATTTGCAAGTCTTCAGCTGAAGATGGTTCTAATTTGGGGATGTTATTTTCACCCACATCCCCATGGATGTGAAGGGGCCAGAGCTTGGGAGATGAGCACATGACTCAGAACATCAGCTGGCCCAAAATGCAGCAGCTGGATTCCTGGCCAGGGGTCCCATTATATCTCACATAACAGATAACTCCCTGGACTCCCTGGTCCTGAATGGGGTAACTGTGTCCTTAAAGGACCAGGTGTGCAGCCTGGGAGTCATTCTGGACTCACAGCTGTCCATGGAGGCGCAGGTTGATTCTGTGTCCAGGGCAGCTGTTTACCAGCTCCATCTGGTACGCAGACTGACACCGTCCCTGCCCGTGGACTGTCTTGCCAGAGTGGTGCATGCTCTGGTTATCTCCTGCTTGAACTACTGCAATGCGCCCTACATGGGGCTACCTTTGAAGGTGACCTGGAAACTGCAACTATTCCAGAATGCGGCAGCTAGACTGGTGACTAGGAGCGGCTGCCGAGACCATATAACACTGGTCTTGAAACACCTACACTGGCTCCCAGTATTTTTCCGAGCACAATTCAAAGGGTTGGTGCTGACCCTGAAAGCCCTAAATGGCCTCGGTCCAGTATATCTGAAGGAGCGTCTCCATCCCCATCATTCTGTCCAGACACTGTGGTCCATCTCCGAGAGTCTTCTGGTGGTTCCCTCATTGCAAGAAGTTAGGCTACAGGGAACCAGGCAAAGGGCCTTCTCGGTGGTGGCACCCGCCCTGTGGAACACCCTTATACCAGATGTCAAAGAGAACAACAACTACCAGACTTTTAGAAGACATCTGAAGGCAGCCCTGTTTAGGGAAGTTTTTAATGTTTATTAGGTTATTGTATTTTAATATTCTGTTGGAAGCCGCCCAGCGTGTCTGGGGAAATCCAGCCAGATGGGCGGGGTATAAATAATAAATTGTTATTGTTATATAATTATTATAACCCCATTTTAAAACAGCTGCACGGTTTGCCAGTTCATTTCTGGGCCAAGAAGTGGACTCTCTTTCTAAACAGAGATCAGGTGGTCATCCCTTGGGGGTTTTTCAGCTGTGATTCCTGCATCTCAGGGGGTTGGACTAGATGACCCATGGGGTTCCCTTCCTGTTCTACCGTTCTGTGATGAGTTTGTGGTTTTTTAGCTGTGGTTCCCAAACCACAAGGGATTGGACTAGATAAACTTTAGGAAGCACCTTCCAGCTCTACAATTCTACGATTCTACAAATTTCCCCAAACTGGTAAAATGGTTTGCCAAACAATGGGCATTTTCTTCCAAAGTCGGTCTCTCAGCTGAGGCCCCTGGTGCTCTATAGCAACAGCTCTTGCCTCGTATGAGAGCTTATCCCAGTAGCCCATTTGGTGTGTGTGAAAAAACGCAAAAAGCAACTTGGCTGCCGTCAATGGATTCAACGCAGCGCTCCTGACCATTGACTCGCAGGAGACTCCAGCAATGCTTTCGTGCAAACAAAACACTTAAGTGATCAAATTGATGCCATCTGGTGTTTTCAGGCAATGGCAGATGAACCCCTGCCGCCTGACTCAGCCAGGGGAGAGTGGGAGCTTGCAAAGGGGAGGGCACCATCACAGCGCAGCCCCCCTTTGTCGTTCTGATAATGGCTGGCTCTCCAATCAGTCCCCCGCCTGCGCCGGTGTGGAAACAGACTGTGTGTCACAATCATGGCTTTGTGTGTGTGCAAGGTCTGCGGGGGCTTTCAGAAGGAAGCTGCTAGACTGTTACCAAATGCAACAACATCTCTCCATGCTTTTGGCAAACCCAGCCATTTCCTTCTTCCTGAAAATAATGACACAACACAAGCCTTTCCTTGCATTTGTACCTCCAAGCCATTTCCCTCCTTTAGCAGAGCAGATCTGGGCTTAACATTTGCACACCGCATTTTGCGGTGACTTGCCTGGGCAGCATTTTTCTTCAGAGTTGATGCACTGTGCCACATATTGATACAGATTTTTTCAAAGACGATGTATTTTTATTGATAGGTACACCATGCCTCTGCACGTCACATATAATGCTTCTAGAAAGGTTTGGAAGCTTCACGGTCCGAATGTTCTGCACGTTCCGAATGAAGTTCTGAAAGTTCAGCGTTTCTTCCCCCCTCAAAACACAATGGAATAAGGCTGCCTGGGGCCCCTACTCTGGAAAGAGCATGCCAAAACTCAGGGAAACCTATGTGCTTTCCATTGTCACCATTAATGAGGGTGAAAGAGATGAGCACAAAATATGGTACAAAGCTCAACATAAAAAACCCCACTAAGATCATGGTCACTGGGCCCATCACCTCCTGGCAAATAGAAGGGGAAGAAATGGAGGCAGTGGGAGATTTTACTTTCTTGGGTTCCATGATCACTGCAGGTGGTGACAACAGTCACAAAATTAAAAGACGCCTGCTTCTTGGGAGAAAAGCAATGACAAACCTGGACAGCATCTTCAAAAGCAGAGACATCACCTTGTCAACAAAGGTCCGTATAGTTAAAGCCATGGTTTCCCAGTAGTGATGTATGGAAGTGAGAGCTGGACCATAAAGAAGGCTGATTGCCAAAGAATGGATGCTTTTGAATTCTGGTGCTGGAGGAGACTCTTGAGAGTCCCATGGACTGCAAGGAGATCAAACCGATCCATTCTGAAGGAAATCAGCCCTCAGTGCTCACTGGAAGGACAGATCCCGAAGCTGAGACTCCAAGACTTTGGCCACCTCATGAGAAGAGAAGACTCCCTGGAAAAGACCCTGATGTTGGGAAAGATGGAGGGCACAAGGAGAAGGGGACGACAGAGGGTGAGATGGTGGGAGAGTGTTCTCGAAGCTACCAGCACTGCGGGAGGCAGTGGAAGACAGGAGGGCCTGGCGTGCTCTGGTCCAGGGCGTCACGAAGAGTCAGACATGACTAAATGACTAAACAACATATATAATGCTTCTGGAAAGGTTTGGAAGCTGATAGATTGTGCTGCACGTTCCAACTGAAGTTCTGAAAGTTCAGCGTTTCTGCCCCCCTCAAAACGCAACGCAATAAGCCTGCCTGGGGCCCCCACTCTGGAAAGAGCATGCCAAGGCACAAGGGGCCTAAACTCTCAGGGAAACCTACGTACTTGCCATTGCCACCATTAGGCCTTTCGGAAGTGGGAATCAGGATTGGAATGCGGGAAATTGTTCCTCGGTGCCACGTCAGGCTTGCCAGTTCTGAGTATTCATTAGGGAACAGTGCAGCATTAATGGCTTGATGGATAACCTGGCTATCAGCTCTTGAAATAATTATGTTTGGTAAATGGAATGCATAAAGAACTCATCAGCAGTGCCGCGATAGAGGCAGGAAACAGAAATGCTCTTACAGTACAGCCTTAAATAGCATCATATTATTATTGTTATTTCCTGTGTGCGCATTCCAAACCTAGCAGAGCTCCCTGCTTCTCCTTATAGCTAAAAATATATATACAGTGGTACCTCTGGTTGTGAACGGGATCCGTTCCGGAGGCCCGTTTGCAACATGAAAAGCCCACAACCTGAAGTGCCGTATCTGCGCAGGTGCGTGGTGTGATTTGGCGCTTGTGCGCATGCACGAGCGGTGAAACCCGGAAGTAACCCTTTCCGGTACTTCTGGGTTGCCACGGGCCGCAACATGAAAAAACGTAACATGAAGGAAACGTAACATGAGGTATGATGCGGTGGGGATGCGGGTGGCACTGTGATCTAAACCACTGAGCCTCTTGGGCTTGCCGACTTGAAGGTCGGTTGTTCGAATCCCCACGATGATGGGGTGAGCTCCCATTGCTCTGTCCCAGCTTCTGCCAACCTAGCAGTTTGAAAGTACGGCAGTGCGAGTAGATAACTAAGTACCACTGTGGCGGGAAGGTAAATGACGTTTCCATGCGCTCTGGCACTCATTACAGTGTCCCATTGCGCCAGAAGCGGTTTAGTCCTGCTGGCCACATGACCTGGAAAGCTGTCTGTGGACAAATGCCAGCTCCCTTGGCCTGAAAGCAAATTGAGTGCCACAACCCCATAGTCGCCTTTGACTGGACATAACTGTCCAGGGGTCCTTTTTTACCTTTTACCTTTTACAGTCATACCTTGGGTTACAGACTCTTCAGGTTATGCGATTTCGGATTGTGCACTGCACTGTACTCGGAAGTACTGGAACTGGTTACTTCCGGGTTTTGGTGCTTGCGCATGCGCTGAAGTGCTAATTCTCACTTTGTGCATGCGCAGAAGCACTGAATTGTGACCCGCGTGTGCGCACACATGCAGCGCTGTGGGTTGCGAACACTGTGGGTTGTGAATGTGCTTTCCGAATGGATCATGTTTGCAACCCGAGGGTCCACTGTACCTTTTAACTTTTACCTTATAGCTTGGATTGTGCAGCCGCTATCTGTAGGAGATGACCTATCAGAAGGAAGTCCTGGGGCCCAGCTGGAAAGTGCGGTGGTTCAGTGATGTATTAGGAGCATAAAGGTAAAGGTAAAGGTACCCCTGCCCATACAGGCCAGTCTTGACAGACTCTGGGGTTGTGCGCCCATCTCACTTAAGAGGCCAGGGGCCAGCGCTGTCCGGAGACACTTCCGGGTCACGTGGCCAGCGTGACAAAGCTGCATCTGGCGAGCCAGAGCTGCACACGGAAACGCCGTTTACCTTCCCGCTGGTAAGCGGTCCCTATTTATCTACTTGTACCCGGAGGTGCTTTCGAACTGCTAGGTTGGCAGGCGCTGGGACCAAGCAGCGGGAGCGCACCCCGCCGCAGGGATTCGAACCGCCGACCTTTCAATCGGCAAGTCCTAGGCGCTGAGGCTTTAACCCACAGCGCCACCTGTGACCCTATTAGGAGCATAGAATCATGGAATTGTGGAGTTGGAAGGAGTCCCAGGGGTCATTTAGTCCAGACTTCTGCATTGCAGGAATCACACCTCAAGAATCCCCAACAGGTAGCCAGCCAACCTCCAATGAAGGAGAGTCCACCATCTTCCTAAGTAATCGGGTCCATGGTCAGAAATTTCTTCCATACATTTAGTTGTAACCTCCTTTCTTGTTTAAATCCATTGGTTTGGGTCCTCCCCTCTGTTTTTTTTTTTTATAATAATTTTTATTAAGGTTTTCCAAATTAAAACAAATCAAAACAAATTAAATCCAATCTATAAACTTTTTGCCAATAACTAGGACTTCCCCTCCCTACCCCCTCTTGTGTTCCAAATCTTCCAAATAAGCAATTAAATTCAACAAGTTCTTATCCCCAAATTACACTCATCATCAATAACTCAATTTATCCAAATTCCCATCCCCTAAGATCGATCTATACCCTTCCACGAGTTTCCCCCTTTCAAACATAGTACAGATGGAAATAAAATAAATATGAATAGTAATTTTACAGCCTTTGGATTCCAATTTTCCCTCCCCTCTTTCCCCTTTGCGTTTCACCTATCCCTCCACTTCTAATATCTTCCTGGAGTTCCCACATTACACTATGTCCCTCAAGTTCTTTGCCAGTCTTTAATTACAGATGTCCAATCGTAGAAGGAGTCTATCAAATAAGGGCCCATTTCTTCTATCCAGGTTTTTATATCCAGGAGTAAAAACTCCAATTTTGTATCCATAAGCTTGTCAAACCTGAATATCCCAAATGTTCCCCCCGTTCTGTCCAGTTCTTGTTATTTCCTTGTTCTTGTCAATCATTCTCCTCCTTTTTATTTCTCTGTTCTCCCACAGAAATGTTCTTTTTCCAAAAGTTTCTAGTGTCTCTGCAGAGGCTTGTTATTCAGGAGCAAAGCATTACATCATGTTCCTTTCATTTTCCAACAAATAATTCCATTATTTCCTGTAGTGTGTAGACCTCTGTAGACAAAATAATGTTCCATTCCTGCAGTTTCCCAGGAGATTAAAAGTTCCATTCAACTGTTCAAGTTTCCTGTGAAAAACACATGCAATATCACTCGGCTCCTCTAGGTGGATTGCAGTAACAAAGTTCCCTTCCAGAATCACATCCACCAGACCAAGTAGCTTGTTGACCGATATTTAAAACAGTTTATATTCAATTTATAACAAATATAACCGGCAAAGTCCTCATAACAAAATCTCTATTTTAATCTTCCTTTTTGACAGCTCTTTGACAGCTGTCAAAACCTCCATCGCTTTTCTCCAGGCAGTTTCACGAATCGCTCCAGGGATTCCGGGGGGGGGGGGGGATTGCTTTTTTAAAACAATTCCACTTTTCTCCTCCAGCTCAATCTTATAATTTTCCCTCGCGAAGTTGCTGATTCGGCAAGATAAGGTTACACTCGATCTTAGTTGTCCAGTCCTTTGTTTTGGCTCTTCTACAATTTAGGGGTGGGCTGACTTCCTTTTTTCCGCCTCCCCCGTTCGCTCCGAATTTTAAAAATTTATCCCCTTTTTTTTAGTTCATATTCCAATTACTCACGGGTTCTTCTTTAGAGCCGAATTTTCAATAGAAGAAGTCAGCGCTCTCCGCCGGATGGCATGCGGCTGCGCTCGGCAGGGATAGCAGAGAACTCAAAGCACCACGCTTCTCCCCGGCACCCGATCCGTAGCCTTTAAAAAGGCTCCTTCACGAGTCGGGAGAGCGCTAACGGTGCCAGCCGAGTCTCCATGTCCACGGCCTCCTCTGGCCGTGGTTTTTAAGGGTCCCCGCATCGCCGGTGCGGTAGGACCCAGCCCCTGCCAAGCCGGCTCCCTCCGGAGCTCGGAGGGAGTCCGCCATTCGGCGATGGCGCCGACCCGGAAGTCGGTTTGGGTCCTCCCCTCTGGAGCAGCAGGGAACAAGCTTGCTCTGTCTTCTGTGCGTCAGCTTTTCAGATATCTGAAGGTGGTCATCATCTGCCTTTTCAGTCTCCCCTTTTCCAGGCTGAACACCCTCAGCTCTCCCAACCATTCCTCAGAAGGCTTGATTAATGGCATTTATATCCCACCTTTTCCCTCCAAGGAGCTCAGGAAGGTGCTCACAGTTCTCCCCATCCCCATTTTACCCTTCCAACAACCCTGTGAGGTAGGCAGTGACTGGCCCCAGACCTGGCCAGCCCAGGACCTTCAGACACACTGCCCAGGCCTGCACCCCAAGGAGGTCACTTGGGTGCTGCTAATGCAGCAGTTTGACTTCAACCCCTGAGGCGTACTCCATTGTCTCTCAAGACTGATGGAAGCCAACAAAAGTTTGCGTCCTAATGGAAATGCCCTCACAGATCCCATCCCTCAAATGCATTCCTGAGTAATTGGGAACTTGGTGTGAGCTTCCACACTGAACCCTCAAGGGGAATTTCACCCCATAGTGTCCAGGACGTGTTTTGCATGTGATGGAATCTTTCCAACCTCTGAATTTGAAGAAAGAATCAGGTGGTTCCCTAAATTTTTCAAGATTTTGGAAAGACCTGAACTGTGACCCAATGAAGCTGAATGTTAGAGGATTCAGAACGGAGAACAGGAAGGACTTCTTCCTATGGCACATAATGGACTCTGGGTAAGGTCCTCTCCAAGTCCAGCATCCCTGACCATTGACCATTGGCTGAGGCTGATGGGACCTTGGGGGGCATCAATTTCCCTTTCTGCTAGAGATATGCCATGATGTTAACAGCCAGGGATATTCTATGTTTAAGGTAATATTATTTTGCTAATTATGCTGTACTAAATGTGTGTTTTATAGTGGATTTCCTTTAGTCATGTTTTATTTTAAAACATAAATATTCTTTTTGCTAACTTCGATGTTTTAAATGCATATTCTACACTTAACCTCCTTTGCTATGTCTTATTTTAAAATCATTAAGATAAACCTTTTGTTTCTTGTTAGTTATGCTGCTTTGAATGTATACTTTATATTTGATATATATATATTTGGTAATGTTTCATTTTGGATTGTTTCATTCGATGTTTTAATGTGGGTTGAGATTTTTTTCATAAAAAATTAAAGTGTTATAGAACTGAAATGGGGAAAAAATATTAATGATCATTTGTATTTGCAAAATACCAATAGAAATGACTTATAAACAGAATATATATATATATATATATATATATATTAATGATCATAATACTCAGTGGCAGCCCTGAGTTTTGTAGCTGGATTAGATTGGAAAGTTCATATTCTATGCCTGCCTAGGACAAGGCTGGAGAATACCATATTTTTCGCTCTATAAGACGCACCAGACCACAAGACGCACCTAGTTTTTGGAGGAGGAAAACAAGAAAAGAAATATTCTGAATCTCAGAAGCCAGAACAGCAAGAGGGATCACTGCGCAGTGAAAGCAGCAATCCCTCTTGCTGTTCTGGCTTCTGTGATAGCTGCGCAGCCTGCATTCGCTCCATAACACACACACACATCTCCCCTTACTTTTTAGGAGGGAAAAAGTGAGTCTTATAGAGCAAAAAATATGGCATTTGGCCTCCAGATATTGCTGGACTACAACTCCCATCATTCCTTGACTGGTGACCATGCTGGCTGGGGTTGATGGGAGTTGGAGTCCAAAGACAAGGGACAGGCACCAGGGTGCGAGAAGGATGCTCCTGGATCTGAGATGGGATGCCAGTCCTGATGAAACATGTCATGTCTTGATGTCCAGGGGGCAGGATTTAAAACCCATCTCTTGGCCACTCTATGGGGTGGCTCCCGAGATCTCCATCTCCAGAACATGGCACTGGAGACGGAAAGGAATTGGAAACAAGTGTGGTTATTAAAGCAGAACCCCACCCCACCCCACTGATGTGCTGTTAAATGAAGGAGAAAGCAATTATCATTTCGCGAGGCAAACTTGCTGTTGTTCCTTCCTTCCTCCCTCCCTTCCTCCCCCCCCCCCCGCCAGCCTCTATCGGCAGCTGATGAAAAAGCAACACATGTCAAAATCGTCAGCCGCAAATTTGTTTTTGAATTGCGCATTGTACTGAGTGTCATTTTAATAGCATCCTCCTGCAAAATGACAGGCAGGAATAAGCGTCCTTCAAAATGATTTATACCCTGGATTAGGCGCCGGTTGTAAAAAAAACGACCACCAAGTCTAAATCACTGTCAACCTTGAAACAACAGCAAAGGAGGTGGCAACCCCCTCTTTTTGAAACAAACAAACAAACAAACAAAACTATGATGATTTCCCATAAATAGAAAGGGAGGAGCCACCATTTTAATTTGTATTTGCATTTTACTACAGTCTGAAGGAGGCGGCAGATTTTTTCTCTTTTTTGTTTTTCTCGGGTGGGGAGGAGATAGCAAAGAATTACGTAGAGTTGGTGGTGTTTCCTTATTGCTGATGGCTAGTTTAGCCCTGAAGACAGGAGGGCCTGGCGTGCTCTGGTCCGTGGAGTCACGAAGAGTCGGACACGACTAAACCACTAAACACTAGTCCTTGATCACTTCAGGGTTGTGTTTATTGATCCTGATTTGCTTGCAAACATTTTTGGGGGAGGTGGTGGTTGTGGTAGTTAAAGGGTTAAAGGACACTAGTCATTTTATTGAGCATTCATTCTGATTTGTTTGTGGGGGGGATAATATAACATAGTCTCGAGCAACTGTTATCCGACACTCTCCAGTGCATCACTTTCCTTCCTGCAAAAAACCCCCATAAGAACATAAGAAGAGCTGCCGGATCAGGTTACTGGAGCTCCATCTTGTCTAGCACCCTGTTCTCACAGTGGCCAACCAGCTGCATTCATGTGAAGCCCACAGGCAGGCTCTGAGTGCCACAGCTGTGCTCTCCTGACCTGTCATTCCCAGCAACTGATTCATTGATACAAGAGCCGCAAATCTGGATGAGGCTGTTATAGGAATTCTAACATCTCATATATAAAAATCATATGCTCATAAATTTACAAGGCAAACACATACAGTACAAACCACATGTCTGAAATAGTGCAGGAGAGCAATCCTGAAGCCATTTTGACTCTTCCAGTGACCTCAAATATTCTCTGCAATGAGGAAGGAAATGGGAAAACCTCCCCATTGTCTCTTTGCTCACAAATCCTGTCTTTAGGGCACATTTGTGTATGAATAGGGAGAGCCTGTGACCTGGATTCAGGAACTAAGTATTTATCATCTCAAAAGAATGGCCAGGCTGCCCAGGTAAAGCCATTAACAGGTTTCCTGGCAGACAGGTTTTTTACCTTAGACCACCCCTTGTGATGTATTTCTGTGGGGATCACCTCTTTCTATGATGCATGCATGGTATTTTGGGAGGTGGTCTTCAGCTACAGAGCAGGCAATTTCAAAAGTCTATATAAGGGCTTGCACACCAATGTTCTGGGTTCCTCCTCTGTGGGAGTCATACAGCTAAGGCAGAGGCTTGTAAATACTGCAGGGGCCCCCTGACATTCCTCTGGGCAATGATTACCTTATACGGAGAGGGGAGTGTCAAGCCTTGACCGGATGAGGTAACAGGAGACTTTGAAAAAACGGCCATGCGGCTGGGAGAACAAAGGAGATAATAAAAAGCTGCCGGAGGAGAAAGGCTGAAAGGACCAGCTCTCCAGCATTATGAAAATACTCGCTGCCTCATTGTGTCTTTTTTCTATGCTATGCTAAGCACCAATTGACTGGCTGGTTCCAACAAGTGGTGCCCTCTCTGAGGCTCAATTAAAAGAAGAGGAAAACTTAAAAGAAAGGAGGCTGACTGAAGAAAGCAGTTGAGACGGACTTCAAAGGCTAAAGAAAGGAAGCAGTGGGACACTGACTTCAAACTTCAAAGGAAACCATAAGAGGCTTCTCGATCATCGACTCACCCCGCCCGGAAAGGGTTAATCAGCGCTGAATTCATCTACGGATCCCTGGTGAGTCGATCCCTATTATATTAATTTTAGAAATATGGGCAATTCCCTGTCATCTCCGCAACAGAAATTTTTAAAAGACTTACAATTTCTCCTGTCCTCCAACCAATTGGAAGTTCCTGAGGGTGATTTGATACAGCTCATTCTAGCCATTGATGAGCATTGTCCTTGGTTTCCAGCAGAGGGCACATGGGAGCTAACACAATGGGATAAGATTGGAGCACATTTTCATGGACATCCCAGTTTTGGTGTTCGAATTTTAAATACTTGGTGTAAAATTCGTTATGCTATGGGCTCTCTATCACCAAAAAATATCTCCATGGCTACATTGCCAAAACAACCTTCAGCTTCATTAATTCAGCATGCTGCTATGCCATGTGTTCCAGCACTTGTTTTGCCAGCAGCCCCAGACCCCAAACCTCCAGATTACAGTACCTCACCAGAGGACCCAATCCTGCAAAAATACAGTGGTCTGGCTGGAAATGACCCTGCTCTTTCAGCAGCAGAACAAGCTACCCCTTTTCAACGTGCAGTACTTGCCTGTTCCTTATCACAGGATACCATGGCATTCCCTGTTATTGTGCCCCCTACTGGTGCTCCAGCAGGAACTCAAGCCCAGCACCAACCTTTTGACTTTAAAATCTTGAAAGAGCTTCAATTGTCAGTTAGGACAAATGGACTGCAAGCTCCATTTACACAAGCTCTTTTGGAAGCCACATTAGCCCAGCTATTGGTTCCAGATGACATCAAGCTTTTGGCACGTACGGTTTTACCCCCATCAGCAGGTGTATTGTTTGCCCATGAATGGGAAATCGCCTGTCGTGCTTATGCTCCTGCTTTACTGCAACAAGCAAGAGGGAATAATCCTAATCTTACCCTCGCAGATGTAATGGACGCTATGATGGGGCGTGGGCCCTTCGCTCAGGCCTCAGTACAAGCCACACTGCTGCAGATCTTATTAAGGGATACTGCTCTTGCTGCTCAACAAGCAATGAGAAAAATCCCGGAACCCACCAGTGTTCAGTCTAGGTGGGGTCCAATCAGCCAAGAACCTAGAGAATCATATTCTTCCTTTATGGACAGGCTGCTTACAGCAGTGAGTAGACAAATTGAAAATCCTGAAGCCAAGCAAATAATTATCAAACAATTGGCCTTTGAAAATGCAAATGAGGATTGTAAGGTTGCGTTGCACCCGATAATACGCAATCCTGCCACAGACACAGCAGCTATGCTTCGCATTTGTCAGTCTGTAGGTACAGCCACCCACAAGGCCCATCTGCTGGCGGCAGCGCAAAATAAAAACCAGCCTGTAGCCACCGATACAACGTTTCCAGCGTGGCAAACCAAGATCATTGATACCTCAGTGTGGATAGAACAGTGGCCTCCACCAAAAGAAAAATCCGCAGCAATGGCACCATCTCGTTTCTGAACAGCTTATTTCTGAACAATTGACCCTTGGCCACATTGAACTGTCTTCATCCCACTGGCCTCAGCAGACAGGAACGGTTTGCTTTTACATTGCCAGTATATAACAATTTGCAGCCCACCCAGCAATATCAGTGGGTTGTCCTGTCTCACAGCATGCGGAACTCCCCTACACTTTGTCAGCATTTTGTGGATGAAGCATTGAAACCTTTCCGCATGCGCCACCTAGAGGACAAGCCTTTGTGGGTTCCAGCTCGACGTGTGCAGCCATGGCGAGTCCCTTCAATTGCGGAAGTGCCTTCCCCACCATCTGCCTTGCCATCCTTTGCTGCACCGTTATACAAGGAAGAGAAGCAGACGACCCAGTCCAGTTGAAACTACCATATTTCACCTTATCAGCTGGCAAGCCGCAGTCATCAGAATCCTACTCTGGCTGGCAGCATCCACGGCTCAGCCACTCTCGAACTATAAGAACTGTGTTGTTGAATAAGACTTTTAGGGGAGAAAATTATCATAAGATATGGAGGAATAATATTTTTGTGCAAGATATGATTAAGTTTACTAGTTTATTGCATGCTTCTAAATGTTCTAAATGTTGGTTATGTATGCACATGCCCCCTTTTGCCAGCCATTCAGGCATAATGCTTCATGGTGTGCCTGTCAATGAATCTTTTCGATTTACAAATATTATATCCCCTAAGCAAACTTTTTGGCCTCCAGTACAATTGACCCTCCATGAGCCTGCCTCCATTTGTTTTCAAATTAGAGAGGGGAAAGAATCATGGGGCATATATCCAAACTGTCAATATACATTGAAATTCATGTTTAATAGCTCTTGTTCTCTTACAGGAACATACAGTGACCAATCTCAGAGCTGTAGGAGTGACACGAGTGCATGGTTAAAAAACTAGAAAGGAAGCCTACCATGCAGCTTGGAATCAGAATTCTTATATTCTTGGCTTCCGGATGGAAGTTGGCTTCGACATTTATTAATTTTAGTGATCATTATAGTAGTTATTTGCATTATTTTGTGTTGATGTATTCAATGTATTCTTTCCTTAATTTCTATGTGTACTGCATTGTTGTCCAGTCCGCAGCCCGCTCCCGCCCTTACAAGAGTCGCTTATCGCACTCGATATAATAAAATAAAGAAAGAGGGCATGTGGGAGTCATCCAGCCAAGGCAGAGGCTTGTAAAAACTGCAGGGGCCCCCTGACATTCCTCTGGGCAATGATTACCTTATACGGAGAGGGGAGTGTCAAGCCTTGACCGGATGAGGTAACAGGAGACTTTGAAAAAACGGCCATGCGGCTGGGAGAACAAAGGAGATAATAAAAAGCTGCCGGAGGAGAAAGGCTGAAAGGACCAGCTCTCCAGCATTATGAAAATACTCGCTGCCTCACTGTGTCTTTTTTCTATGCTATGCTAAGCACCAATTGACTGGCTGGTTCCGACACTCCTCCCTCCTGCGTGTGATGAGTGAGTACCATGTTGC
Source organism: Podarcis gaigeae (assembly GCF_964106915.1). Classification (NCBI taxonomy): domain Eukaryota; kingdom Metazoa; phylum Chordata; class Lepidosauria; order Squamata; family Lacertidae; genus Podarcis; species Podarcis gaigeae. The sequence continues at coordinate 1,937,409 of NC_139678.1, forward strand.
AACAGTTTAATAAAGATCAGGCTTACTAGCCGCTTTGCTTCTCAGTATTCTCTGGTTGGCCTCTGTTATTTTCTCCTACCGATAGAGAACCTACATAAGGACTCTATATGGGCTCTTAGATACCCCATAAGGAAAAAAAGTGCAGTTTTGTCCATAACAGGGCATAACTTCAGTTTTCTGCTAGGTAGTTGAATCCCATGTGCAAAATAGCAAGTGCTTGGAAGCAACCTTAGTTTACCTTAGTTTGGTTAGGGGGCTCTGTGCTGCATATGTTAGATGAGTTACCAAGTATACAAATAGAAATCATCATCATCATTGCATTTATAGAACCACAGAATCATAGGATTGTCAAGATGAAAGCAACCTCAGATGGCCTTCCAACCTCTGCTAAAGTCCAGTTCTGGGCACCACAGTTCAAGAAGGACACTGACAAACTGGAACGTGTCCAGAGGAGGGCAACCAAAATGGTCAAAGGCCTGGAAACGATGCCTTATGAGGAACGGCTAAGGGAGCTGGGCATGTTTAGCCTGGAGAAGAGGAGGTTAAGGGGTGATATGATAGCCATGTTCAAATATATAAAAGGATGTCACACAGAGGAGGGAGAAAGGTTGTTTTCTGCTGCTCCAGAGAAGCGGACACGGAGCAATGGATCCAAACTACAAGAAAGAAGATTCCACCTAAACATTAGGAAGAACTTCCTGACAGTAAGAGCTGTTTGACAGTGGAATTTGCTGCCAAGGAGTGTGGTGGAGTCTCCTTCTTTGGAGGTCTTTAAGCAGAGGCTTGACAACCATATGTCAGGAGTGCTCTGGTGGTGTTTCCTGCTTGGCAGGGGGTTGGACTCCATGGCCCTTGGGGTCTCTTCCAACTCTAGGATTCTATGATTCAAGGTTCATTTAGTCCACCCTCCTGCAAAGCAGGAATCTCAAGTGAAGCATCCATGAAAGATGGCCTCCCAACCTCTGCTAAAATCCTCCACCACCTTCTGAGGAAGTCTTGATGTTGAGTTAGAATCTCATTTCTTGTAAATTGAATCCATTGATTTGGGTCCTCCTTGTGCTGGGCACAGGGGTAACCTGTGAAACACGATCCAGGACCAGTCCAGAATCTGAAGGTTCTGCTAGGAGTCAGTCCGACAGGGCCAAGGCAGGACACCAGGCAGGAAACCAGGCAAGGACAAGTACAGGATCTCAGGCAGGATCTAGCATACAGCAATGTTGCTCCCGCAACCTGGGGCCTCGTCTGACAGCCTTCTATCTTTGTCAGGGTAATGGCCGGTCCTGATCCCGGGGTGACTCACCTCCCTGTCTCGCCTGAAGGTGAGCACTCCTCCTGCGAGTCCTCAGGTCTCTCCTTCTCTCAGACCTGAGTCTCTGCAGCTCGGGTGACATCGGTGGGTTACTAGACCCAGGGGCTGCCTCAGCCTCTCCTGACCCTACCGGTAGTGGAGCAGCTGTAACTGATGGCCCAGCTGAAGGCAGTGAGGTCATCCCTGCATCTGGAGAGCCAGTGTGGTGTAGTGGTTAAGAGCGGTAGTCTCGTAATCCTGGGGAACCAGGTTCGCATCTCCGCTCCTCCACCTGCAGCTGCTGGGTGACCTTGGGCCAGTCACACTTCCTTGAAGTCTCTCAGCCCCACTCACCTCACAGAGTGTTTGTTGTGGGGGAGGAAGGGAAAGGAGAATGTTAGCCGCTTTGAGACTCCTGAAGGGGAGTGAAAGGCGGGATATCAAATCCAAACTCTTCTTCTTCTTCTTCATCTGGAGCCAGGGCAGGCTCAGGCCCCTGACTCGACCAAGCTGGTGCTTGTTGCAGGGGAACCTGTGCAGACTGGGGCTCTTCAGGATCAGGCCCCAGACTTGGTTCAGATGATGCCTGAGGCAAAGGATCCGGTGCGGACTGAGACTCCTCTGGTTCTGAGTCCAAGCCTGAGTCCCAGGCCATCACACCCCTCACTGGAGCAGCAGAAAACAAGCTTGCTCCATCTTCCATGGGACAACCACTCAGACACTTGAAGATGGCTCTCGTGTCACTTCCAGACCCTTGATCCTCTTGGTTGCCCTCCTCTGTACGCCTTCCAGCTGGTTGAGACTGGACACGGAACTCCAGGTGAGGTCTGACCAAGACAGAACAGAGCATTGCTATGACTTCTCTTCTGCCATACTTCTGCTGACGGAGCAAATGCAATTCTTCCCATTTCCGTGGGAAGAAGAAACCATGGGATGCCCATTTGCTCTTGCCACAATTATCTTTGATGGATGAAAGAAATCGGGAAGAAGAGTGACACTCTCCCCCACAACCCTCCCACGGGTGCAAAGGAGATGATTTCATGGATGGCTCCTCTTTTCCGCATATGATGCAAAGCTTCTTGGATTTTCCCTGGCCATGTTTGAAAACTGGAAGAAGGCAAAGGGGAGCTCGGAGATGCTAAAGGGCCTCGTGGTCATGGCTGGCAGGAGCCCGATGAACTCAGAGCCGGCTGCCCATTGGCCTTACATCTCTGGGCAGCCACGTGCCAGGCGGGCTCTCTCAAAGGGGGGGGGCACGGCAATGTGTGATTGTCTAGCAGCTGCTGTGAATATTAATCTCGCCCACTTAATGATTTTTTGTTTTCCCAGGGCACTCTCTGAAATTGTTTTAAATTAATTTTTAAAATTACTGTTCCTCCCTGCCTTTTAGCGGTCCTCGCACAGCATTAAGTCAGTTTACCCTGATGGGCTAATGCCTTTATGAATGTTAATATGTAACTAATCACACAAATGCAAAATTAAACTCCTCTCTCTCACTCTCTCTCCCCCCCTTTCTTTTTCTTTGCTTTCCTTGAGGATCATCAGCGCTGCCATTTGAACAATCCTGGAAACACCAGGAAATAAGAACAGAAGAAGAGTCTGTTGGATATCAACCGGTGGCTCACCTAGCCCAGAATCCTGTTCTCATAGCAGCCAACTGGATGCCTATGAAAAACCCTTAAGGATGTGAGAAAAGGCTGGCAAACCTGCAAGCAGGATTCGAACACAAGAACATCACTCGCCCCTCTGGTATTCAGTAGCATTGCTGCCTCCAATCACAGAGGCAGAGCAGAGCCACCTGGTTACAGAATCATCCTGGCTAGTGGCCATCCATAGCCCTCTCCTCCTCCATGAATTAGTCCAATCCTCTTTTAAAGCCACCCAAGTTGGTGGCCATAACTGCTTCCTGTGTAAGGGAGTTCCACAGGTTAACGATGTGCTCCGTGAAGAAGGACTCTCTGAAGGCAGTGAAGGTCCTGTGTCTGGAGGCGGTTGGAGGATGGATGGCAGCTAATAGATTGGGGTTGAATCCTGACAAGACAGAAGTACTGTTTTTGGGGGACAGGGAGCAGGCAGGTGTGGAGGACTCCCTGGTCCTGAATGGGGTAACTGTGCCCCTGAAGGACCAGGTGTGCAGCCTGGGAGTCATTCTGGACTCACAGCTGTCCATGGAGGTGCAGGTCCATTCTGTGGCCAGGGCAGCTGTTTACCAGCTCCATCTGGTACACAGGCTGAGACCCTACCTGTCCGCGGACTGTCTTGCCAGAGTGGTGCATGCTCTGGTTATCTCCTGCTTGGACTACTGCCATGCGCTCTGCATGAGGCTACCTTTGAAGGTGACCCAGAAACTGCAACTAATCCAGAATGCGGCAGCTAGACTGGTGACTGGGAGCGGCCGCCGAGACCACATAACACCAGTCTTGAAAGACCTACATTGGCTCCCAGTGTGTTTCCGAGCACAATTCAAAGTGTTGGTGCTGACCTTTAAAGCCCTAAATGGCCTCGGTCCAGTATACCTGAAGGAGCGTCTTCACCTCTATCGTTCTACCTGGACACTGAGGTCCAGCGCCGAGGGCCTTCTGGCGGTTCCCTCACTGTGAGAAGTCAAGTTACAGGGAACCAGGCAGAGGGCCTTCTCGGTAGTGGCACCTGCCCTGTGGAACGCCCTCCCTTCAGATGTCAAAGAGAAAAACAACTACCAGACTTTTAGAAGACATCTGAAGGCAGCCCTGTTTAGGGAAGCTTTAAATGTTTGATACATTACGGTATTTTAATATTTTGTTGGAAGCCACCCAGAGTGGCTGGGGAAGCCCAGCCAAACGGGCAGAGTATAAATAAATAAATTATTATTATTATTATTATTATTATTATTATTATTATTATTACCAGCTGTTTCTTGGCCAGCCTACCTGTTGGTGAGGGTAGCTTGGGAGATGGACTTTTTGCATAGTGGCTACATTGCGTGTGAACTGCTCATTCATTGGATCTGCATGGGGAGGTCATGTTGTTAGGCCCTTCCAACCCACCCCCAGGAGAAGTTTGATCCAGAGCCTTCTTTTTATGGCAAGGTGGGGGACATTTCCCTCCTGAGGGCCAAATTCCCATCTGGGTAACCTTCCAGGGGCCACTTGCCAGCTGTGGGTGGAGCCAGAGGGGAGGTCAGGTGGAGCCCAAAAGGCAGGTGTTACCTTTGTGCCATAGGGTGATGTTTACACAAATGCCCCATATCCTCCGTCATAAGGCCTTGTTTCCAGACCTTATAAGAGACAGGGCTTCCTCTTCATAAAATCCTCCATGGTTTCTAAAATATACAAAGCATACCTTAGTTGTTGTTGTTTAGTCGTTTAGTCGTGTCCGCCTCTTTGTGACCCCCTGGACCAGAGAACACCAGGCACTCCTGTCTTCCATTGCCTCCCGCAGTTTGGTCAAACTCATGCTGGTAGCTTCGAGAACACTGTCCCACCATCTCGTCCTCTGTCGTCCCCTTCTCCTTGCGCCCTCCATCTTTCCCAACATCAGGGTCTTTTCCAGGGAGTCTTCTCTTCTCATGAGGTGGCCAAAGTCTTGGAGCCTCAGCTTCACGATCTGTCCTTCCAGTGAGCACTCAGGGCTGGTTTCCTTAAGAATGGATCGGTTTGATCTTCTTGCAGTCCATGGGACTCTCCAGAGTCTCCTCCAGCACCAGAATTCAAAAGCGTCAATTCTTTGGCGATCAGCCATCTTTATGGTCCAGCTCTCACTTCCATACACCACTACTGGGAAATGCAGATGTTACTTTTGTGCAATAGGGTGGTGTCTACACAAATGCCCCATATCCTCCATCATGAGGCTTCATTTCCAGACCTTATAAGAGACAGGGCTTTCTCTTCATGAAATCCTCCATGGCTTCTAAAATATACAAAGCATACCTTAGTTCCTGTGCTACAAAGAGTTAAATTATTTACCCGCTTAACTTGGGCAGCAGGCGTCTGATTTAGCAGGAGTTTAACTTTCAACTTCAAAGCCCAGATGTTGCTTCTTGCTAAGAGCTCATGATTAGCACATCAAAGAGCTTAAACCTGGTTCGATTCCACCATGGGTAGAACTGCAAATCTGCAAGGAAAATCCCAATTTGGCACCATTCCCGAAATGAACAGGGGCCGCAGGCCACGCAGACCCATGCAATGTCAGAGAAGATTGCTCACACCAGGAATAACTTTCTGATGGCAAGTGTTATTTGTGGAAAGTGGTGGACTCTCCTTCCTTGGAGGTTTCTAAGCAGAGCTTGGCTAGCCATCAGCCATGGATGCTTTATTGAAATTCTGGCATTGCGGGGGTTGGACTAGATGACCCTGCAGCCCCATCCAACTTCACAATTATTCCATGAAGGTGGTCAAAGCCTTAAATGACTTAGGTGCCAAATGACTAAAAGGCCTCATCCTTCCCTACAGAACCCTTCAGGTGCTGAGCAGAGGAGCCTCTCTTGGTAGTGTTGGGAAAACGCCCTGGGGGTGCCTGCAAGCCCCTGAATCTCCAAGCGTCCTCTGGTATGCACAACCCTGTAAAAGATAATTCCCCTCTTCTCCAGTGCGCTCAGCGACATATACCAGCTGGTAAAGGTAAAGGGACCTCTGACCATTAGGTCCAGTCATGACTGACTCTGGGGTTGTGGCGCTCACCTTGCTTTATTGGCCGAGGGAGCCGGCATACAGCTTCCGGGTCATGTGGCCAGCAGGACTAAGCCGCTTCTGGCAAACCAGAGCAGCGCACGGAAATGCCGTTTACCTTCCCACAGGAGTGGTACCTATTTACCGTATTTTTCGCTCTATAGGAGGCACCCAACCATAGGACGCACCTTGTTTTAGAGGGGGAGAACAAGAAAAAAAAAATCTCCCCCTCTCTGCTCAGCGCCCCTTCAGTGAAGCAGCAGGAGAAACGGAGCCCCTTCCATTTCTCCTCCCTCTTGGCTAAAGGGTCATCCTCTCCCGGCTTCAACAAAAGGAACCTGAAGCCTCCAGAATGCAGCGGGAACTAGCGTTGCGCTCCGAAGGCTTCAGGCAGCTATCCCTGAAGCCTAGAGAGCGAGAGGGTTCGGTGCGCACTGACCCCTCTCGCTCTCCAGGCTTCAGCAAAGGCAACGCAAAGCCTCCGGAGCGTGGAGGGAGCGCTCCCTCTGCGCTTTGGAGGCTTCGCGTTGCTATCGCTGAAGCCAAGGAGCCTGCATTCGCTCCATAGGACGCACACACATTTCCCCCTAATTTTTGGAGGGGAAAAAGTGCGTCCTATAAAGTGAAAAATATGGTATCTACTTGCACTTTGATGTGCTTTTGAACTGCTAGGTTAGCAGGAGCAGGGACAGAGCAACGGGAGCTCACCCCGTCACGGGGATTCAAACTGCTGACCTTCTGATCAGCAAGTCCTAGGCTCTGTGGTTTAACCCACAGCACCACCCGCGTCCCTATACCAGCTGGTATATGCACACTAATCTTCTGGTAAAACACAGTAAGAAGAGTGAGACATCGTAGATCTAATCTACTATTTATTTACACACTATGTACAGACAAAAGCATAATGGTGTCCATTCTCTCCAGTTCTGAGAGAACAAACAGAAATAAATAAAAGCGAAAGTACAGTGTAATAGTACCAGCAGCGGAAGAGAGAAGACCAGGGGTCAGCAAACTTTTCCAGCAGGGGGCCGGTCCCCTGTCCCTCAGACCTTGTGGGGGGGCCAGACTATATTTTTTTTGGGGGGGGGGAAATGAATGAATTCCTATGCCCCACAAGTAACCCAGAGATGCATTTTAAATAAAAGGACACATTCTACTCATGTAAAAACACGCTGATTCCTGGACCATCTGTGGGCCGGGTTGAGAAGGCAATTGGGCCAGATCCGGCCCCTGGGCCTTAGTTTGCCTACCCAAGGATAAGACATTCTTCTTCTCCCAGGCAAGCATGTGATTTACAACAACCTCATCTGGAGCAGCGGAGGAGTGAAATTGCTAACAGCTAGCTCCTCTGCCCTCAAAGGCCAGCAGAGGGTTGTGGCCTAGCACAGGGTCTTTTTGGTGGTGACCCCTAAACTGTGGAACATGCTCTCCACAGAGGTACCTCTGGCACCTTCATTGTCCAGCTTCTGGTGAATGTTGAAGACACGCTTCTTCCCTTGAGGCGTATCTTTTAGGACCCACCTTATTTCGTGATTGTATGTTTTAAACTGGTTTTAATTTTCTAACCTGCCCTGGAACCTGAGGTGAAGGGGAGGGCAATAAACAAGAAAACAAGCGAACAAATTCTTGCACCAGCAGGACACTTGCCATAAACTGTCCTTCCATCTTCCCCAACCTGGTGCCCTTCAGAGGATTTGAACTCTACAGCTCCCATCATCAGACCAAGCCGGCAATGGCCATTTGACTTGGGAGTTGTAGTTCGAATCTTTTGGAGGGCGCCAAGTCGGAGGAGGCTGGTCTACATATATATGGAAATATGCAAGCATAGTTTCTGAAGTTGTTCTGATAGGACCCACAAAGTTTCCGCTCGTGATTTATATGCGGGAAGGCTGCCCAAGTGTAAACTGAATCGCACCTATAGTGCGGTGTCACCAATTAAGCTGCTATAGAAACACGATTCGCTAATTGCCATTAATTACTCTGCAAAACACAACGCACAGCCCAAAGAGAAGGCTTCATAAAGAAATGATTTCGTGCCACTTTTGTGTCTAACATGGGACCAGGGATCTGGCTATTTTCTTACAACTAATCCTTTGTTTGCTTAGCAGACTGATACCTGCTGATAAGGCAGCTTTACTTTTGAGTGATAAATGATCTTAATTAACTTTAATTGTTTCTAGGCAATTTTATGCAAATGAAGACATTTGCGGAATAGAAGGTGGGAAGATTTCACAGAGGGCCTGGAGGTGCCCCGGGGGGGGGGGGGGAGAGAGAGAGAGAGACGTCAACTTTTTAATACCAGGACTTCCGGAGCTGCCTCTGAATTTTCAGAACAGCGTACGCCGTTCATCATAGGGGCTGCAATTGTGTCAGCTGAAACAGAGGCACATTTCTGGGCTATGTGATGAGCTGGTCGGAAACCTTTGTGCCTGCTTGCATGGAATGATCAGTTCCTTTGAGCCTCTGGGCAATATTAAAATGCTTTGGAGGATGAAGTCCATTTGCGCAGTGCAAAGCAAGGGATTTTTTAAAAAAAGCTTTGCTGAACCAATCCATCTGTTTTGTAATCTGCAGAAGTGGCCTACATCCTCCATGTTCTCCATCACTCAAGCTGACTCTTCAAGGCTGCTCTACTTTAGATAGAGTCTTCTTCTCAGATAGATGCTTTGCAACCATGTCAGAATCCCCTTTCTTGGAATTTGAATCCATTGGTTGGGGTCCTTCCTTCTGGAGAAGCAGAAAACAAGTTCGCTCCTTCTTCCTTGTGACTCTGGTTTTTTTTGGTAGTTCCCGGCATCCGTCTAGAGATATTGGAGTGCGTATCTGCAGGTGAAGCCAAACCCCTGAGTTAGGGGTGATGTAAACAAAACCTGCTCCCTTTCCCTTCTGGGGTATCCAAGAGCCTGTATAGAGTCCTTAAGTGGGTTCCCTATTGGTAGGAGAAAACAACAGAGGCCAGCCTGCGAATACTGAGAAGCAAAGCGGCTAGTAAGCCTGATCTTTATTAAACTGTTGCAACATGGTCCTCACTCATCACACGCAGGAGGGAGGAGGAATCCAGAACATTCATGTGCAAGCCCTTATATAGACTTTTGAAATTGCCCACCCTGTAGCTCAAGACCACCCCCAAAAAACATCATACATACATCACACATGGAGGCGGTCTATAGCAGAAATCCTGTCTGCCAGGATACCTGACAATGGTCACTGATTGCTTTACCTGGGCAGCCCGGCCATTCTTTTGTGATGGTAAATACTTTAATTCCTGAATCCAGGTCACAAGCTCACCCTATTCATGCACAAAGGTGCCCTAAAGACAGGTGAGCAAAAGGCAAGGGAGGGGCTTTCCCATTTCCTTCCTCCTTGCGGAGATACATTTGAGGTCAACTTGGGAGAGTCAGAATGGTTTCAGGATTGCTCTCCTGTACTACTTCAGTTTACATATGTATGTGTTTGCCTTGTAAATTTATAAACATTTAATTTATATATTTGAGACCTTAAATTCAATGACATCAAAGTGACCTCTCTGGGGCGCAAGCTGGGCAGGGTGTCTGAAGATACTGGGCTGCCCTGCTGACACCCCCCCCCCCTTTTGGCCTTGCTGATGTGGTCCAAAGCATGGGTGTGTAGCCAGGAATTTTCATGGGGGGCAGAACTGAGCTTTAGTTAAGTATTTTTACTTACTTACATGATTTGGGGGAGCGGCTGCACCGGCACAGCAACCCCCGCTGGCAACTGGGGCAGAGAGATTGTCTGAAGTTGATGAGTTCTTTGGAGGGAGATCAACCCCAATGACCCCACCCCATTTCAACTCCTGGACCACCCCCAGTTTTCCCCCTAGAGTGAAAGCCGCAGCCATGGAGAGCATGGGTGGTCTCAGTACGTAGGACTTGTACTCTGCACATGGCTTTTGCATGTCTCTACATATCTAGCAATTTTTTTTTAATATTTTTTTTTATTAGTTAGAAGCTAATAGAACTGTGTACAGAACACAAAACAAAACAGGCCCTAACCAAAGAGGCTTGCAATCCAATTTAGACAATAAAAGCAAAATAATTAAAAATAGGAATAAGGCAAAGGAAAAATTTTCCCCCTCTCCAGACTATTAACTTGGAGAGCTTTCATTCCACTAATCTGTTTTGAAATGAACAGAAATTGTTTTATTCCCCAGTTTGCAGGGGAGACAAAGTTGATAAAAGATGCTTAAATATGTTTTCTTCTCCTCATTTCTTGTTTTTCAATTGATGACCCGTCTTGGAATAGGCTAATGATAGAGTTTAGTCGAGAAAGACAGCAAAAATGTATTAATTGCTTTGGCAGCACTCTAAGTCTTGCCGTGTGATTATTTCCTCCTCCAAAACATGCAAAATGTCAGAAGTGAAAGATAAGTAGGTTCAACATTTAAAATAGCCTCTGAACTTCATTAGTCTAGAATTTTTTATTTTTTTTTAAAAAGCATTACCATAATTTGCATCAACCAAATGATTGTGCACAGTTAACTGAGATGTGGCAGATATGAGCCCACAAGGAATCGGGCCAACAGAAAGTCGATCTAACCCAGCACATTCTTCTCTCAGGGGCCAATCAGATGCCTGAAAGGAAAGAAGCACACAAGCAGGAGCCGAGTGCGAGTGCACCAACTGGGGGGAGGAAGGAAGGATGCGCTCAGGTTGCTTGCCAGGTACAGTGCATAGCTGTCAACCGTCCCTTATTTGGCGGGAAAGTCCGTTATCCCAGCGCTGCTGTCCCTTATTGATGATGTCCCTTAAATTTCCTGGGTTTCAAAGGAAGCAGCTCCTCTCCCTCCCTCCCTCCCTGCCAGCCAGGGAGGAGGGAGGCTCCAACTGTGTTGCTTGGCTGCATTGCTCACCCAATAAGGAGTCTAAGAACGACTGGGGGGTGGAGCTTGCATGCCTTGTGCTGATCAAATCGGCCGTGTTGCCTGGGGACTCGCCTTTGCTCAGCGCTTCCCAGCGGAGAGGTGACGATGGTTTTCCTTGCTGCATCCCCTTTGCCGGGTTGCTGCACTGTGGGAACCACCGCTTGAGGCTTCGTTTGGCTGCTGGCTGGGCTTTCTGCCTTTGGCTCGGAGGGGCTCAGAAGTTGAACATACCTGTGCCCTGAAAATCCCTTATTTTGGATGCTGATCCCTTATTTTCGAGGCTGCTGGTCCCTTATTTTCAAATCTGTAAGTTGACAGCTATGGGTACAGTGGAATCTCTACTCATGACTACAATCTGTTCCGGAGGCCTGTCCTTATGGCGAAACAGGTCGCTGGTAGAAGTGCTGTTGCGTGCAGGTGCATTTGGTGGCAGCCCTCTTCTGCTTATGTGTAGACAGTGGCAGCCACTTCTGTGTGCGCGCAAATCGCGACAAACCTGGTGTTTACTTCCAGCTTTGCTGCGGTTGCGACTTGGAACGGGCTTAAGTAGAGCAGGACGTAAGTAGAGGTTCTATTGTATACCAGCAGGTTGCAAAGGTTCAAGGAGAAGGAGGGGGGGAAGAAGACGAGTCCCCCAAAGGATGCGCTTTTCAAGCCAGCCAGCTGTTTAAAGAGCTCAGTAATTTTTCGCAGGCCCCCACCATTTAAGAAAATCAATGGGGAGTCGGGAAGATGAATGTGTGGCCGGGCGCACGGCAGGGACCGTGAGCTTGGCAGCCGCTCTCGGTTACTGCTCAGGAATATTAACGATCCCGTTTTGATAAGCAGGAGCAGGCCAATAAACAAACGGCCCGGACTTATTGATGGGGCGCCGTTCGCATTCTGTTTAACATCCGCTTGGAAATACGGCCGGATAATTGGACATAACCTTTGTGGCTGCAGGACCCGTCGCCCAAACAAAGGGCTTCTTTGCACAGCCCAGAGTTGAACTGCAGAACTTTAGTTGGGATTCTAGGTTTGTTAATGCTTTTTTTCTTTAAAAAAAATGTTTAGGGCAGGGGTGTCCAAACTTTTTTCAAACCTTTTTCAAAGAGGGCCAGATTTAATGAAGTGAACATGCGTGAGGGCCGACCAAAGCTGTTGAACTTTTTTAAAGGATTTTACAATTTTAACCCAAAGTTGTTGAGCATTTTGGGGGATTTTACCCCAGGAAATAATCTGCTACAGTTGTTGTTTAGTCGTTTAGTCGTATCCGACTCTTCTTGACCCCCTGGACCAGAGCACACCAGGCCCTCCTGTCTTCCACTGCCTCCCACAGTTTGGTCAAACTCATGTTGGTAGCTTCAAGAACACTGTCCCACCATCTCGTCCTCTGTCGTCCCCTTCTCCTTGTGCCCTCCATCTTTCCCAACATCAGGGTCTTTTCCAGTGAGTCTTCTCTTCTCATGAGGTGGCCAAAGTCTTGGAGCCTCAGCTTCAGGATCTGTCCTTCCAGTGAGCACTCAGGGCTGATTTCCTTCCGAATGGAGAGGTTGGATCTTCTTGCAGTCCATGGGACTCTCAAGAGTCTTCTCCAGCACCATAATTCAAAAGCATCAATTCTTCGGCGATCAGCCTTGTCACTGCTTTTCTCCCAAGAAGCAGGCGTCTTTTAATTTTGTGACTGCTGTCACCATCTACAGTGATCACAGAGCCCAGGAAAGTAAAATCTCTCACTGCCTCCATTTCTTCCCCTTCTATTTGCCAGGAGGTGATGGGACCAGTGGCCATGATCTTTGTTTTTTGATGGGATTTAGAAGTGGTCAATTAAAATATACCAAATCACAGCTTGGTTCTGGCTCCCACAACTTACCCCAATGTCCTGTGTTTTGCTCTGAGTCCACCAAGGAGGTGGGGTGGGACGGGACTGATAATGCTATGGATTGAAGATGCCTTAACTCCATTTCCCAGGGAACAGGAAAGTTTAGGGACAGCGAGAGAAGTTCAAGGACCTCCCTGAGAAGGTGGCTGTCAGGCTATATCTCTCTGGTGGCCTTCTGTGACAGGGGAATGCCCTCGGATCAAGCCCATCACTGCCTGGTGACAGTTCCATCACTCACGATATACCTCACTGAGAAAAAGCATCAGAAGTCGGGTGTCTCATTGTGGATTTTACAGCTGACAAAATGAACGGATCTGTCAGAAAGAGAGAGAGGAAAAACTGCTGGCATTTGTTATTTGAGGGATCTGCTGAGCTCTTCTGAACTTCCTTTGACTTCATCTTCTGCTTAGCAGGGTCAAACGAATGTCTCAAACCAAAACTAGAATCTGCCCAAAATGGTCCACAATGTTGTTTTCCACGATGACATGAAAAGTGTGATCGGAATTTTGAGGTCTTAGATATATGTTAAATGTTCATAAGTGTACCAACCAAGCACGTACATAGATCAGCACAGGAAGACTGACATGAAACCATTTTTGGATTGCAAACTGACCAAATGTTTTCTTTGCAAGGTCAAAGGAAAATGGAAAAGCCTCCCCATTGTCTTTTCCTTCACAAATCCTGTCTTAAGGACACATTTAAGATATGAATAGGGTGTGAGCCTGTGACCTGGCTCAGGGACTAAATATGAATCATTACAAAAGACTGGCCAGGCTCCCCGGGCAATCCAAACAAGTGACCGTTAAACAGGTAACCTGGCAGACAAGAGGTAAACAAAGCACTCAGATTTCTGCTGCAGACCGCCCTTTCTGTGATATAGGTATGATGTATCTGGGGGTGGTCTTGGACTCCAGGGAGGGAATTTAAAATGTCTATACAAGGGCAGGCACACTTCTGTTCGGGGTTCCTCCTCCCTCCTGCGTGTGGTGAGTGAGGATCCTGTTGCAACAGTTTAATAAAGATCAGGCTTACTAACTGCTTTGCTTCTCAATATTCTCTGGTTGGCCTCTGTTATTTTCTCCTACCAATAGGGAACCTACGTAAGTACCCTATATGGGCTCTTGGATACCCCATAAGGGAAAAAGGGCAGATTTTTGTTTACAACAAAAGACAGTGCTTATTCCAGTCACAGAGGGATATGAGGAAGGATAGCAGAGAAACTGGCTCTGGCTTGCACTGTAAGACAAACACAAAGGCAGTGTGGCGTAGTTATTAGAGTGTCGGACTAGGACTTAGGATAAAGTAGAGCATGTCCTTGGGGTAACACATGCATCAATATGCATAGATTGATGGGAATGAAATAGAAAAAAATGCATGACACCGGGGAACACTGCTTTCTATAAAACTGCATAAAATAGGACAAATGCACACAAAAATGTTGTTGAATTTTGATGAGGCCTTTCTAAAAAGGAAAAATTGACAGCCAACCAACTCTAAGAAGGTTCAAGGTTTGCACTCTGGCAGCTCGGCTTGTGAGAGACCGTGCCTGAAACCCTGGAATGCAGCTGCCAGTCAGTGCAGACAATACTGAGGTAGGCGGACCAATGGTCTGACTCTGCATAGGGTGGCTTCTTGCATTCCTTTGCACATTTCCTTGGGAGTGAGACCCATAGAATTCAATGGGGCCTTCGGTCCCAGGGGTGATGTACACGACTGCGCTGCCTGCTTCCCTTTCCAGAATTGCCTTCAGTTGGATGCCACCCTGGAAGCAGGCAGCGTTTTCTAAACGTGGACAGGCTAAGCTAAAGATTTGCCAGTGGACATTGACAAGGGCATTTCCCACTCGGACTCCTTCAGACTCCAGTTATTTAAGTGAATGTGGGAAGGGAGAAAAGTTTTGTTCCACTGGACATCTCTTAGCGCTTACGTTGCTTCTTCACCCATTTTGGAAGGAGCGCCTCAGAGACCTTTGCAGCTTCCTTGCGATTAGGCCATCCTAAATAATTAGATGTCATCAATGAACTTTGTTATGCCATGGCTCCCTGTGATTTATGAATAAGTGAAACAGCAGAACACCAACACAGATTGACAGCTAGACAAGCAATAGGCTCTGTTGTCTCTCCTTCTTGCGGCACGAGATAAGCAGCCAACTGGAACAGCCATCTATCGTGCGCAGCTCTGACTCTGCTAAATTTATTTATTCATTTATTTCATAATATATCTATGTACTGCTTGATTGTAAAAAAAAAGGGGGGCTCTCAAAGCAGTTTGCAAAGAGAATAAAGCAATATAATTATTGGTAAAAGCAGCAAAAGCAACTATCAAAAGATAAAATCAGCAATACAATGGTACTTTGGTTTTCAAACTTAATCTGTTCTGGAAGTCCGTTCCAAAACCAAAGCCTTCCAAAACCAAGGCGTGCTTTCCCATAGAAAGTAATGCAAAATGGATTAATCCATTCCAGACTTTTAAAAAGAGCAATTTGACATGAATTTTACTATCTAACAAGACCATGGATCCATAAAATGAAAGCAAAAAACAATATACTGCAGTCACACAATCAATCAATCAATCAATCAATCAATCAGTAGCTGATTGGGTTCCACACAGTCACACACAAAAAGAGCCACAAAAACAAAAACGCAAAATAAATAGCAAAAACAGACCTAAGCGTAACACTCAAAACAGAGCACATTCGGCTTCTGAAAAAAGTTCGCAAACCGGAACACTTACTTCCGGGTTTGCAGTGTTTGGGTTCCAAGTTGTTTGAGAACCAAGGGACCACTGTAAACTAAAACATACAGCAACATTCTACATATCTGGACAGGCCTGTCTAAACAAAAGTGTTTTTAGCTGAGGCAGTGAAGGCACTTATTTCAAGTCTATAGGCAGGGAGTTCCAGAGTTCTTACAAATGTGGAATGGGTACGCATTTTGTGGCACTTGTAGCAGTGCCAGTTCTACCCATTGAAGCAGAATTGCCCTCTCAATTCCCTTCGCCTTTCCCCCTATTTGCAGGATAAAAGCAACTTGCTAATCTGTTACAGAGTTCCTGGGTGGCTTCTTAGCTGCTGAAAAATCCTTGCAGTTGCCTTCGGATTAGAAATCTCTTCCAAAACCTGACATTCGAAGGAGGAGGTGGTGACACCTTTCTGTCACACATCTAATGAGGCATCTAGTCATAAGCCTGCATTTTTTATCAGAGCTTCTATATTTTATCAAGGCTTGTATTTAAAAATGAGCTTAAAAAGATTTTCAAATGTTTCATGCCAGGCAGAAAGAACCTTGGCAAGAGGTTTTTCTCCTAAGACAAGGGGGCCCCACTGATTTATAGCAGAAAAACAATTCTCAAAGTCATAAAAAGGGAGAATTACATATGCTGCCCTTGCAGACTGAGAAAACACAATTAAAGGCAAGGGTAAATAGTAAAATAATACCAATGTGCCTCTCAGTAAAATGAGCCAGATCTTCTTTCCAAGGTTGAAAGGCCAAGAGCAGTGAAAAAGGCAACTGGCTTGGCTAGAAGAAAAAAGAGCATTTTTGGAAGGGAAATTTTCTAAAGCTGTTTCTTTTTCTTAAACTGAGAGAGTTAAAAAGGTTAAATGTTGGGAAGAGCTAATGGGAGAAGCATCTAGCTGGCTGGGAAAGGAGGGGGAAAGGGGGGAGGTGTAAACTGAAGAGGCTTCTTTTTAAAAGCTGTTTTTTACTGAGTTCCTTTTTACTTTACAAAGGCTTTATTCTTTTAAAAGGCTACCTATGATAAGTGAATGAAATATATTAGCTTAAATATATTGGCTTAAATGTAATTATGCAAAGGATTTAAGGAATGCTAGATTCTTATTTCATATGGTTGTAAGAGTTGTATTTATCCTGAAATTAAGTCAGCCACCAGCCTAGCCCCCCTGCTAGACAGAAGACGCCATCCAAGCACTCTTGATATATATGGTTGTCAGGCATTTGTTTAGAAACTTTCAAATGAAGGAAATCTTTCAATATTGATGTGAAACTCAAGATCCTTGACATCTGTTGAACATAAAAATGTAAGATTAAACATTTGTTTTAGAAGGCAATAGGGCAAGGAGGGCAAGAGGTGAGCTGGTAATTAAGATTCCATGTAAGATATATTATTACTTATTTGTCACATATATAGCTCTTTGTCTCCCTTATAAGGGCAAGGAAGTGGGTGTATCTTTTGTGGGTGTATCTTTTGTGATTGGTTCTACCAAACAGCCAATAGGAATTTCACCAGGCTGATTGGACAGAGGCAGCCACAGGAGGAGCAAAGGGGGCTGGATTAAGGGAATATAAGTGCTGGCCAGGATGGCAAGAGGCCAGGCCAGAGCTTGGTAACCATATACCACTGAGCCTCTCATTTATTTGTCTGACAAATAAATTATTATTTTAATTTCTCTATTGCTGCGTTGAATATTTCATTCCAGCTAAGCGTTAACCACAAGCAGGGTGCTACATTTTATGGTGCCACTGTGACTCGGATAAGTGGTCTGCTGGAACGCAGCCCCTTCGCCCTACTGGGCAGGGTACAAGAGAGAGGACCACTGCTTACCCAGCGCGCACTGGTAAATTTTTCCAGGGGGAACGCAGAAGACTCGTCTGTCTGATACCCTGCTCACTGGCGGCGACGGACCGGGGGAAACAGGGAACCAACCAAGGGTAAGTGCACAAAGGGATTTTTGGCCCTCCAATTAATTGGGAGGAAGAGAAGTCTTGATCAAACTTCTGCGTCTCAGTAAGGGGAAACTGAGTACGCTAGGTGGTTGGGTACATCAGATGTTGGTCTGGTGGAGGAAAAGGGAAAATTGGGAGGTAGAGTGTGGTGAAGTATCTAGCGCATTGTATGTGTGAGAAAGTACAGAGCAATCTGTAGCTGACCTGAGTGTGGAGTGGGCAGTACTTCGGTTCCTAGTAAGGCGACTTCACTAGGCAAGGAAACCCACAAAGCGTGTGTGTGAGTGACTGAGTGGATACTTCACAGGGCCATACAATGGGAGTTGGGGGTTCAAAGGGGGAAAATACACCTCTTGGGTGTATGTTAAATAATTTTAAGAAAGCCTTCTCAGGGGCATATGGAGTCAAAATGACGCCAGAGCGCTTGAGAACGTTATGTGAACTAGAATGGCCGAAACAAAATACTGAATGGCCATCTCAGGGAACTTTTGATATAAATTTAGTAAGCAAACTTTGGTCTAATATCGCCAAAGAAACTGGAGGGTGCCCAGAACAATTTCCATATATAGATTCCTGGCTGAGCACATTAAATAAAAATCCTCCATGGATAAGGGAATGCAAAGTCAAATGATGCAAATTATTGGCTGTAAAAGCTGAAGCTAGGAAAGGAATCTTGCCAAATAAACTCAAACCCATTTTTGAGGGACCAGAGGAAGAGGTGCTTCCACCTCCACCCTATGCTCCACATCGAAGGGAGCTTAATTCAAACACTCCACCAGTTGTAACCCCAAGGCAAGAAAGTGGAATGAATAATGGGAGTGGAGTCACAGAGCTTGATTCCTTGATAGATTATGATAAATATCTTCAGGAGGCATTGGAGTCCTATAATAAAGCCCAAGCAGAAGTGGTTATTCCACCTGTGACTCCTAATAGACCTGCATCTACAGTCTCCTTTAGTGGAACAACTGATTGCCCACCCCAAACCCCTGTACATCCAAGTCCTAGAGAATTATTACAGAAGTTACAGGGAGACCTTGATCGGTCAGCAAGCAATACAGCCAGGCGTATAAAGCTGCTAAAAGAACGCCTTGGGACAAATACCATCCCCTATGATTTGAGGCCCCTAGAGCAAAGCGAAGAGAAAGATCACGTAGTAGCCCCTCTTAGAAGAGTATTTGATGCACTTGAGGAGCCTGCGCTGGTTAACGGGCAACCCGGACCACGGCCACCTCGAACTTCGACCCTGCAATATATTCCATTCACAACTACAGATTTGATGAATTGGAAAACACACACCCCATCTTTTGCAGAAAAACCTCAGGCTATGATGGACTTGGTGACTTCAATAGTAAATACTCATAGCCCTACTTGGACAGATTGTCGCCAGCTCCTAAATACTCTTTTCACCACTGAGGAAAGGAGAGACATAATTGAAAAGGCACAGATATATTTGCGTGAGCAGGCCAGAGTGGGAAATATTTTTAATATTGACCGTCATCTCCAAGATAACTTTCCCTTGGAAGATCCTAATTGGGATCCAAACAATGGAATTCATCTGGCCAGACTTACCACCTACCGCCAGACGCTTGTGCAAGGTATCCGCAGGGCATGCCAGAAGCCCACTAATATGTCTAAAGTCTCAGAAGTAGAACAGAAACCAAATGAGAGTCCAGGAGACTTTTTAGAGAGGCTGCAAGAAGCCTATCGTATATGGACTCCTTTTGACCCTGAAGCCCCTGAAAACAGCAGAATGATTACTGCTACATTTGTGGCCCAGTGCGCTTCTGATATTCGTAAGAAAATTCAGAAATCAGAAGGATGGGAAGGGATGCTGATGAGCCAAATTATGGCCATTGCACGCCGAGTTTATCGGAATAGGGATGAGGCTGAGAAGCAAGAGAAGAAGAAGTGGCAGAAGGAAAAGATGGTAATGCTAGCCACAGCAGTGAAGCAAGACCACCGCCCCTTAAATGGAGGGAGAGGGCGAGGAAGGAATCCACCACTGGGAAGGAATCAATGTGCAAATTGCAAGAAGGAGGGTCATTGGAAGCGGGAGTGTCCTGAACCCCTGAGGTTGGAAGAAGTACGCCCAGGCCCAGGCCCAGGCCCAGGCCCAGGCTCCGGCCCAAGAAACCAGGGACGGGGACGGGGAATGATCCGAAATGGAAGATATCAGAGACCAGGACAAGGACAGAATAGAGACAATTTCATTGGACTGGCAGAAGAGGATTTTACTCAAGACTAGGAACGACCGGACTCCATAAAGTTAGGCTTCCAGGAGCCCACGGTCACGATTCAATTAGGGAGCCATTTAATAGACTTTATGATTGATACTGGGGCTGAATACTCAGTACTCCCAGAACTATTGCAGAAAAAGGCATCCAAAAGTGTAGTCATTAAAAGTGCCACTGGACAGTCAGCTAAGAGGTCTTTCCTCCAACCTTTGGAATGCCAGATTGGGGGACATCGTTTAACCCATCAGTTTTTGTATATACCTGAGTGTCCAATACCTCTCTTAGGCAGAGATATGCTGTCCAAATTGCAGGCCCAAATCACCTTCACTCCTCGAGGTCCAGAAATGAAACTGCCATCAAAAGCAGCAGGAATAATTACCCTCTCAGTACCTAAGGAACAATCATGGCGCCTAATGTCAGCCCTGCAAGTCCAACCCACATTGGATACAGAATTAAACAAGCTCCTCCGAACTCTACAGGTGCCACCAGGAGTATGGGCCGAAAATAGCCCACCAGGAATGGCTAAGAATATAGCTCCAATTGTAGTAACCCTAAAACCTATGGCTACCCCCGTATCTGTAAAGCAATATCCCTTACCCCGGCGAGCAGCAGAGGGCATCCAGAAACATTTGGACCGCCTATTAAAATATGGTCTGCTTAAGCCTTGCCAATCAGAATGGAACACACCCCTTTTGCCTGTTCGAAAACCTGGGACAGATGAATACAGGCCAGTGCAGGACTTGAGGCTCGTAAACCAGGCTATCGAGACCTTGCACCCAAATGTACCAAACCCATATACCTTGTTGAGTTTGATCCCACCAGAAGCAACATTTTTTACTGTATTGGACTTGAAAGATGCATTCTTCTGTTGCCGGCTGGCACCACAGAGCCAACCTATATTTGCCTTCCAGTGGGAAGACCCTTTGACAGGAACAAAAGGCCAGCTAACCTGGACAAGATTGCCCCAGGGATTTAAAAATTCCCCAACTTTATTTGGCACTGCCTTGGCGAGGGATCTAACAAGTTACCCCTCAATACCGGGAGAAAAGGTGGTTCTGCAATATGTAGATGACCTTATATTAGCGGCAAAGGATTTTAATACCTGTAAAGAAGGGACAGAGGAACTGCTCCACTTGCTCTGGGAAGCTGGCTACCGAGTTTCCCAGAAAAAGGCACAGTTATGTTTAGAAAAGGTCAAATATTTGGGCTTTGACATCTCACACCAACAACGAGCATTGAGACCAGAGAGGAAAGAAGCTATTTGCCTTATCAAGGAACCTACCACAAGGAAACAACTTAGAGGATTCCTGGGAACAGCAGGGTTTTGTAGACTATGGATACCTGATTTCAGCAGTCTGGCCAAGCCCTTACATGAAAGCACTCGAGGTGCAGAAAAGGACCCATTCGTATGGGGACCTGAGCAGAAACAAGCCTTTTTAGTTATCAAACAACGACTTATGGAGGCACCAGCCCTTGGATTGCCTAATTCGGAAAAACCCTTTCAGCTGTATGTACATGAACAGAATGGGATTGCAGCTGCAGTCCTGACCCAGAGATTAGGAAGTTGGAACCGCCCAGTAGCTTATTTGTCTAAACAATTGGACTCAGTAGCAAAAGGATGGCCTCCATGCCTAAGGGCAGTAGCGGCCACTGCAAGCCTTGTCAAAGAAGCTGATAAATTTACCTTCGGCCAGACGATGTATGTGAATGTACCTCATGCTGTTCTGACACTCATGGAATATAAGGGTAGTTATTGGCTAACGAACCCAAGGATGGCTAGATACCAAGGCCTATTGTGTGAAAATCCCAGGATTCATCTACGAGTAGTGAATATGCTCAATCCAGCGACTTTGCTGCCCCTACCAGAGGTAGATGATGAGGAATCACATGATTGTCTCCAAGTAATGGATGAAGTTTATTCCAGTAGACCTGATCTGAAAGATGAACCATTGAAAAATCCAGATGTTGTATATTATACGGATGGTAGCAGTTACCTTCATGAAGGTGCCAGACGAGCAGGATATGCTGTGGTCACCAATGAGGAAGTTGTGGAAGCTGAAGCTTTGCCTGCTGGCACATCAGCACAAAAGGCTGAACTTATAGGCTTAACTAGAGCTCTGCAATTGGCAGCTGGATGTAAGGCAAACATCTATACTGATTCTAAATATGCCTTCTTAACCCTGCATGCACATGGAGCTCTATGGAAAGAAAGAGGTCTAATAGGAGCCCACGGGAAGGCCTTGAAATATGGACCTGAAGTAGAAATCCTGTTAGAAGCAGTATGGGCTCCAGAACAGATTGCTGTAATGCACTGCAAAGGTCATGGACGAGGAAGGGATCCAATAACCAGAGGAAATCATGCTGCTGACAAAGCAGCCCGAGAGGCAGCCCAAAAGCCTGTGGGAGGATTTATAGCAGCCCTCATACCAGAGGTAGTTCCAGAAGAAGTTAAACCTCACTATACCCCAGAAGAGAGGAAGTGGGCTGAACAGGAAGGAGCGGTTATGAAGGACGGTTGGATGATCCTGCCGGACAATAGGATTTATGTACCTCATCATCTAGCAGGCACAATTGTAAGAAATTATCATGAATCTACTCACCTTGGCGGTACTGCAACCAGAGAGAGTCTCAGTCGGAAGTTGTATATTATTAATCTATCACAATTAGCAACTTGCATTTCACAGAAATGTGTTCTTTGTGCTAAAAACAATCCCAGGCAGGGACCAGTACAACCTCCTGGAATTCAACATGTGGGATATGTCCCCATGGAAAGTCTAATTGTGGACTTCACAGAGCTGGTCCCTTCTAAGGGATTCAAGTATCTCCTTGTGTTTGTAGATACTCTTACCGGATGGGTTGAAGCTTTTCCCACCCGAACTGAAAAGGCACGAGAGGTAACTAAGAGACTCCTCACTGAATTGATCCCAAGGTTTGGATTACCTAGATGCATTGGAAGTGATAATGGGCCAGCGTTCATTGATCAAGTAGTACAAGATGTATGTCGAGTCCTACAAGTAAAATGGAGACTGCATGCAGCATATAGGCCTCAGAGTTCAGGGAAAACTGAAAGAATGAATCGGACTCTGAAAACCCAATTGGCAAAATTAACCCAGGAAACGGGATTGGGATGGGTAGATGTGTTACCCATAACACTGTTTCGTGTTCGGTGTGCACCCACAAAAAGACTTAAGTTGTCACCTTTTGAGCTCCTGTATGGGAGACCGCCCTCCTTTGTTCAGGATATTCCAGCTGACCTTAAACAAATAGGAGATCATGTGACACAGGGACAAGTGCAATCTCTCTCCCGTGTTTTTGTTTCTCTTAACAGGTGGGCCCTCGAACGCACGCCGTGCAGCATTGCCGAGCCGATTCATCAGTTCCAGGCTGGCGATAGCGTATGGGTGAAAGAGTGGAAACGTGATCCACTTGCACCAAAGTGGCGTGGACCTTACACCGTCTTGCTCTCTACTCCAACAGCGGTGAAGGTAGCTGAGGTGACCCCCTGGATTCATCACTCTCGTTTGAAGAAGTCCGAAGGCAGTTGGACGTGCAAAGGTGACCCCTCTAATCCTTTAAAACTAACTCTCTCCAAAAACCCCTGTATCTAGCCCTACCGGGAACGGGCTAGGTCACGGGCAACATTTGACGACCGGCCTGCTGCAGCCACAACCTGGAAGCTGGCTGACCTGCGCACGCCTGAAGCTTGAGGAGCGTCTGAACCAGCGACTGTGAACGGAAAGATTCTCTAATACAATTGATTGACTGCCCCCTTGTGGAACAATTATCAGAGATATTACTCATTGGGGATCCTCGGGATATATGTTTTGGTCTTGGTGGTACCCCATTTCTGTCACTGGGGGAATCATATTGGGGCTAATAATTATTTGCTATCACAATAAGGTAATCTTTTGTGGAAGGAATGCATATACTAGACATCAACATGATTTTATTATCAATCCTGATCCCTTGGGAAGGGGAAGGGTCCTTGAATCTGACCAAATTGGCTAAATATGGATTCAGCCATGACCACAATATGTGGGTAGGCTTAGCTGAGATGGTAGCCAATGTTGCAAATAGGACCAATTGCCTTGTTTGCTCTCTTGGGCCAGATGATTCAGAGGGAGGTATGCCCTTATTACCGATACCATTAGATGCCATTGGTATGGTAAGCGAAATGCCACACCAAACAGAAATACAGAATTTCCCCGGATGGAACTCAACTAAACCATTACGAGTTATACCTGTACAAGGGGAATTCTGTGTACATAAATCATCAGATGCAGCTGATTCTCCCATGATAGGCTCTTCTCATTGTCACTATACTTGGGATTATATTAAGAATAGTCATACCTGGGCACACGGTACTACCTATCGAACTCGGAATACCTTGCCCTGTGCACCTCCTTTTATTCACGCATGGAAAGTGGTGTGGAACATAACTGTGACAGAAAAAGGCAATCTAACATACTGCACTGTGAACTCTCTACCTCTTTTGGTATTTCGCCTTCTGTACTCCACGTACCAAAAACCTCAGACCCGATGGTTGTGGTGGATATGTGGAGAATGGGCATACAAAAAGCTCCCTTCCAAATGGAGTGGGACTTGTTTCTTGGGTTGGGTATTACCACCAATGTGGATTATGCCCACTAGTTCGGCCAGGCGAACACGAAGGAATGCTGATATTTCTCATATAGCAGGAGGAAGTACCCAAAGTTGGAGCGGTACTGATGATTGGCCGCCAGAGCGCATTATAGCCTATTATGATCCTGCCTCCTGGAATCCTGGTGAGCTCATACAAGGGGCACGGGATCCTATTTATAATCTAAACAGAATAATTCGATTGCAAGCAGTAGTGGAACTTGTAACCAATGCAACGGCCCAGAGTTTGAGACTTATTGCACAACAGTTGGATGAAAGTAGAGCCGCCATTTTGCAGCTGAAAATGGGAATGGATTATGTACTTGCCAGGCAGGGAGGCCTATGTGGAGTCTTGAACTTGACAGGGAATGCCTGTTGCTTTAACATTTCAGATAATGGTGAGGCAATCCGTGTGTTGGCCACAAAGATGGAGAATATAGCACATGTCCCAGTACAAACATGGGAAGGATGGGATATGGGATGGCTCACCAATTGGTTACCTAATGTCACAGGACTCAAAGGGATACTATTGTCTTGCTTGTTTTTCTTGACAGTAGTGGTAATGGTTTTGTGTATGATGCCATGTATCATTTCATGTTTTAGAAGTACAATTAGCAAGATGGTTTCAAATGAAACTCTACCTCATATCATGGCCCTATACAGAGCTTTACCTCAGGAATATGATGAAGGTCAAGCTATCAAGGACACTTGGGATGAAGGTCCTTGAGCTTGAAAGGGGGGAATGAGGCATCTAGTCATAAGCCTGCATTTTTTATCAGAGCTTCTATATTTTATCAAGGCTTGTATTTAAAAATGAGCTTAAAAAGATTTTCAAATGTTTCATGCCAGGCAGAAAGAACCTTGGCAAGAGGTTTTTCTCCTAAGACAAGGGGGCCCCACTGATTTATAGCAGAAAAACAATTCTCAAAGTCATAAAAAGGGAGAATTACATATGCTGCCCTTGCAGACTGAGAAAACACAATTAAAGGCAAGGGTAAATAGTAAAATAATACCAATGTGCCTCTCAGTAAAATGAGCCAGATCTTCTTTCCAAGGTTGAAAGGCCAAGAGCAGTGAAAAAGGCAACTGGCTTGGCTAGAAGAAAAAAGAGCATTTTTGGGAAATTTTCTAAAGCTGTTTCTTTTTCTTAAACTGAGAGAGTTAAAAAGGTTAAATGTTGGGAAGAGCTAATGGGAGAAGCATCTAGCTGGCTGGGAAAGGAGGGGGAAAGGGGGGAGGTGTAAACTGAAGAGGCTTCTTTTTAAAAGCTGTTTTTTACTGAGTTCCTTTTTACTTTACAAAGGCTTTATTCTTTTAAAAGGCTACCTATGATAAGTGAATGAAATATATTAGCTTAAATATATTGGCTTAAATGTAATTATGCAAAGGATTTAAGGAATGCTAGATTCTTATTTCATATGGTTGTAAGAGTTGTATTTATCCTGAAATTAAGTCAGCCACCAGCCTAGCCCCCCTGCTAGACAGAAGACGCCATCCAAGCACTCTTGATATATATGGTTGTCAGGCATTTGTTTAGAAACTTTCAAATTAAGGAAATCTTTCAATATTGATGTGAAACTCAAGATCCTTGACATCTGTTGAACATAAAAATGTAAGATTAAACATTTGTTTTAGAAGGCAATAGGGCAAGGAGGGCAAGAGGTGAGCTGGTAATTAAGATTCCATGTAAGATATATTATTACTTATTTGTCACATATATAGCTCTTTGTCTCCCTTATAAGGGCAAGGAAGTGGGTGTATCTTTTGTGGGTGTATCTTTTGTGATTGGTTCTACCAAACAGCCAATAGGAATTTCAACCAGGCTGATTGGACAGAGGCAGCCACAGGAGGAGCAAAGGGGGCTGGATTAAGGGAATATAAGTGCTGGCCAGGATGGCAAGAGGCCAGGCCAGAGCTTGGTAACCATATACCACTGAGCCTCTCATTTATTTGTCTGACAAATAAATTATTATTTTAATTTCTCTATTGCTGCGTTGAATATTTCATTCCAGCTAAGCGTTAACCACAAGCAGGGTGCTACACTAACTCATGAGATGCTTCTGTGTGTTGGGGGAGAGGAACGGGCACTTCGTTCTGTTCCTGAGCAGCGAAATAACAGCGAGAGATGATGAGCTGAAGATTCTTTGGAAAGGAGGAATTGAGGAGCGTCCTGCGAGGAGGGGTGCGGGGAGAAGGGGATTCTCAGCTGCCAAAGACACTGTGTTCTTGTCATGCCGTTATCCATCTCTGACTTATCACCAAGGCTGACAGCTTGAGAAATGTCGTTCAGTGGGAGTTTATGCAGCATAAACACACTCTTAAAAACTGTTGCATGCCTTTACTGCTGGGAAGGGCCCAACAACACCCCGGATAAAAGAAATATTGCACATCATTTTAGAGAGCTATCAGACAGGTTTTACACCCTGTATGCATCATGCATGCAGACTTGGCTATCCCAATTTTTTCCTTGCTCAATTACTTTTCTGCCCATGAATACATCACTGGTGGGTGAGAATTTGTGATGCTTCTTGGAAAACATCTCAGGCCCAGGCCTAGGCCATGTTCCCTCATACAAACGTGCCCAGCTGTGAGCTTTTCAAGGGAAGTGTCCCACCACCAGGCACACTTGGTGGGGATGCAAGACAGGGCCTTCTTGGTGGTGGCTGCTCCCAGGCAACTTTGGAACTCCCTTCCTAGAGAAGCCAGATTGCCTCCATTCTTGCTGTGCTTCCTCCGGCAGGTGAAGACTTTCTTGTTCCAAGAGGCTTTTGGAAATCAAAGAAGCAGGGGTTTCTTTGACTCCTGAAATAGGTGGCTCCAGCCACCTTTCACTGGATGTTAAAAACTCTCCCATTTCTGTAGACTTTCCTGAGAAGCCTGGATTGACTTGTGAGGGCCATTTGATTCCTCTTTAAGAATGTAAGATCCTCTTTGACACAGGCACTTAAATAACTTTTCTATTTCAGCAAGCCTTTTACAGCCCAGGTCTCATATATCATCATCATCATCATCATCATCATCATCCAACAAGAGATTAAAAATACATTAAAACACCAGTCATTAAACAGGGTTGCCTTCAGGTGTCTTCTAAATGCCTTCTTCTAAATATCATATGTTCATATAAATATCATATGTTCATAAATCTACAAGGCAAATACATACATAAGTATACAAACCGTTTTTATGGAAGACAATCTTACTCGGCTACGAGTGTTCACCAAAGAAAAGGTGTATAAACTACGTGTCTGAAATAGCACAGGAGAGCAATCCTGAAGCCATTTTGACTCTCCCAAATTGACCTCAAATGTTTCTCTGCAAGGAGGAAGGAAATGGGAAAACCTCCCCATTGTCTCTTTGCTCACAAATTCTGTCTCAAGGGTGTATCTGTGTATGAATAGGGTGAGCCTGTGACCTGAATTCAGGAACTGAGTATTTAGTATCTCAAAAGGAATGGCCAAGCTGCCCAGGTAAAGCAATCAAGTGACCATTATCAGTATCCTGGCAAACAGGATTTCTGTTGTAGACCGCCCCCTCTGATGTATTTCTGCTGTAGACCCTCCTCCTTCTGTGATGTATGTATGATGCTTTGAGGGGTGGTCTTGAGCTACAGGGTGGGCAGTTTTAAAAGTCTATATTTATGGCTTGCACACCATTGTTCTGGGTTCCTCCTTCCTGCTGTGTGTGGTTGTGAGCATCCTGTTGCAACAGTTAATAAAGATCAGGCTTACTAGCTGCTTTGCTTCTCAATATTCTCTGGTTGGCCTCTGTTATTTCCTCCTTCTGATAGGGGACCTACTTAAGGACTTTATATGGGCTCTTAGATACCCCATAAGGGAAAAGGAGCAGTTTTTTTCTTTTAACAGTTTGGCGAGCCAGCCAGGAGTTTCGGTTGACCTGGGGGCAAGGAAGGACTGATGATCCATCATAAGGTAAAGGTAAAAGGACCCTTGACCATTAGGTCCTGCCATGATGGACTCTGGGGTTGTGGCGCTCATCTCGCTCTATTGGCCGAGGGAGCCGGCTTACAGCTTCCGGGTCATGTGGCCAGCATGACTAAGCTGCTTCTGGCGAACCAGAGCAGTGCATGGAAACGCTGTTTACCTTCCCGCTGGAGCGGTACCTATTTATCTACTTTGATGTGCTTTTCAACTGCTAGGTTGGCAGGAGCTGGGACTGAGCAACGGGAGCTCACCCCGTTGTAGGGATTCGAACCGCAACCTTCTGATCGGCAAGTCCTAGGCTCTGTGGTTTAACCCACAGTGCCACCCACGTACACCAGCGTACACCAGGCCATTTTGCCAGGAGGATCCATCAGTCCTCCAGCGATTGCAGGGTCTGGAAATAATTGGAATTCCAGTGGGGCTAACCAGAGGAAGCCATGCCCAATTGGGCCGGCCTAAAACAACCAGTCAGGGATCCTGGGATCGCCAGGAACAGCGCATGTGGAAGTGAGTATTCCTATAACACCCTGACTACTTGCTAGTTTCAGCTCTGCCCTTTGCTGACTGGAGACATGCAAAGTTGCTTAAACCCAACAGATTTTGCTCTCCCTCATTTTTATGTGTCCCCCACGGATGGGATGCAGGAAGATGCACCTTTGTTGTTGTTGTTTAGTCATTTAGTCGTGTCCGACTCTTCGTGACCCCATGGACCAGAGAACGCCAGGCACCTCTGTCCTCCACTGCCTCCCGCAGTTTGGTCAAACTCATGCTGGTAACCTCGAAAACACTATCCAACCATCTCGTCCTCTGTCGTCCCCTTCTCCTTGTGCCCTCCATCTTTCCCAACATCAGGGTCTTCTCCAGGGAGTCTTCTCTTCTCATGAGGTGGCCAAAGTACTGGAGCCTCAGCTTCACAATCTGTCCTTCCAGTGAGCACTCAGGGTTGATTTCCTTCAGTATGGAGAGGTTTGATCTTCTTGCAGTCCATGGGACTCTCAAGAGTCTCCTCCAGCACCATAATTCAAAAGCATCAATTCTTCGGCGATCAGCCTTCTTTATGGTCCAGCTCTCACTTCCATACATCACTACTGGGAAAACCATAGCTTTAACTATACGAACCTTTGTTGGCAAGGTGATGTCTCTACTTCTCAAGATGCTGTCTAGGCCTGTCATTGCCCTTCTCCCAAGAAGCAGGCGTCTTTTAATTTCGTGGCTGCTGTCACCATCTGCAGTGATCATTGAGCCCAAGAAAGTAAAATCTCTCACTACCTCCATTTCTTCCCCTTCTATTTGCCAGGAGGTGATGGGACCAGTGGCCATGATCTTCGTTTTTTTGATGTTGAGCTTCAGACCATATTTTGCGCTCTCCTCTTTCACCCTCATTAAAAGGTTCTTTAATTCCTCCTCACTTTCTGCCATCAAGGTTGTGTCATCTGCATATCTGAGGTTGTTGATATTTCTTCCGGCAATCTTAATTCCGGCTAGGGATTCATCCAGCCCAGCCTTTCGCATGATGAATTCTGCATATAAGTTAAATAAGCAGGGAGACAATATACAGCCTTGTCGTACTCCTTTCCCAATTTTGAACCAATCAGTTGTTCCATATCCAGTTCTAACTGTAGCTTCTTGTCCCACATAGAGATTTCTCAGGAGACAGATGAGGTGATCTGGCACTCCCATTTCTTTAAGAACTTGCCATAGTTTGCCGTGGTCGACACAGTCAAAGGCTTTTGCATAGTCAATGAAGCAGAAGTAGATGTCTTTCTGGAACTCTCTAGCTTTCTCCATAATCCAGCGCATGTTTGCAATTTGGTCTCTGGTTCCTCTGCCTCTTCTAAATCCAGCTTGCACTTCTGGGAGTTCTCGGTCCACATACTGCTTGAGCCTTCCTTGTAGAATTTTAAGCATAACCTTGCTAGCGTGTGAAATGAGTGCAATTGTGCGGTAGTTGGAGCATTCTTTGGCACTGCCCTTCTTTGGGATTGGGATGTAGACTGATCTTCTCCAATCTTCTGGCCACTGCTGAGTTTTCCAAACTTGCTGGCATATTGAGTGTAGCACCTTAACAGCATCATCTTTTAAAATTTTAAATAGTTCAGCTGGAATACCATCACTTCCACTGGCCTTGTTATTTGCAGTGCTTTCTAAGGCCCATTTGACTTCACTTTCCAGGATGTCTGGCTCAAGGTCAGCAACCACACTACCTGGGGTATACGAGACATCCATTTCTTTCTGGTATAATTCCTCTGTGTATTCTTGCCACCTCTTCTTGATGTCTTCTGCTTCTGTTAGGTCCTTTCCACTTTTGTCCTTTATTATGGAAATCTTTGTACGAAATGTTCCTTTCATATCTCCAATTTTCTTGAACAGATCTCTGGTTCTTCCCATTCTATTGCTTTCCTCTATTTCTTTGCATTGCTCGTTTAAGAAGGTCTTCTTGTCTCTCCTTGCTATTCTTTGGAAATCTGCATTCAATTTCCTGTATCTTTCACCATCTCCCTCGCATTTTGCTTGCCTTCTCTCCCCCGCTATTTGTAAGGCCTCATTGGACAGCCACTTTGCTTTCTTGCATTTCCTTTTCATTGGGATGGTTTTCGTTGCTGCCTCCTGTATAATGTTACGAGCCTCCATCCATAGTTCTTCAGGCATTCTGTCCACCAAATCTAAATCCTTAAACCTGTTCCTCACTTCCACTGTGTATTCATAAGGGATTTGACTTAGATTGTATCTTACCGGCCCAGTGGTTTTTCCTACTTTCTTCAGTTTAAGCTTGAATTTTGCTATAAGAAGCTGATGATCTGAGCCACAGTCAGCTCCAGGTCTTGTTTTTGCTGACTGTATAGAGCTTCTCCATCTTTGGCTGCAGAGAATATAATCAATCTGATTTCGATGCTGCCCATCTGGTGATGTCCATGTGTAGAGTCGTCTCTTGTGTTGTTGGAAAAGCGTGTTTGTGATGACCAGCTTGTTCTCTTGACAGAACTCTATTAGCCTTTGCCCTGCTTCGTTTTGATCTCCAAGGCCAAACTTGCCACTTGTTCCTTTTATCTCTTGACTCCCTACTTTAGCATTCCAATCCCCTATAATGAGAAGAACATCCTTCTTTGGTGTCACTTCTATAAGGTCTTGTAAGTCTTCATAGAATTGGTCAATTTCAGTTTCTTCAGCACAAGTAGTTGGTGCATAAACTTGGATTACTGTGATGTTAAAAGGTCTGCCTTGGATTCGTATCGAGATCATTCTATCATTTTTGAGATTGCATCCCAGTACAGCTTTCGCCACTCTTTTGTTGACTATGAGGGCCACTCCATTTCTTTTACGGGTTTCTTGCCCACAGTAGTAGATATGATGGTCATCCGAACTGAATTCACCCATTCCCGTCCATTTTAGTTCACTGATGCCCAGGATGTCAATATTTATTCTTGCCATCTCATTTTTGACCACCTCCAACTTACCCAGGTTCATGGTTCTTACATTCCAGGTTCCTATGCAATATTTTTCTTTACAGCATTGGACTTTCCTTTCGCTTCCAGGCATATCCGCAACTGAGCGTCCTTTCGGCTTTGGCCCAGCCGCTTCATCAGCTCTGGATCTACTTGTGAGGCATCTAGTCATAAGCCTGCATTTTTTATCAGAGCTTCTATATTTTATCAAGGCTTGTATTTAAAAATGAGCTTAAAAAAGGATTTTCAAATGTTTCATGCCAGGCAGAAAGAACCTTGGCAAGAGGTTTTTCTCCTAAGACAAGGGGGCCCCATTGATTTATAGTAGAAAAACAATTCTCAAAGTCATAAAAAAGGGAGAATTACATATGCTGCCCCAAGGCTGAAAAAACACAAGTAAAGGCAAGGGTAAATAGTAAAATAATACCAATGTGCCTCTCAGTAAAATGAGCCAGATCTTCTTTCCAAGGTTGAAAGGCCAAGAGCAGTGAAAAAGGCAACTGGCTTGGCTAGAAGAAAAGAGAGCA
The DNA here is from genome assembly GCF_964106915.1 of Podarcis gaigeae. Classification (NCBI taxonomy): domain Eukaryota; kingdom Metazoa; phylum Chordata; class Lepidosauria; order Squamata; family Lacertidae; genus Podarcis; species Podarcis gaigeae. Next base: position 1,969,554 of record NC_139678.1, read on the forward strand.
TTTTTGGGAAATTTTCTAAAGCTGTTGGGAAGAGCTAATGGGAGAAGCATCTAGCTGGCTGGGAAAGGAGGGGGAAAGGGGGGAGGTGTAAACTGAAGAGGCTTCTTTTTAAAAGCTGTTTTTTACTGAGTTCCTTTTTACTTTACAAAGGCTTTATTCTTTTAAAAGGCTACCTATGATAAGTGAATGAAATATATTAGCTTAAATATATTGGCTTAAATGTAATTATGCAAAGGATTTAAGGAATGCTAGATTCTTATTTCATATGGTTGTAAGAGTTGTATTTATCCTGAAATTAAGTCAGCCACCAGCCTAGCCCCCCTGCCAGACAGAAGACGCCATCCAAGCACTCTTGATATATATGGTTGTCAGGCATTTGTTTAGAAACTTTCAAATGAAGGAAATCTTTCAATATTGATGTGAAACTCAAGATCCTTGACATCTGTTGAACATAAAAATGTAAGATTAAACATTTGTTTTAGAAGGCAATAGGGCAAGGAGGGCAAGAGGTGAGCTGGTAATTAAGATTCCATGTAAGATATATTATTACTTATTTGTCATTTATATATAGCTCTTTGTCTCCCTTATAAGGGCAAGGAAGTGGGTGTATCTTTTGTGGGTGTATCTTTTGTGATTGGTTCTACCAAACAGCCAATAGGAATTTCAACCAGGCTGATTGGACAGAGGCAGCCACAGGAGGAGCAAAGGGGGCTGGATTAAGGGAATATAAGTGCTGGCCAGGATGGCAAGAGGCCAGGCCAGAGCTTGGTAACCATATACCACTGAGCCTCTCATTTATTTGTCTGACAAATAAATTATTATTTTAATTTCTCTATTGCTGCGTTGAATATTTCATTCCAGCTAAGCGTTAACCACAAGCAGGGTGCTACATTTTATGGTGCCACTGTGACTCGGATAAGTGGTCTGCTGGAACGCAGCCCCTTCGCCCTACTGGGCAGGGTACAAGAGAGAGGACCACTGCTTACCCAGCGCGCACTGGTAAATTTTTCCAGGGGGAACGCAGAAGACTCGTCTGTCTGATACCCTGCTCATTGGCGGCGACGGACCGGGGGAAACAGGGAACCAACCAAGGGTAAGTGCACAAAGGGATTTTTGGCCCTCCAATTAATTGGGAGGAAGAGAAGTCTTGATCAAACTTCTGCGTCTCAGTAAGGGGAAACTGAGTACGCTAGGTGGTTGGGTACATCAGATGTTGGTCTGGTGGAGGAAAAGGGAAAATTGGGAGGTAGAGTGTGGTGAAGTATCTAGCGCCTTGTATGTGTGAGAAAGTACAGAGCAATCTGTAGCTGACCTGAGTGTGGAGTGGGCAGTACTTCGGTTCCTAGTAAGGCGACTTCACTAGGCAAGGAAACCCACAAAGCGTGTGTGTGAGTGACTGAGTGGATACTTCACAGGGCCATACAATGGGAGTTGGGGGTTCAAAGGGGGAAAATACACCTCTTGAGTGTATGTTAAATAATTTTAAGAAAGCCTTCTCAGGGGCATATGGAGTCAAAATGACGCCAGAGCGCTTGAGAACGTTATGTGAACTAGAATGGCCAAAACAAATTACTGAATGGCCATCTCAGGGAACTTTTGATATAAATTTAGTAAGCAAACTTTGGTCTAATATCGCCAAAGAAACTGGAGGGTGCCCAGAACAATTTCCATATATAGATTCCTGGCTGAGCACATTAAATAAAAATCCTCCATGGATAAGGGAATGCAAAGTCAAACGATGCAAATTATTGGCTGTAAAAGCCGAAGCTAGGAAAGGAATCTTGCCAAATAAACTCAAACCCATTTTTGAGGGACCAGAGGAAGAGGTGCTTCCACCTCCACCCTATGCTCCACATCGAAGGGAGCTTAATTCAAACACTCCGCCAGTTGTAACCCCAAGGCAAGAAAGTGGAATGAATAATGGGAGTGGAGTCACAGAGCTTGATTCCTTGATAGATTATGATAAATATCTTCAGGAGGCATTGGAGTCCTATAATAAAGCCCAAGCAGAAGTGGTTATTCCACCTGTGACTCCTAATAGACCTGCATCTAAAGTCTCCTTTAGTGGAACAACTGATTGCCCACCCCAAACCCCTGTACATCCAAGTCCCAGAGAAATATTACAGAAGTTACAGGGAGACCTTGATCGGTCAGCAAGCAATACAGCCAGGCGTATAAAGCTGCTAAAAGAACGCCTTGGGACAAATACCATCCCCTATGATTTGAGGCCCCTAGAGCAAAGCGAAGAGAAAGATCACGTAGTAGCCCCTCTTAGAAGAGTATTTGATGCACTTGAGGAGCCTGCGCTGGTTAACGGGCAACCCGGACCACGGCCACCTCGAACTTCGACCCTGCAATATATTCCATTCACAACTACAGATTTGATGAATTGGAAAACACACACCCCATCTTTTGCAGAAAAACCTCAGGCTATGATGGACTTGGTGACTTCAATAGTAAATACTCATAGCCCTACTTGGACAGATTGTCGCCAGCTCCTAAATACTCTTTTCACCACTGAGGAAAGGAGAGACATAATTGAAAAGGCACAGATATATTTGCGTGAGCAGGCCAGAGTGGGAAATATTTTTAATATTGACCGTCATCTCCAAGATAACTTTCCCTTGGAAGATCCTAATTGGGATCCAAACAATGGAATTCATCTGGCCAGACTTACCACCTACCGCCAGACGCTTGTGCAAGGTATCCGCAGGGCATGCCAGAAGCCCACTAATATGTCTAAAGTCTCAGAAGTAGAACAGAAACCAAATGAGAGTCCAGGAGACTTTTTAGAGAGGCTGCAAGAAGCCTATCGTATATGGACTCCTTTTGACCCTGAAGCCCCTGAAAACAGCAGAATGATTACTGCTACATTTGTGGCCCAGTGCGCTTCTGATATTCGTAAGAAAATTCAGAAATCAGAAGGATGGGAAGGGATGCTGATGAGCCAAATTATGGCCATTGCACGCCGAGTTTATCGGAATAGGGATGAGGCTGAGAAGCAAGAGAAGAAGAAGTGGCAGAAGGAAAAGATGGTAATGCTAGCCACAGCAGTGAAGCAAGACCACCGCCCCTTAAATGGAGGGAGAGGGCGAGGAAGGAATCCACCACTGGGAAGGAATCAATGTGCAAATTGCAAGAAGGAGGGTCATTGGAAGCGGGAGTGTCCTGAACCCCTGAGGTTGGAAGAAGTACGCCCAGGCCCAGGCCCAGGCCCAGGCTCCGGCCCAAGAAACCAGGGACGGGGACGGGGAATGATCCGAAATGGAAGATATCAGAGACCAGGACAAGGACAGAATAGAGACAATTTCATTGGACTGGCAGAAGAGGATTTTACTCAAGACTAGGAACGACCGGACTCCATAAAGTTAGGCTTCCAGGAGCCCACGGTCACGATTCAATTAGGGAGCCATTTAATAGACTTTATGATTGATACTGGGGCTGAATACTCAGTACTCCCAGAACTATTGCAGAAAAAGGCATCCAAAAGTGTAGTCATTAAAAGTGCCACTGGACAGTCAGCTAAGAGGTCTTTCCTCCAACCTTTGGAATGCCAGATTGGGGGACATCGTTTAACCCATCAGTTTTTGTATATACCTGAGTGTCCAATACCTCTCTTAGGCAGAGATATGCTGTCCAAATTGCAGGCCCAAATCACCTTCACTCCTCGAGGTCCAGAAATGAAACTGCCATCAAAAGCAGCAGGAATAATTACCCTCTCAGTACCTAAGGAACAATCATGGCGCCTAATGTCAGCCCTGCAAGTCCAACCCACATTGGATACAGAATTAAACAAGCTCCTCCGAACTCTACAGGTGCCACCAGGAGTATGGGCCGAAAATAGCCCACCAGGAATGGCTAAGAATATAGCTCCAATTGTAGTAACCCTAAAACCTATGGCTACCCCCGTATCTGTAAAGCAATATCCCTTACCCCGGCGAGCAGCAGAGGGCATCCAGAAACATTTGGACCGCCTATTAAAATATGGTCTGCTTAAGCCTTGCCAATCAGAATGGAACACACCCCTTTTGCCTGTTCGAAAACCTGGGACAGATGAATACAGGCCAGTGCAGGACTTGAGGCTCGTAAACCAGGCTATCGAGACCTTGCACCCAAATGTACCAAACCCATATACCTTGTTGAGTTTGATCCCACCAGAAGCAACATTTTTTACTGTATTGGACTTGAAAGATGCATTCTTCTGTTGCCGGCTGGCACCACAGAGCCAACCTATATTTGCCTTCCAGTGGGAAGACCCTTTAACAGGAACAAAAGGCCAGCTAACCTGGACAAGATTGCCCCAGGGATTTAAAAATTCCCCAACTTTATTTGGCACTGCCTTGGCGAGGGATCTAACAAGTTACCCCTCAATACCGGGAGAAAAGGTGGTTCTGCAATATGTAGATGACCTTATATTAGCGGCAAAGGATTTTAATACCTGTAAAGAAGGGACAGAGGAACTGCTCCACTTGCTCTGGGAAGCTGGCTACCGAGTTTCCCAGAAAAAGGCACAGTTATGTTTAGAAAAGGTCAAATATTTGGGCTTTGACATCTCACACCAACAACGAGCATTGAGACCAGAGAGGAAAGAAGCTATTTGCCTTATCAAGGAACCTACCACAAGGAAACAACTTAGAGGATTCCTGGGAACAGCAGGGTTTTGTAGACTATGGATACCTGATTTCAGCAGTCTGGCCAAGCCCTTACATGAAAGCACTCGAGGTGCAGAAAAGGACCCATTCGTATGGGGACCTGAGCAGAAACAAGCCTTTTTAGTTATCAAACAACGACTTATGGAGGCACCAGCCCTTGGATTGCCTAATTCGGAAAAACCCTTTCAGCTGTATGTACATGAACAGAATGGGATTGCAGCTGCAGTCCTGACCCAGAGATTAGGAAGTTGGAACCGCCCAGTAGCTTATTTGTCTAAACAACTGGACTCAGTAGCAAAAGGATGGCCTCCATGCCTAAGGGCAGTAGCGGCCACTGCAAGCCTTGTCAAAGAAGCTGATAAATTTACCTTCGGCCAGACGATGTATGTGAATGTACCTCATGCTGTTCTGACACTCATGGAATATAAGGGTAGTTATTGGCTAACGAACCCAAGGATGGCTAGATACCAAGGCCTATTGTGTGAAAATCCCAGGATTCATCTACGAGTAGTGAATATGCTCAATCCAGCGACTTTGCTGCCCCTACCAGAGGTAGATGATGAAGAATCACATGATTGTCTCCAAATAATGGATGAAGTTTATTCCAGTAGACCTGATCTGAAAGATGAGCCATTGAAAAATCCAGATGTTGTATATTATACGGATGGTAGCAGTTACCTGCATGAAGGTGCCAGACGAGCAGGATATGCTGTGGTCACCAATGAGGAAGTTGTGGAAGCTGAAGCTTTGCCTGCTGGCACATCAGCACAAAAGGCTGAACTTATAGGCTTAACTAGAGCTCTGCAATTGGCAGCTGGATGTAAGGCAAACATCTATACTGATTCTAAATATGCCTTCTTAACCCTGCATGCACATGGAGCTCTATGGAAAGAAAGAGGTCTAATAGGAGCCCACGGGAAGGCCTTGAAATATGGACCTGAAGTAGAAATCCTGTTAGAAGCAGTATGGGCTCCAGAACAGATTGCTGTAATGCACTGCAAAGGTCATGGACGAGGAAGGGATCCAATAACCAGAGGAAATCATGCTGCTGACAAAGCAGCCCGAGAGGCAGCCCAAAAGCCTGTGGGAGGATTTATAGCAGCCCTCATACCAGAGGTAGTTCCAGAAGAAGTTAAACCTCACTATACCCCAGAAGAGAGGAAGTGGGCTGAACAGGAAGGAGCGGTTATGAAGGACGGTTGGATGATCCTGCCGGACAATAGGATTTATGTACCTCATCATCTAGCAGGCACAATTGTAAGAAATTATCATGAATCTACTCACCTTGGCGGTACTGCAACCAGAGAGAGTCTCAGTCGGAAGTTGTATATTATTAATCTATCACAATTAGCAACTTGCATTTCACAGAAATGTGTTCTTTGTGCTAAAAACAATCCCAGGCAGGGACCGATACAACCTCCTGGAATTCAGCATGTGGGATATGTCCCCATGGAAAGCCTAATTGTGGACTTCACAGAGCTGGTCCCTTCTAAGGGATTCAAGTATCTCCTTGTGTTTGTAGATACTCTTACCGGATGGGTTGAAGCTTTTCCCACCCGAACTGAAAAAGCACGAGAGGTAACTAAGAGACTCCTCACTGAATTGATCCCAAGGTTTGGATTACCTAGATGCATTGGAAGTGATAATGGGCCAGCGTTCATTGATCAAGTAGTACAAGATGTATGTCGAGTCCTACAAGTAAAATGGAGACTGCATGCAGCATATAGGCCTCAGAGTTCAGGGAAAACTGAAAGAATGAATCGGACTCTGAAAACCCAATTGGCAAAATTAACCCAGGAAACGGGATTGGGATGGGTAGATGTGTTACCCATAACACTGTTTCGTGTTCGGTGTGCACCCACAAAAAGACTTAAGTTGTCACCTTTTGAGCTCCTGTATGGGAGACCGCCCTCCTTTGTTCAGGATATTCCAGCTGACCTTAAACAAATAGGAGATCATGTGACACAGGGACAAGTGCAATCTCTCTCCCGTGTTTTTGTTTCTCTTAACAGGTGGGCCCTCGAACGCACGCCGTGCAGCATTGCCGAGCCGATTCATCAGTTCCAGGCTGGCGATAGCGTATGGGTGAAAGAGTGGAAACGCGATCCACTTGCACCTAAATGGCGTGGACCTTACACCGTCTTGCTCTCTACTCCAACAGCGGTGAAGGTAGCTGAGGTGACCCCCTGGATTCATCACTCTCGTTTGAAGAAGTCCGAAGGCAGTTGGACGTGCAAAGGTGACCCCTCTAATCCTTTAAAACTAACTCTCTCCAAAAACCCCTGTATCTAGCCCTACCGGGAACGGGCTAGGTCACGGGCAACATTTGACGACCGGCCTGCTGCAGCCACAACCTGGAAGCTGGCTGACCTGCGCACGCCTGAAGCTTGAGGAGCGTCTGAACCAGCGACTGTGAACGGAAAGATTCTCTAATACAATTGATTGACTGCCCCTTTGTGGAACAATTATCAGAGATATTACTCATTGGGGATCCTCGGGATATATGTTTTGGTCTTGGTGGTACCCCATTTCTGTCACTGGGGGAATTATATTGGGGCTAATAATTATTTGCTATCACAATAAGGTAATCTTTTGTGGAAGGAATGCATATACTAGACATCAACATGATTTTATTATCAATCCTGATCCCTTGGGAAGGGGAAGGGTCCTTGAATCTGACCAAATTGGCTAAATATGGATTCAGCCATGACCACAATATGTGGGTAGGTTTAGCTGAAATGGTAGCCAATGTTGCAAATAGGACCAATTGCCTTGTTTGCTCTCTTGGGCCAGATGATTCAGAGGGAGGTATGCCCTTATTACCGATACCATTAGATGCCATTGGTATGGTAAGCGAAATGCCACACCAAACAGAAATACAGAATTTCCCCGGATGGAACTCAACTAAACCATTACGAGTTATACCTGTACAAGGGGAATTCTGTGTACATAAATCATCAGATGCAGCTGATTCTCCCATGATAGGCTCTTCTCATTGTCACTATACTTGGGATTATATTAAGAATAGTCATACCTGGGCACACGGTACTACCTATCGAACTCGGAATACCTTGCCCTGTGCACCTCCTTTTATTCACGCATGGAAAGTGGTGTGGAACATAACTGTGACAGAAAAAGGCAATCTAACATACTGCACTGTGAACTCTCTACCTCTTTTGGTATTTCGCCTTCTGTACTCCACGTACCAAAAACCTCAGACCCGATGGTTGTGGTGGATATGTGGAGAATGGGCATACAAAAAGCTCCCTTCCAAATGGAGTGGGACTTGTTTCTTGGGTTGGGTATTACCACCAATGTGGATTATGCCCACTAGTTCGGCCAGGCGAACACGAAGGAATGCTGATATTTCTCATATAGCAGGAGGAAGTACCCAAAGTTGGAGCGGTACTGATGATTGGCCGCCAGAGCGCATTATAGCCTATTATGATCCTGCCTCCTGGAATCCTGGTGAGCTCATACAAGGGGCACGGGATCCTATTTATAATCTAAACAGAATAATTCGATTGCAAGCAGTAGTGGAACTTGTAACCAATGCAATGGCCCAGAGTTTGAGACTTATTGCACAACAGTTGGATGAAAGTAGAGCCGCCATTTTGCAGCTGAAAATGGGAATGGATTATGTACTTGCCAGGCAGGGAGGCCTATGTGGAGTCTTGAACTTGACAGGGAATGCCTGTTGCTTTAACATTTCAGATAATGGTGAGGCAATCCGTGTGTTGGCCACAAAGATGGAGAATATAGCACATGTCCCAGTACAAACATGGGAAGGATGGGATATGGGATGGCTCACCAATTGGTTACCTAATGTCGCAGGACTCAAAGGGATACTATTGTCTTGCTTGTTTTTCTTGACAGTAGTGGTAATGGTTTTGTGTATGATGCCATGTATCATTTCATGTTTTAGAAGTACAATTAGCAAGATGGTTTCAAATGAAACTCTACCTCATATCATGGCCCTATACAGAGCTTTACCTCAGGAATATGATGAAGGTCAAGCTATCAAGGACACTTGGGATGAAGGTCCTTGAGCTTGAAAGGGGGGAATGAGGCATCTAGTCATAAGCCTGCATTTTTTATCAGAGCTTCTATATTTTATCAAGGCTTGTATTTAAAAATGAGCTTAAAAAAGGATTTTCAAATGTTTCATGCCAGGCAGAAAGAACCTTGGCAAGAGGTTTTTCTCCTAAGACAAGGGGGCCCCATTGATTTATAGTAGAAAAACAATTCTCAAAGTCATAAAAAAGGGAGAATTACATATGCTGCCCCAAGGCTGAAAAAACACAAGTAAAGGCAAGGGTAAATAGTAAAATAATACCAATGTGCCTCTCAGTAAAATGAGCCAGATCTTCTTTCCAAGGTTGAAAGGCCAAGAGCAGTGAAAAAGGCAACTGGCTTGGCTAGAAGAAAAGAGAGCATTTTTGGGAAATTTTCTAAAGCTGTTGGGAAGAGCTAATGGGAGAAGCATCTAGCTGGCTGGGAAAGGAGGGGGAAAGGGGGGAGGTGTAAACTGAAGAGGCTTCTTTTTAAAAGCTGTTTTTTACTGAGTTCCTTTTTACTTTACAAAGGCTTTATTCTTTTAAAAGGCTACCTATGATAAGTGAATGAAATATATTAGCTTAAATATATTGGCTTAAATGTAATTATGCAAAGGATTTAAGGAATGCTAGATTCTTATTTCATATGGTTGTAAGAGTTGTATTTATCCTGAAATTAAGTCAGCCACCAGCCTAGCCCCCCTGCCAGACAGAAGACGCCATCCAAGCACTCTTGATATATATGGTTGTCAGGCATTTGTTTAGAAACTTTCAAATGAAGGAAATCTTTCAATATTGATGTGAAACTCAAGATCCTTGACATCTGTTGAACATAAAAATGTAAGATTAAACATTTGTTTTAGAAGGCAATAGGGCAAGGAGGGCAAGAGGTGAGCTGGTAATTAAGATTCCATGTAAGATATATTATTACTTATTTGTCATTTATATATAGCTCTTTGTCTCCCTTATAAGGGCAAGGAAGTGGGTGTATCTTTTGTGGGTGTATCTTTTGTGATTGGTTCTACCAAACAGCCAATAGGAATTTCAACCAGGCTGATTGGACAGAGGCAGCCACAGGAGGAGCAAAGGGGGCTGGATTAAGGGAATATAAGTGCTGGCCAGGATGGCAAGAGGCCAGGCCAGAGCTTGGTAACCATATACCACTGAGCCTCTCATTTATTTGTCTGACAAATAAATTATTATTTTAATTTCTCTATTGCTGCGTTGAATATTTCATTCCAGCTAAGCGTTAACCACAAGCAGGGTGCTACACTTGTACTTGCCCTCCGCTCTTCCCCAGTAGCATGTTGGACGCCTTCCGACCTGAGGGGCTCATCTTCCAGCGTCATATCTTTTATATGCCTGTTGTCTTTGTCCATGGAGTTTTCTTGGCAGGGATACTGGAGTGGCTTGCCGGTTCCTCCTCCAGGTGGATCACGTTTGGTCAAAACTCTCCACTATGACCTGTTCATCTTGGGTGCCCTGCTCGGCATAGTTCATAGCTTCTCTGAGTTCTTCAAGCCCCTTCGCCACGGCAAGGCAGTGATCCATGAAGGGGCAGTGATCCATGAAGGGGATCCATGAAGATCCATGAAGATGCACCTAGTGAGTTGCTATTCAGTGTGTTAATGGATGGAGAATATGCAGGGGCTGCTGCTACCATAAAAACCTAACAGGAGCCTGCTAGATCAGGCCAATGGCCCATCTAGCCCAGCATCCTGTTCTCACAGTGGCCAACTAGATGCTGGTGGGAAACCCACAAGCAGGAGCACAAGAGCGGAGCTCTTCCCTTCTGCGGTTTCCAGCAACTGGGATTCAGAAGCATGGCTGAGCATAGCCATGGTGGAGAGAAGTCATGGATAGCTCTCTCAGACTCACACTTGTCTAATGCTCATTTAAACACATCCAAGTTGGTGGCCATGGCTGCTTCTTGTGGGAGTGAGTTCTACAGAGTGCTGCATGAAGGACTTCCTTCTATCTGTCCTGAATTTTCCAACAGACGATGTTTGTGTGTGTGTGTGTTTGTGTGTGTGTGTGTGTGTGTGCAGGTCGCAGGGGCACCTGGCATTGTTGTGTTGCCAGTTTGGATGGGCCCTGAATCAATTCAGATTGGTTGCGCTTAAGCCAACGTGTTCCTTCATTCCTGGGGGAAGTCACTTTGATTAATCTGGTGTGAGTTTGGAGGAGCTCACAAATGATCAACCTATGGATTAGGGTCTTCTTTTAGCCCTAGTGTAAATATATCCTCTGCCATTTACATTTGTGTTGTCAGCCCTCAAGCAAACACAACAGGAATTCACCAATGCTGCATTTCCCCCCAGTGTTGATATCGACAGCAGCAACCCACATCCAAGGGGGGGGGGGGGTTCTGACATCCCTTTTCCAAAATCTGGGTAGAAAGTCAGAAAACATCACAGCCGTTTCCTCAAATCTTTGAACTTTCTTCATAATGTGGCTTCTTTTGTAGGGGGTGGGAGGTGAATACTTAACCTGCAACACCCTATCCTTGAAAAAAGAAAGAAAGAAATGGTGTCTGTAGAAGCCAGGAAATCCATGATGCATTTTAATAACTGTTAAAGGTAAGAGGATAAATACAATATTAATTTTATGGACTTACTTTTCACACTCCAGTAAACATACATTTCCATAATTATATTTACAGGGCCTGGCTGCGTTGAAAGATAAGGGATAATTACATTCAAGGCTGACAGGAGAGACCTGACAGAAATCAGGCATTTTTCTTAATGTTAACATTAATTAATATTAGGGGTTTCAATTGGATCTTAATTAATAACAAGAGAAGAATGGTATCTGTGAATTATTTACAGCAAATGAATCTAGATTTGTGAAGTCGGACGCCGAGTCTGCTTTCTCCTGCAATAATTTTTCTGACACACTGCTTACAATAGCCAGACATCAAGAGAAACCAAGACTGCGCACACAATATTTTCTTTTTTTGGGGGGGAGAGGGGACCCTCAAACTAGACATCATGAGTGTGGTATAGTGGTCAGAGTGTCAGACAAACTGGGACCTGGGAGACCAGGGTTCACATCTCCACTCAGCCATGAAGCTCACGGGGTAACCTTGGGCATCAGTCATTTATTCCCAGCCTAACCTACCTCGCAGGGTTGTTGTGGGTGTTAAATGAGGAAGGGGAGAGCCCTGTACGGCACTTTGAGCTCCTTGCAGGAAAAAAGGTGGCCAATGAATGCAATCAGTGATAACTAATGAACTGGTGGCTGCCTCTGGAAATGGTCGCTGTGTATTTGGATTCCTCCAGAGACGATTCCTCCAATGTCCTTAAATCCATTGTGAATGAAGGTTTCTGGGCCCCACCCTCCACTGTGGGGAGCAGGATGCTCTTGAACTGCAACTGCTGGGAATCCTAAGTTGCTGTACTGCTCTGGTGCTGCTTGCAGAATTCCCTTTGGGGCATCTGCATGGCCACTGTGAGAAGAACAGGATGCTGGACCGGATGGGACCCCTTTGGCCTGATCCAGCAGCCATGCTCTTCTTTGCAGTCCACCCCTAGCATTTCAGTCTAAAGAAGACAAGAACATTAGAAGAGCCTACTGAAATAATAGTAATGATACCATCACCACCTTCTTCTTCTTCTTCTTCTTCTTCTTCTTCTTCTTCTTCTTCTTCTTCTTCTTCTTCTTCTTCTATTCCTTGTAGCCGGGTAAGATTGTCTTCCATAAACATGATCTTAACAATGAGTCTGTAAGTGACTGTGAAAACCAATTCTGAATCCACACGTCCTTCCACAGTAGGGACATTGGTTTCCAGGCAGGAGCTGATCACAGTGTGGATTTGCCAAGCGTGCCTTCCTCTTAGCATGTTTCTCCCTTGTGTCCTGAGTTCAAGTGTCTTCAAAGCTCATGATGCCTTTGGTCAAGGCTGTTCTCCAACTGGAGCTCTCGCAGGCCAGTGTTTCCCAGTTGTCAGTGTTTATACTACATTTTTAAAGATTTGCCTTGAGACAGTCTTTAAACCTCTTTTGTTGACCACCAGCATTACGCTTTCCATTTTTTAGTTTGGAGTAGAGAAGTTGCTTTGGAAGATGATCAGGCATCTGCACAACATGACTAGTCCAACAAAGTTGATGTTAAAGAATCACTGCTTCAACACTGATGATCTTTGCTTCTTCCAGTACCCCACTCACCTGGCTGAGTCGGCCAGGCTAATGGTCCATCTAGTCTAGCATCTTGTTCTCACAGTGGCTGCAAGCAGGATTCAAGCTCAAGAGCCCTTTCCCGTCCTGTGGTTTCCAGCAACCAGAATTCAGAGGCATTGCCACCTCTGACCATGGAGGTATGGCATTAAAAGCCATCAAGGTTGGTAGCCATCAATGCCTGGAAGGGACCCTAAGTGTCATCTAGTCCAACCCCAACTTGAAGGTTTGTAGGCAGGTACCTGAGGCACTTCCCTAAGTCACACTCCCCTTTCTCTGAGCAAGAAGATGCTCACCGTAGCACCTAGAGGGCAGCAAAGGAAGGAGACTTAGGTGCTTTGAAACAGTGCAAGGACTGCCCATGACAGACTGTCCCAAAATGCAGTCTATCACAGAATCATAGATTTGGAAGGGACCTCAGCCTTCCATCTAGTCCTCCTCCCTGCAGGGCTGGATCTCAACTAAAGCATCCAAAACAGATGGCCATTCAACCTCTGCTTCAAAACCTCCAAGAGGAGAGTCCACCACCTTCCGAGGGAGACCGTAGACTGATGGATGTCCTTCAGTTCTAATGTTACCAGAGAGGGAGGAAAACTTATCTCTGTCCACTTTCTCCATGCTATGCAGCATTCTATAAACTTCTATCATGTCACCTTTTACTCACATGAAGTCTCTTCCTACCTGTATCCATCAGCCCCCTTCTCCTCTCCTCCTCACCAAACCTCCTTATATTTTCTAAGCCAGCCTAAATTGGGCTTTACCAGCAACCGGCTGATTTCCCTCTCCCCATGCCTTCATCCTTGTCTTGCCTGCCTCCAATGATCAATAAACCCAGGGGCATGACAGTACGCCTTTCAACCAATGTCAGTGACTGGGCTCAATAACTGGTTCTGTCCCAACCGGGCTAGGCGACTGGAGCACTTTCAGAGACCTTCCAATCCTGGAAAACAGGTCCCAGTGCACTGGACTCACAACTGTGCAGTCTGAGAGCCAGTGTGGTGTAGTGGTTAAGAGCGGTGGAGTCATAATCTGGTGCACTCCTCCACATGCAGCTGCTGGGTGACCTTGGGCGAGTCACGCTTCTCTGAAGTCTCTCAGCCCCACTCACCTCACAGAGTGTTTGTTGTGGGGGAGGAAGGGAAAGGAGATTGCGAGCCACTTTGAGACTCCTTAAGGGGAGTGAAAGGCAGGATATCAAATCAAAACTCTTCTTCTTCTTCTTCTTCTTCTTCTTCTGTAACTTGAAGCCAATGGTTCAAGTCCTCCCCTCCAGAGCAGGAGAAAACAAGCTTGCTCCATCTTCCATGTGACAGCCCTTGAGATATCTGAAGATGGCTGTCTATGGGAAACCCACCAACAGGATTCTTCCCTCCTGTGGTTTCCAGTAACTGGAATTCAAAAACACTGCGGCCCACAACTGGGGAGGAAGAGCGTCACGATGAGCCAGGGTGGTGTAGTGGTTAAGAGCAGTAGTCTCGTAATCTGGTGAACCGGGTTCGCTTCCCCACTCCTCCCCACTTCCTTGGGCCAGTCACACTTCTCTGAAGTCTCTCAGCCCCACTCACCTCACAGAGTGTTTGTTGTGGGGGAGGAAGGGAAAGGAGAATGTTAGCCGCTTTGAGACTCCTTCAGGTAGTGATAAAGCGGGATATCAAATCCACACTCTTCTTCTTCTTCTCTTCTAGTGAGACCAGACTTAGCAGAGTATAAATAACACGGAAGCTAGCTGTGAAGCATAACTCCTTTTATTTCCAATAGCTACTACAAACTAAAGAACTACTGGCTTGCATGAGTGTTACATCTCCCACTCAGCCATCTAGTCACTACATAGATAAGACTCTCCACACACAGAGTCAGGCAGTCAGTCAGGAGCGGAAGAGTAGAAGAGCAGTTTCCGCCCCCTCCTTTCTCAAAACATCAGATCAGGAGATTCTTGCAATGGGAGGGGTGAAAATATGAACAGGGCAATATTGCCATTTCCTTTCCTTGCCTTCACCCCGCCCCCAGCCCCCAGCTGATTGGCTAGCTGGGTTGGGGTGGGGCGAAGGTCCCAAGGCAAGGAGGGTGGCATCTGGGACCCGGGAAGTCCTGCCCACCTCATGGACAGGAGCTTCAATAAGTTTATTTTAAAATACTTATTTTTTCCAGTTTGTCACCCACCTCAGCGGTGGCACCCAGGGCAACCTGCCTCTACCACACACCCCTTCCTACCCCACTGATCTGAGCATTGAAGGTGAGGCCTAAATAAATGTTAGGGGCTAAGAAGCACATAGAGTCCCGCTATGCGAAGGACAAGGGAAGTAAAACTCCTGGATTGACGCCATGCTCCACATCCCTGGAATACTAATTATTCTTGTCAAGTCTTCTCGGCACAAAAATAAATAAAACATGATGGTTGGGACTTGTTTATGATCTTAAGCACATGAAATGCCTCGCCTGTCTCTGCTTGATAACGGCTTGGGAGCGGAAAGGAGACAATGGCGAACTAACCTCCGCTTGAGCGGCAGGGCCCTGGGCACCAGCCTCTTGGATCCAGCCCTTTACAGGGGTTCCGCCCTGGAACTGATCTTTGCAGGGGCGTTTGGGACAAGAAGAGAGGAGGAGGAGAGCCAAGCGTCCTCTCCTGAACCCTCCACCTGCCCCCAAGCCCAGAGCTGCAAACCCAGGAGCTCAATCAATTGGAAAGTTTCTTGTAGTAACCAAAGGCCATAATGGCTTCAACCGCTACCGTCTGCCAAGCTGCAAATCGTAACTTACAGCATACAGCATTTACATAAAACAAGGCATCAGTGACGTGAAGAAAGGGAGTCAGAATTCATAAATAGTTGGAAGGTCCATCCCTTCGTGATAGACTTTTCAGATTCAACGGCCTCTCTCCCTGCCTCTCATCCCCCTTTATCTCAGTTTCAGGCTTTGCTTAGCAAAGTTTCCAGTTTCTTGTTCAGCTCGGCTGCCAAACTCTTCCTTCTGGTCCTCCGTCCTCCTTCCCTGCGAGGCTCTCGCAGGAAGCTGTTAATAAGTGTGGTCACATCTCTGGCCACAATACTCTGAGCGCCACGGAGAGGAACTTTGCTGCCACCACAGTCAATGACACACCTCATTTAACCAGCCAGTTTCTCCTTCTGGGTGAAGGGGGGAGAGAGAGAAATAACTTCCCGCTCAGCAGGTGGAGGTAAATGGTGTTAGAATTCCTATCCCGAGTCAGTCTTGCACCTTTGAAGACCCCTGGCAAGTGACAGACATGGTGAGACCTGGTTTACTGTCATTTAGGGATGGAGACATATGTCAATTACAGATGCTCTCAGCTTCTCATTTGCCTGATCTTAAATTCAGTTCCCTGCATCTACACATCAGTTTGTGGAGATGATTATTTCTAAGGGGCTTTGTTTCTGATATACACAGTTGTAAAGCAATTTTCCCTGATACAATGCATTGCAATGTTATTTTCTCTAACTGAGGTGGGGGGTAGGGGAGGCAGTGATGGCAGCCCATTTGGAAGGCTTTAAAAGAGGGTTTGACAAATCTGATGTATGGAAGTGAGAGCTGGACCATAAAGAAGGCTGATTGCCAACGAATTGATGCTTTTGAATTCTGGTGCTGGAGGAGACTTTTGAGAGTCCCATGGACTGCAAGAAGATCCAACCTCTCCATTCTGAAGGAAATCAGCCCTGAGTGCTCACTGGAAGGACAGATCCTGAAGCTGAGGCTCCAATACTTTGGCCACATCATGAGAAGAGAAGACTCCCTGGAAAAGACCCTGATGTTGGGAAAGATTGAGGGCACAAGGAGAAGGGGACCACAGAGGACGAGATGGTGACAGTTTGACCAAACTGGGGGAGGCAGTGGAAGACAGGAGTGCCTGGCGTGCTCTGGTCCAGGGGGTCACGAAGAGTCAAACACAACTAAACAATGAAACAACACAGACAAATCTATTGTTAAATTTTATTTCTATACCACCCTATACCTGAAGGTCTCTATGGAGGAGAAGAGTGCTATCAATGGATACTAGTCAGGATGACTATGCTCTGCTGACTTCCAGTAACATCTGGAGCATAAGAAAAGCCTGCTGGATGAGGCCAATGGCCCATGGAGCCCAGCATCCCATCCTCAGAGTGGCCAACCAGATGTCCTCGTGGGAAGCCTGCAAGCAGGAGCAACTCAAGAGCAACTCTCTTCTCCTATGATTTCCAGCAACTGGTGTTGCTGTCTCTCACTGCAAAGGCAGAACATAGCTTTCATCTTGGCTGGGAGCCATCCATGGCCCTCTCCTCCTCCATGAATTTGTCCAACCAGGGCCGTCTTTACCCAGGGGTGCAAGGGGTGCAGGGCACCCCGGTGCCAAATTCTGGGGGGGCACCGGATGGCTGGTGGGTGCGCAGCTTCCCTCCCAAGCCTCTGCGGGGATTGCTCTTCTCCCGAAGCAGCATGGGAGAGAGTTGCGCGCCAGCCAACCAGATGGCTGGCAGTGTGCCGCTTCGCCCTCCCCATGCCACTATGTGTGGTAATTTGGGGGCGCTGGGCAGATCTTTGCACCCCGGTGCTGCATATGCTAAAGACGGCCCTGTGTCTAACCCTCTTTTAAAGGCATCTAGGTTGGTGGGCATCGCTTCAGGGAGTTCCATCATTCATGTATGCGCTGCCTGGAGAAGTCCTTTCTTGGATCCGTCCTGTATCTTCTTCCAACATTCAGTTGCTTATATTGTTGGGAATCTGTGTATGTGCAGCTACTCACACAGAGTCAATTAAGGTTTGGCAGACAGCCAGAAGGCAATCTGAAGGAGTAAGTCTGTCTGCTGATAACAGAGGCATGGATACAGCTCCATGATTGGTCAAGCTCTTTCAAGGGAGTGATAATTAATGGCCTACTAACTGGTAGTTCAGAGGTTCAGAGTTTGGAGTTCAGTGGTTCAGTGTGTCAGTGAGTGTAGGAGTTGTGAGTCGTGTCAGAGAGAGCTAGCAAAAGATCCATGTTCTGTTCCTGTAAATAGTCCACTGTATATAATAAACACCTAACTACAAGTTCCTGGTTCCTGCTTCGTCTATCCTGTTTGCAGTCAAATAGCCAATTGCATCATCATCATCATCATCATCATCATCATCATCATCATCATAATTTATTATTTATACCCCGCTCATCTGGCTGGGCTTCCCCAGCCACTCTGGGCGGCTTCCAAAAAAAATTTAAAATACTGTAATACATCAAACATTAAAAGCTTCCCTAAACAGGGCTGCCTTCAGATGTCAGGGCTTCCCTAAAGAGGGCTGCCTTCAGAGAGCCAGTGTGGTGTAGTGGTTAAGAGCGGTAGTCTTGTAATCTGGGGAACCGGGTTCACGTCTCCACTCCTCCACATGCAGCTGCTGGGTGACCTTGAAGTCTCTCAGCCCCACTCACCTCACAGAGTGTTTGTTGTGGGGAAGGAAGGGAAAGGAGAATGTGAGCCACTTTGAGACTCCTTAAAGGGAGTGAAAGGCGGGATATCAAATCCAAACTCCTCCTCCTCCTCCTCCTCCTCCTCCTCCTCCTCTTCTTCTTCTTCTTCTTCTTCTTCTTCAAGTCTGGTAGTTGTTGTTCTCTTTGACATCTGGTGGGAGGGCGTTCCACAGGGCGGGCGCCACTACCGAGAAGGCCCTCTGCCTGGTTCCCTGTAACCTCACCTCTCGCAATGAGGGAACTGCCAGAAGGCCCTTGGAGCTGGACCTCAGTGTCTGGGCAGAACGATGGGGGTGGAGATGCTCCTTCAGATGTATTGGACCGAGGCTGTTTAGGGCTTTAAAGGTCAGCACCAACACTTTGAATTGCTTCTGTGGATTCTGCGTGTACTCTGCTAGGTCTGGCTAAGGTCCTGCAACTAGTTGGAAAGTTGCGAAACTCCAAATAGGCTTTACCAATATATATAAAGGAGGGCCACCAGTTCTGTTTTATGCAAGAGATCAGCATTCAGTTTGAACTGTGTGCACATTGAGGTGTTCAGAAGGAACATGTACCGGCTTTTTTAGACACTTCATTGTGGAGAGAATTACCTTTGGGACCGTCTTGTCAACACTGTTCCAAGAAGGCTTCAGTATAATCATTTTCTTTTCATTGTATTCCCCATCAGCTGGTGTGCTCGTGAAAATGAGTTAGCATTGAAATAAGGTGTGAGTGTCCAGGAAATGAGGGAGAGTCACCTGCCCGTGATGGAGTGGCTGCCCAGGTTTGAACTGTAAATGGGTTATCATGATGGGAAACAGGTAGCAACATCCAAATCAGGGATGCTCAATGTTCGCAGAAATTGGCCAGGGACTGCAAAACATGTCTCAGATTTGGACTGATCATCAACCTCACACACTTCATGCAAAATCTTAAGCTTAACTGGGCGCCGCAGTTCGAGAAGGACATTGATAAGCTGGAGGATGTTTAGTCTGGAAAAAAGGAGATACGAGATCTGTCTCCAAATGTCTGAACGGCAAGCTTGTTTTCTGCTGCTTTGGAGAGTAGGACCTGAACCAATGAATTTGATAATACGATACGATACGATAATTTTTATTGTCATTGTCCCATACAGAACAATGAAATTGAAATAAATAAATAAATCTACATAAGACATTCAAAACAAGCAAGCCTGCTATCCCAGCTATCCCAACCTGGTTGGCCCCCTAAAAACTCTGATACCCCATTTTAAAAATACAATATACTCCCTCAAAGTGATTTAAAAATGTAAAGGGACCCCAAACAGTTAAGTACAGTCATGAACGACCCTGGGGTTGTGGCGCTCATCTCGCTTTACTGGCCGAGGGCGCCGACGTTTGTCCGCAAACAGTTTTTTCTGGGTCATGTGGCCAGCATGACTAAGCCGCTTCTGGCACAATGGGACCCTAAAATCAGAGCAGCGCACGGAAATGCCATTTACCTTCCCACCGGAGTGGTACCTATTTATCTACTTGCACTTTGACGTGCTTTCAAACTGCTAGGTTGGCAGGAGCAGGGACTGAGCAACGGTTTAGACCACAATGGTTTAGACCACAGCGCCACCTATGTCCCTTCAAAGTGGTTTACAAAAAGATAAAACAAGGAAACGGGGGGAGGGGGGATTCACAGCCGTGCTTCGAAACATACAAAAGTTAAAACACTTTTCCTCTTTCTCTTGCAGTTTTCAAAGCCTAATCCCCCTGCCCTCCGGTTTGCTGAGTGCAGCAGTTTCTGTCTTGGCAAATGCTCCAACATCCTTGTCTTTGAAAACCCCGAATGTGGAGGGTGGCCAAAAAACTGCTGTTTTGAAAAGTAGCATCATGGAAACGGAGGCTGGTGCTTCAGGGGTGATTTTGGAGATCAGGGTCCTTGAGCTCACCTGCTTCCTCCTACCTGCATGGATAACTGATGTAGCGAGAGACAGAGCTGTTGGCATACAACCAAGGAAACGGGGGCAATTGGCAGGCCCCCAGCTGGCTCCAGCCCACCGGCCGGTGTGCCAGGCGATCTCCAGTCCAGGCGATCTCCAGCATCTCCGACCCACAGCTTCAGAAGCTGGGGCACGCAACTCAGCAGAGACAATGCACAAACAGAAGTGGCAGGGGAGGCTGTCTGAGCATATTTACAAGCAGTTTATTCAGCATAAGGTAAAGGTAAAGGGACCCCTGACCATTAGGTCCAGTCGCGGACGACTCTGGGGTTGCAGCACTCATCTCGCTTTATTGGCCGAGGGAGCCAGCGTACAGCTTCCGGGTCATGTGGCCAGCAGGACTAAGCCGCTTCTGGCAAACCAGGGCAGCACACGGAACCGCCATTTACCTTCCCACCGGAGTGGTACCTATTTATCTACTTGCACTTCCACGCTACTTCCAGGATTCCATGCTAGGAATTATTGGGAAATCAGCTGAAAATGATGAGGGTGATAAATCTGCTGACATCACAATGACATGCAAATCCATGATGTGACTGTGTTTGGAACACTGTGTACCGTTCTGGTTGTCAGCATCGCCCTTGAGCCAGTGCACCAACTGGACTCATGCACCTCAACCCCGACTGGGCTAGGCGAGCTGGGTAGCACTGCCAGAGACCTCCTTTCCCACAGGAACAGGTCACAGTGCTGTGGACTCACAGCTTGGAGCTGAGAGCACCGGATTCACTGTCTCAATAATACAGTCGTTGCGCAGCAGAGTTTTGCAGAGTCTTGCAGAGTATAAACCACTCGGAGAGCAGCTCTGTAAAGTATCCTCCTTTTATTCTATAACTACAGCTATAATACAAGACTATATACAGAGCTAAATATTCTGAGCATAAATCAATGCTATACTCTGAGTGCCTGCAGCTGCTCTTAGCAGCAATCTTATCTATCAACAGGATCTCTTGCACTCTCTCTCCGACACACTGACTGACTCTCTCTCACACACACAGAGACTCACTCACTTGACTAATTAAGTAGAGAGCAGTACATTGCTCCTCCTTTCTGTAGAGTCAGCAGAGACCTCAGGAGATTCTCAGGAGATTCTTGGGTATGGGAGGGGTGAACTTAGGAGATTCTTGGGTATGGGAGGGGTGAACTTAGAGGGTCACTGGTCACCTCACCCAAAAAGGAGTTGGAAAAGTCTTGCCTTGGTATTGGCCTGGATGAGAGCCAATAAGCTGAGGACCAAGCTAGCTAAGATGGAGAGCCTGTGAGTGGGCCAGTTCCCTAGACCAGATGGAAAGGAGGTTCTTGATGGGGTTACACTTCCTCTGAAGGAGCAGGAAGGTAGCGTGGGGGTGGTCCTGGACCCTTTGCTGTTGCTTGGCATCCAATGAAGCTCAATGCTGGAAGATTCAGGACAAATAAAAGGAAGCCCTTCTTCAAGCAGCGTAGAGTTAAACTTTGGAACTCCCTTCTGCAGGAGGCAGAACCTAGAGGTTTAAAAGAGGATTAGACAATTTTATGGAGGAGAAGAGGGCTATGGATGACTACCAGCCAGGATAGCCATGTTCAGCCTCCACTCATTGAGGCACCACTATTTCTGCGTGGTGTAGTGGTTAAGAGTGGTGGACTCGTAATCTGGGGAACCGGGTTCACTTCCCTGCTCCTCCACATGCAGCTGCTGGGTGACCTTGGGCTAGTCACACTTCTCTGAAGTCTCTCAGCCCCACTCACCTCACAGAGTATTTGTTGTGGGGGAGGAAGCTGCACGGCCAGGGAAAAAACAATGCTGTCCAGTGTTGTAAAGACTGCAGAGAGAATAATTGGGTGCACTCTTCCCACCTTGGATCAAATCTATGCTGCCAGGTGCCAAAAGAAAGCTGCAGAGATAGCGCAGGATAGTGCGCACGCCGGAAATGATCTCTTTCAGCTTCTGCCTTCTGGAAGAAGGTCCAGGGTTATAAAGACTAGGACTAACCGCCTGAGAAACTGTTTCTATCCAAATGCGATTTTGGTTTTAAACGCAGTGTAAGGTAGTCTTTATGTGGGTATATTGTATTCAATTATGGGGCATCAGAGTTTTTGGGGGCTGACCAGGTTGGGGTAGCAGGCTTGTGGGTTTTTGAATGTCTGATGTAGATTTTTCCAATTTCGTTGTTCTGTATGGGACAACGACAATAAAGATTATTGTATCGTATCGAAGGGAAAGGAGAAGGTTAGCTGCTTTGAAACTCCTCCTTCTCTGAACACCAGTTTCTGGAAACCACAGGAGGTGAGAGTTGCTCTTGTGCTCGCATCCTGCTTGCTGGTTTCCCACTGGCATCTGGTTAGCCTCTGTGGGAATAGGATGCTGGAGTAGATGGGCCATGGGCCTGATCCTGCTGGGCTCTTATTCTGTCCTGATGTTTCCAGGCAAACCCATTTTTGCAATTAAGCACTGGATATTTCAATTCCGTCATGTGTTAAATATGTCTCCATGTGTGCAAAGTGGCAACTTGATTATTCTGTGGTGAAAGGCGGGGGGCTTGGAGGTGGGCGTTGGGAGGCGGAGAAAAATCTTCTGCGCCAGTTATCAGCTCAAGCAGGAAACTGTGGACAATTCGTCTTTCTTAATTTATGTGTCAGGGCAGGTGCTATAAATCATTGCGGCTACAGAAGACAGGGTTTAATTAAATGACAGCTCTGAGTCACTGTTCCCGTAATTCAGAACCCAGACTCTACTTTGTAAAAGATCTCTCTAATTTGGAGTGTAATGTTTAAATCGAGATACACATTCCTGGTAATTCTCAAATTGCTACCCATTTTCCACCTCCCGCAAGTTCTATCATCACAGCGGCAAATGTCTTCGTCAGCAGAAACATCAAAACTCACCTCCGGGTGAACTGTTTATCATTGATTTCCAGCTACAGGTTTCTTTTATTCCAGTTTTTTTTTTAATAAAAAGAAATGTTTACAAATATGAAAACCCTTTTTAATTCCTGGACTATGATCACTTGTGGGAAATACATTTTTTTTTAAAAAAAGAGGTACAGATTAGAAGTTCCTCTCAAAGTGGTTGATTGGATTAGTCATGCGGTCGACAGTCACTGATAGGTGCAAAAAACCCAATGTAGCACCGGGAGATGAAACAAGGACTGTGTCTGTCAAGAGTAGCAGAAGGTGAGAGAGCATCTCTATCTCTCTCTCTTGCATGTGCGCTCACATGCAAGAGACACATATGCACACACACACACGAACATAAGAAGAGTCGACTGGCCCATAAAGTACAACATCTTTTTCTCACAGCAGCCAAGCAGATCCCTGTGGAGAACATGCAAACGGGATCAGAGTACAGGACTGCTTTTTTCTATGAAAAACTGGCTTCTTTTACTAGACTCTCGAGCATGGGTAGGCAAACTAAGGCCCGGGGGCAGGATCCGCCCCAATCGCCTTCTAAATCCAGCCCGCGGAGGGTCCGGGAATCAGCATGTTGATAAAGTGGGATATCAAATCCAAACTCCTTCTCTGAACACCAGTTGCTGGAAAACCACAGGAGGGGGGAGTTGCTCTTGTGACCTTTTATTTAAAATGCATCTCTGGGTTATTTGTGGGGCATGGGAATGTGTTCATATTTTTTTCCCAAAATATAGTCCGGCCCCCCACATGGTCTGAGGGACGGTGGACCGGATCATGGCTGAAAAAGGTTGCTGACCCCTGCTCTAGAGACTTTCAGTTTATGGGATTCCCTCCCCCCCAAAAAACCCCAACAACAACAAAGCTGCCAGCCAGACCCTCAAACAGGGGTCTGCAAACTTTTTAGCAGGGGGCTGGTCCACTGTCCCTCAGACCTTGTGGGGGGCCGGACTATATTTTTTGGGGGGGAAATGAACAAATTCCTATGCCCCACAAATAACCCAGAGATGCATTTTAAATATGACAGATATGTCAGGGCCAACGCTCACGTATAGACAAACATGTCTTTAGTACCCACCACCCAAAAGTACCACAGAACTTCCTTGGCATGTCTGGAGCCTGAGACAAGTCCAGTGATGAGATTTGGCTTCCCTTGGAGCACAATGTGCCCGACAATTGTCACCACTGGGCACTTCCTGGGGTAGGAGGTATATATACATGTCTTCAAGTCCTTTTTCAAGGGCAAAACGGCATTGGAATGGAGGAACTTGGCAAAGGGGTTGATTTTATATGATTCATAAAGCTAGGTATTTTCACTGAGCTGTCAAGTCAAAAGGATACATTAACTATTTGTAACATTTAACCACTTTAAAGATGTGCCCCTCCACTGTAATTTCCGTAACACTTGAAGGCAAGGATGCAAAGGTGCTGAGCAGATAAAGCCCAGTGTGAGCTCACAGGGCGCAGCGGGCATCTCCTCACCTCTCCACTGTGGGAATGTTCAGGGATGCAGGAGAGGATATATTGTCTGATTATATCCTTCTCCAAGTTGTGTTAACAAGTTCCACAATTTCAGCAGAGTAACATTCCCCCTTTTAAACTCACAGCGGATGTGTTTGCTCAGGCTCGCTAAAGCCTCTATAATAACTATTCTGGTAATTTCCCCTTATTCCCTCATAAAATACAAGAGATGACACAGTCTTCTATAAAAGTATAAAAAAGTTTACTCACTCACATTCTGTTCACAATCGGATCCCAGAAGGCAGACTTAGCTTAGAAAAGTAACATACACCTGGAAACTATCTCATAAGAAGACGGTCCCTTTGTCCTCTCTTGGCTGGAGCCCAAGAGAACATCTTTGGCTAAGCAGATGTTGCTTCTTCGATGCATGTAGTCAAGAGAGAGAGATGGCTGCCCTGCCCTGTGCTTTTGTCATTACCTGCACAGGTGAGGCCACGCCCACCTCTAGTCACATGCAGAGGAAGTCTGTCCCAGCCCAGAAGGAAACAGGAAGTTTACCTGCTGGCTGGACAAACATTCCTCCCCATGTGTAAACATGTTCACTCTAGGAATGTTGTACTTGACTGCTCTTGTGTTTCACATCCTACACCCACCTCCAAGCCCAGAGTGGCCTCTTTCATTAGGCTCCTTGCAAGTGGCCCAGATGCTTAATGATGTCAGGGCAGCAGCCATCGCATCCCAGGACGGTCCATCGCTCACCAATTAGACAATCAGCAAAGATCTACTCACTGGCAATTTTATTTCTCCGGCATGTCATTAGAGAGGAGGGAGAGCATAGGGAAAGAGGCCGCATTACTCAGGGATCCAAAATGCCTTGAGAAATTGAACAAAAGATGGCATCCAACGACCAAGGCGAGTCTCTTTCTCAGGCCAATGTGTTTCTTTTGATACGATGAGAAATTGTCCTTTCCGAACAAAGAAATCCATACTATCATTCTGCACCAGGCAGGTCGATGAAGAAAGCATGATTGCCCATGTCTTGGCAGCGTCATGCAATAAACATCTACTCAGAAGTAAGCCTCGTTGAGTTCAGTGGGGCTTACTCCCAAGCCGAACCCAAATAATGAATGGAATTGGAACGATATGCAGTGGATTCGAAACAGATGCTTCTGAACGCTATTCACGCAGATGCAAAGTGAGCGGCACACCTCCAATAAATGTTTGTCACCACGAAGCATATAATCAATAAACATTCACTTGCAAACCTGTCTGAGGGTTTCTGCTCGTTCGTAATTGTTACGGACTGTTCATATTCCAGAAATTTAGTCCGTAAGAAGTGTCAAGCATACTAAGGACTGAGAAGGGCTGTCGCTCAGGGGCAGAGACCCTGTTCTGTCCTAGGTTCAACCCCAGCATCTGGAAAATGCTCCTCGTTGAAACCTGGAAAAACTGCTGCCAAGTCACTGTAGGGAAATCTGAGCAAGGCATTTTGGGAGAAATTTCCCTTGGGGGTTGAAGTACAGAGGCTTAGACCAAAGTCCCAGTTGGTCAGGATTTATTCAGCAATGCATGACAGGACAGAGTCTGTGAGAGCATTTCCATAAGGACACACTCTATTATTTAATTAAAAAAATTATTAGAATTTTATTTACAATATAACATAACCTCCCCAATACACAGGCCACCCTCATTAAACGTGAACATAACATACAATAAGCATAACATATACAGGCAAAAATACAGTGGTGCCTCGGGTTACATACGTTTCAGGTTACATACGCTTCAGGTTACAGACGCTACAGGTTACAGACTCCGCTAACCCAGAAATATTACCTCGAGTTAAGAACTTTGCTTCAGGATGAGAACAGAAATTGTTGGCAGCAGTGCAACTCTCCTGCCCACTTCCTTTCACTTTCTTCCAGATGCAAACAGCGAGACATCAGGGCCACGGCTACAGACACATCCAAACAAGTGACCCACACAAAGCCCAACATTGTGCATTTTTGAAATTGCCTTTGCATCTGAGTGCACTTTAAAAAATAATGAATAGCATCTTTGCAATCAGGGAAAGGGTGGCAAATGTTTAGTATTTCAAAGGAGTTGAGGAAATGGTAGATTTTGCTTCATGAACTGGACAAACCACTCTCCCCATCCTGACTTATTATTGGGAAGAGAAACTGTTTTACATCCAGAGCATCTGCAGGACATAATGTTTGATGTTTTAATGTGCTTAATATGTTTAATATGTTGGAAGCTGTCCAGAGTGGGTGGGACAACACAGTCAAATGGGGGGCATGAAGGAGGAGGAGGAGGAGAATGTGCAGAAATGTTTATTGGGTCCCTGGAACAGAAAGGAAGGCGGCCGATTCATTCAGAGGCTAAGAGGTAAATTTGATTAAGGAGAAAGAGCCGGGTAGCAGAAGGCTATTTAATTTAGCAGGGAGATGCAAAATGAGAATGAATGCCTCGCAATAAATGCTCCCTAATTCACAGAGGGGGAAATGACCCAATTTGTTTTTCTTCTCCTCGGCCCTGCAGGTGATGAATGGCAAAGGGGATTCTGCACGGTCCATCACCTGTTGAATCCAGACCAACCCTGGGCATTTTTCTCAAGCTAGGACCACGAGGGACGACAGTGTCTTGGCGAACCTGTGCAGCTAGTTCGGTGGGTTCTGGGCTGCATTCTGCAACGATCAAGCTTCTTGATGGAAAGATCAGCCACGTTAACGTAAGAAGAACCTTCTGGTTCAGGCCATCTAGTCCAGCACCCTGTTCTCACAGTGGCCAACCAGATGCCTGTAGGAACCCACATAATAATTATTAAAAATAATTTTATTATTTATACCCCACAAGATTAACTCTCCCCCCTGTGGTTTCCACCAGCTGGTGTTCAGAAGCCTTGCTGCCTCCAACCCTGGAAGCAGGACAGAGTCATCCTGACTTGTAGCCATCCATTCCGCTCTCCTCCTCCATGAATTTGCCCGGTCGTCTTTTAAAGCCCTCTAGGTTGGTGGCCTTGCCTGCCACCTGCGGGGGTTTGTATGTGCTGAAGGAAAAAGGACTTTCTTTTATCTGCTGTGAATCTCCCAGCATTCAGCTTAGCTGGGTGTCCACGAGTTCATGCGTTATGAGAGAGGGAGGAAAGCTTTCCTCTATCCACTCTTGCCACGCCATACAGAATTTTATGAATTTCTATCACGTTTATTATGGGACGCAGGTGGCGCTGTGGGTTAAACCACTGAGCCTAGGACTTGCTGATCAGAAGGTTGGCGGTTCGAATCCCTGCGACGGGGTGAGCTCCCGTTGCTCGGTCCCAGCTCCTGCCAACCTAGCAGTTCGAAAGCATGTCAAAGTGCAAGTAGATAAATAGGTACCACTCCGGCGGGAAGGTAAACGGCGTTTCCGTGCGCTGCTCTGGTTCGCCAGAAGCAGCTTAGTCATGCCGGCCACATGACCCGGAAGCTGTACGCCGGCTCCCTCAGCCAGTAAAGCGAGATGAGCGCCGCAGCCCCAGAATTGGCCATGACTGGACCTAATGGTCAGGGTCCCTTTACCTTTACCTTTATCATTTTTATTAAAAACAAAACAAAACAAACAAACAAACAAACAGAAACCACCCTTCACATCCCTTCCCACTTTACAATTCGACCATGATCTTCGTAGCTCATTCAATCTGGTTCTTTTTGCCTGTCCTTCTCGCCTCCAGAAAGATTTCCCGACTTCCCAGCACACTTCCAGCTACTACCGCTATTATCCTCTGTTGTGATAGTGACGGCTCTGCCTTTAATGTTCTGACCCCACACAGGGAAGCTAATTTTGTTGCTATGGGAACCTGGATGGCAGTGGCTGTCGACCTTACTCTCCGAATCACGCCAGGGCAGCGGACTTCACATCTGCATCTTCCTGGACCACGGAAGGAGCAGCCTGCCTCCCTTCCAGTCCTTTGGTCTCCTGGGGACACTGCAGTCCCCCATCATCGGCTGGCGACGCAAACACGTTTTGAACAAGAAGCCGGACTTGCTAAATTATTCATTTCCTGCCACTTCTCAGAAAAGGCCACCTAGCCCTCGAAGCTATTGCCTCATTATGATCTCTGCCGGTTCC
The DNA here is from genome assembly GCF_964106915.1 of Podarcis gaigeae. Taxonomy (NCBI): domain Eukaryota; kingdom Metazoa; phylum Chordata; class Lepidosauria; order Squamata; family Lacertidae; genus Podarcis; species Podarcis gaigeae. Next base: position 1,998,260 of record NC_139678.1, read on the forward strand.
ACTGTGGCTACACTCCAAAGGATGTGGGCTCTCAGAAACCCAAAGTGCAGTCAAGCCACCATAGTAACATGGAATTGTAGCGTTGGAAGGTGTCCCAAGAGTTATCAGGTCAACTTGCCTGCAATGCAGGAATCACAACTACGACCAGCCCTCTGAAATTGTACCTGCTGCATTCCATAATACAGAGATACCTTGGTTTACAACCATAACCCGTTCCGGAGGTCCGGTTGTAAACCAAAAACAGGTTGTAACCCAAGGTGCGCTTTCGCCAATGAGGCCTCCAGAAAAAATTGGTTGTAATCCAAAAAAATTGGTTGTAATCCAAAAAAAGGGACACACACTTCAGGGTTTGACATGTTTGTAATCCAAAATGGCTTTAATCCAAAACGGTTGCAAACCAAGGTACCACTGTATGTATGACTTTGTTAACATTTCCCTTTTTGTTAATATTTGCAACTTTCAATCTCTCTTCACTATGAACAATAAAATTGTAGAAGTGACTGGAAGGGTCATCTGGTCCAACTCTCTGCAATGCATCATCATCAGCTTCAGGAATAGCCCTTACTCTCAGTAAGTAAAAATAAAAACAGCTAAAAATATAGGGCAATGCAGGAAGAACAGCTAAAGAATCCATGATGGATGGCCAACCACCTTCTGAGGAGTCCGTTCCACTGTCAAACACCTCTCACCCTCACAAAATTCGTCCTGATGTTTAGTTGGGATCTCGTTTCCTGTTGTTTGAATCCATTGGTTCGGGAAAACAAACTTGCTCCATTTTGCATAGGACAAGTATCCTTCAGATATTTGAAGATGGCTATCGTATCTTCTCCCAGTCTCTTCTTTTCCAGACTGAACATCCCCAACTCCCTCAACCGTTCTGCACCAGGCTTGGTTTCCAGACCCTTAATGCCTTTATTGCTTGGGAGAAACACAGATTACTGCTACTGTTTACTTACAGTGCTGTCCTATGCATGTCTTCTCAGATGTAAGCCCCAATGATTTTGATGGGACTTACGCCCAGGTATGGACATATTGGACACCCCGTCGCGGGTGGTGCTGTGGTCTAAACCACAGAGCCTAGGGCTTGCCTATCAGAAGGTCAGCAGTTCAAATCCCCATGATGGGGTGAGCTCCCGTTGCTCAGTCCCTGCTGTTGCCCACCTAGCAGTTCGAAAGCATGTCAAAGTGCAAGTAGATAAATAGGTACCGCTCCGGAGGGAAGGTAAACGGCGTTTCCGTGCGCTGCTCTGGTTCACCATAAACGTCTTAGTCATGCTGGCCACATGACCCGGAAGCTGTCTGCAGACAAACGCTGGCTCCCTCCGCCGGTAAAGTGAGAAGTGTGCTGCAACCCCGGAGTCGTCCATGACTGGACCTAATGGTCAGGGGTCCCTTTACCTTTACTTTTATGCCCAGGTATGGACATATTGGAATGCAGTCTTTGACCGATCAGTTTTCCATTATTGCATCCATCAAAACTTATTTACGCTGTTGAATTTATCTCAATGCTGCCAGCGTTTTCAGCTGTACACAATTATTTCCAATATATTCAATACATGTTTTCCAATCTTCTTTAAACGTATGTTCTTCTTGTTCTCTTGTTCTATAAGTTAAGTCTGCAAGTTGTGCATATTCTGACAACTTCAGTTGCCATCCTTCTTTAGTTGGGACCTCACTCATTTTCCATTTTGGGGTCAACAAAACACGGGCCACAGTTGTAGCATACATAAATAACCTTTCTGACACCTGGGAATTTCAGTCTCAATTTTCCCCAACAGACAGGATTCTGGTTTTTTTGGGAAAGTACTTTCAAACATTATTTTTCAATTCATTATGGATCATTTCGCTGTACTCTTCTACCCTTTTACAAGCCCACCACATGTAATAGAACATTCAGGTGGATCTGTCTGCATCTCCAGCACTTATCTCATTCAGTCTTATGCATCTTAGCAAGCCTACTCAGAGTTATCCCCAGAGGCTAAAATCGATATTGTGTCCTATATCTATTGCCCAGTGTGTCACAGAGGCACAGCATCTTCTTCTCCCAGTGGCCAACCAGGTGCCCATGATGGGAAGCCCATCAGCAGGACCTGAGCACCAGCATCACATCTCTGACAGTAGAGGGGGAGCATAGCCACTGTGGGACCCCCTGCCATGAATTTGTCGGATCCCCTTTCCTCATCATCAAGAACATCCATCAGTCTTGACAACAATGTGTCAGAAATGACAAGACAAACCATGCAGAATGAGCAGGAGAGGACCATGAAGGAGAGGATAAGACCAGCTCTCGGTTGCCTCCCGGTGGCTGCTACTCTCCCTACATGCAAAGGTTTTCTTTTAACGAAACTTAAAGTCAGGAGTCCCATGGACTGCAAGAAGATCCAACCTATCCATTCTGAAGGAAATCAGCCCTGAGTGCTCACTGGAAGGACAGATCCTGAATCTGAGGCTCCAAGACTTTGGCCACCTCATGAGAAGAGAAGACTCCCTGGAAAAGACCCTGATGTTGGGAAAGATGGAGGGCACAAGGAGAAGGGGACGGCAGAGGACGAGATGGTTGGACAGTGTTCTCGAAGCTACAAACATGAGTTTGACCAAACTGCAGGAAGCAGTGGTAGAGAGGAGTGTCTGGCGTGCTCTGGTCCAGGGGGTCATGAAGAGTCGGACATGACTAAATGACTAAACAACAAAGTCAGGAGTGAGGTGGCGAGGAGCCTGGCTTCATCAGTCTCTAGGGGGGGTCTCTAGGGAGGACCCCACTGGCGAGAAGGACCTCAATGTAGGAAGCATCCATCAAGACACCAACAGCGTGGGAAGGAGGCAAGTCATGGCATTTCTTATTACAAGGCACGAGAGTGGAGACAAACAAGTGTTTGTGTATTACTGGCATTCTGAAGGCAAATGAAAATAATATAATACTGTTATGGGTTTGGGGTGGGGGTCAATATGGATGGTGCCCCCAAGTCGCTGCCAATTCTTGGGGTCCTGTGTCCAATGAGCGTTAGAAACTAATATAGACAGACAAGCACATTAGGGAAGGGCAGATCTGAGAGGGAGAAAAAAACCCATTCAAATAACATTGATGGGACACAATAGACCTTTGGTCCCCTAAGTGGGTGGTGGTGCCGCCTGGGGGGCAACGGGATGACCTCAGATATGGAGATGACACAACTTTGATGGCAGAAAGTGAGGAGGAATTAAAGAACCTTTTAATGAGGGTGAAAGAGGAGAGCGCAAAATATGGTCTGAAGCTCAACATCAAAAAAACGAAGATCATGGCCACTGGTCCCATCACCTCCTGGCAAATAGAAGGGGAAGAAATGGAGGCAGTGAGAGATTTTACTTTCTTGGGCTCCATGATCACTGCAGACGGTGACAGCAGTAACGAAATTAAAAGACGCCTGCTTCTTGGGAGAAAGGCGATGGCAAAGCTAGACAACATATTAAAAAGCAGAGACATCACCTTGCCAACAAAGGTCCGTATAATTAAAGCCATGGTTTTCCCAGTAGTGATGAATGGAAGTGAGAGCTGGATCATAAAGAAGGCTGATCGCCGAAGACTTGACGCTTTTGAGTTCTGGTGCTGGAGGAGACTCTTGAGAGTCCCATGGACTGCAAGAAGATCAAACGCATCCATTCTTAAGGAAATCAGCCCTGAGTGCTCACTAGAAGGACAGATCCTGAAGCTTTGTCCACCTCATGAGAAGAGAAGACTCCCTGGAAAAGACCCTGATATTGGGAAAGATGGAGGGCCCAAGGAGAAGTTAGGAACATGAGCTTGACCATACTGCTGGAGGCAGTGGAAGACAGGAGTGCCAGGCATGCTCTGGTCCAGGGAGTCACGAAGAGTTGGACACGACTAAACAACTAAATAACAACAACAACAAAGGGGCAAGATGATGGTGTGGTGTGGTGTGTTTGTGTGTGTGTTTGTGTGTGTGTATGTTGGAGCTATAAATAACTCTCAGACTTCCCAAGGCTGGTATCGCTGGATTAAGTTCAGCCATTTTGTTGAATCCATTAAGCTAAACATTTCAATTGGATTTCGAATAAAAGGGCAATTAATTGTTAATGTTTTGAATTTTATTGTGAATCCCTTGCGGACGACCGCAGTGCCTGGAGACAGACAATCAGGTTGTGCACCCACAGCAGTGACCAGAGGAAGAATGACCGCTGGGAGGAGCACAGAGAGGAGGAGAAATGCCCTGGTGCATCTGCAGCAGCACAACCAAACTTCTTCCTCTGCCCCAGCTGCAACAAAACATGTCTCTCCCATATCAGTCTCTACAGCCACAGCAGGCGCTGTAACTCTCCAACAGTTTGACTTCACCCACAAGGGCACACTCTTCCATTGTCTCCTGAGACAGATGTATGCCAACCATTTTCCTTAGTGGGTTGTACAAACTGCTATTTGGAATAATGATTTTTATAGTGAAGGATAGGGGGCACTGGGGATGAGTTTATGGAATGCATGGGACACGGGTGGCGCTGTGGTCTAAACCACTGAGCCTCTTGGGCTTGCTGATCAGAAGGTCGGCGGTTTGAATCCCCGTGATGGGGTGAGCTCCCGTTTCTCTGTCCCAGCTCCTGCCAACCTAACAGTTCAAAAGCATTGCCAGTGCAAGTATATAAATAGGGACCGCTGTGGCAGGAAGCTAAATGGCATTTCCGTGTGGCCTGGTTTCCATCATGGTGTCCTGTTGCACCAGAAGTGGTCTAGTCCTGCTGGCCACATGACTAGGAAAGCTGTTTGTGAACAAATGCCAGCTCTCTTGGCCTGAAAGTGAGATGAGCGCTGCAACCCCGTAGTTGCCTTTGACTGGACTTAACCAGTCAAAGGCGACTAGTTAAGGATGGACCCCTTTCTGTCCCATTCACTCGTCCACTTCCATGAACATCAAGTCACTTTGCTGGCGCCCCTCTTCCTCTTTTTGTTTGTCCCACTGCTTTCAGAGGCGGAATTAGGGCAGCGTGACTGGTTCTGCCACACTGGGCGCTGAGCCTAGGGGTGCTGCAACTATGATGTTATGTACTGAGTTGAATAGGATCCAAAATGCAGCAGTCTGATTGGTCCTAGAACAATAGAATCCAGAATGCAGCAGTCTGATTGGTCCGCAAGAGCCACCCAATCCAGCTCCAGGTGGAAGTGAATCTGCAATCTGATTGGCCTACAGGAGAATCCTGGAATTAGCCAATCACATGGGGCTCATTGTGTAAATAATGTATATAAAGCAGACATTCTGGGGGAACATCCATTCCTCCTCACCACTATGAGCTGAATAAAGAGCATGAAATCCACTCTCGACTCCGAGTCTATTTCATATGATGTAGTGAATTGAGCAGAGCAGAAGGGGAGAGGGTGGGGTTGGGGGCACCAAATTTTGGGCTTGCATGAGTCACCGCTGAAATTTTAAAGTTCAAAGTCAACCCCTGCTGCTTTCCTTGCAAAATCCCGCTGTTGACCACTGTGGGCTGGTATTTGTTCTGTTTCACTGGTAAGCAGAGGGTTTTCCTGGCAATGGTGCAAACGAAAAATATCTCTGACCCGGGACAAGTGGCAATGTGGACACACCCGAATGAATTTTCCCTGCACCCTGTTTCATGTTTGTTCCTTTGGCTTATCTGTTTTGTTCAAAGTACCCCGGGACCCTGGGAAAAGGGTGTGAGAGATGTGGAAAGAGAGAATTATTTAAATGCTTGCTCTGTGCAACATTCAACAGCGTTTTCATGCCAACACTTGTGGCCTCGTCTCAGAGGTTGCTGCTTGCTGATAAAAGGCTCGTCTTTGGTGACTATTAATCTATTTTTAATTGCATCATCCAAAGTGATTCACTGCCTGCCAGTGGCGTGCTGAGGCTTGGATGCGGAGATATTCCTTTGAAACAGGGAAGGCTGGAGTGCTGGGGTTTTTTATTGGGGGGGGGGGGGGGAGAGAGCGCATCCTGGCAATGTTGGCTGGCAGCCCAGTTCTAATGCCTATCTATTAAAAACAACTGCTTGCAGAAGTTGGATTCCAATTTACTCCTGAAACAGGGGTCTTTTCATGTCAGGTTTGGCATAATTTCCTCCTCCTTGAATAATTAGTTTGTGTGTCTGTGGGGGTTTTCTTCGCGCCAATTGGAACATGTCGATCGCTTTTTACAAGACAGAGATGGAAAACATTATCCCCACCCCCCTGCAAAAAAAGGAGAGAAGAGTTTTAGCAGTGGGGCAGGCAGGAAAGACCCCCAGAGTCACTTTTCGGCTGGTTCCAATACTGGCTGAGCAATACGGCCCTCCCAGAATCCCCCACCCCTTTTTGAGGGTGGGAAAATTGGGAGGGGCCTTTTTGCAAGGGATCAGTCTGGAACAGCAAAGTCCAATTTCTTTGCAACTTGATGCTGATGGGATAGAGCAGGTGTCCCCAAACTAAGGCCCGAGGGACTCATTTATCCAGCCCCTGGCTACCCCTGTCACCCAATGCCGCCACCCACTCTTAGCAGCGCTGTGATGCGCGGCTGCCCACGTCTGGGTTGGAGGAGCACTGGAAATAGCTTGTGCACATGCGCAAGCATTATTTGGCCATGCGCAAGCGTTATTTCTGGTGCACATCCGGGTCGGAGGAGGCCTGTGCACATGCGCACATGCGCACAAGCGCACAAGCTTATTTCCGGTGCTCCTCCAACCCAGAGGTGCGCCAGAAATAGTGTGTGCGCATGCGTAGGGGCACACACTCCCCCGCCCTCCGGCCCGCTGTGCGATCGGCGCTGGAGACACTGGCCCGAGGCGTGGTAAGTTTGCTGACCGCTGGATAGAGAAAGATAAGAGCTAGATGCCACGAGATACCTGTAAGCTGTAAGGGAGAAAGGTGGGTTATAAATAAATGAATTAATAAATAAATAGATAATAATTGATTGGCATCTGTCTTGTCTCAGGAGATAAAAGAGAAGTGTGCTTTTGGAGATGAAGTCAAATTGTTGGAAGGATACAGGAGTGCCTGCTGTATGACGATGATGCTGATACTTTGGGGGTTTTTGGGGTGTGAGTGTGAGATGAGACATGGTGGTGGGATGATGATGATGATGATGATGATGATGATGATGATGATAATAATAATAATAATAATAATAATAATAATAATAATAATAATAATTTTATTTATACCCCGCTCTTCCCAGCCAAGACCGGGCTCAGGGTGGCTAACACCAGGTATAAAAACAATTGATTAAAATACAATTTAAAAACAAAATTAAGCACAACATTAAAATACAGCCTCATTTCAGTAGAAACTCAAATCAAAAACTATTTGGGGGGAGAAAACGTCAAATCTTCACCAAGGCCAACTATCCAGACTGGTCCTACGTGGGCCAGAAAAAAGCCAGGGAAGTCCCCAAATAGGAGCTCCATCACAGAAGGAGAAAGGAAAAAGGAAAGAGGGGAAAGGGATCAAGTTGATTCCAAGCCAAAGGCCAGGCGGAACAACTCTGTCTTCCAGGCCCTGTAGAAAGAAATCAGATCCTGCAGGGCCCTGGTCTCAGGAGACAGAGCATTCCACCAGGATGGAGCCAGTGTTGAAAAGGCCCTGCTCTGGTTGAGGCTAATCTGACTTCCTTAGGGCCCGGGACCTCGAGGGTGTTGCTATTTATGGACATTAAGGTCCTCCGTGGGGGATACTGGGATGCCATTTTCTGGTTTGCCTCAAGCGGCAAACTTTCTTGGGGCGGCCCTGCCAGGAAGGCTCCCTCCTTTCAGTCTCCCCTCCTCCTAGTTTGCTGTTAATAAAGACTACAGCAACATCTAGACCTGGGCCATGTCGGTCCCCTCTCCCCAAGCTGACCGCTGTGTCAAATCGAGAGTTCATTGCAGGTCTAAAGAGCGAGGATTGTGCAAAAGAAAACCAGCCGCCCCGGTCCTCTCCCTCCCAGTCATGTCGCTGCTTGAGAATGAAAGGTCACCGTAATTAGCGGAGACAAGTTAGCTGGGAGGAGAGTCTTAAGAGCATCTTGTGCTCCTCACTTCAATTAATGCCTTGGCTTGAAAGACTGCTCTCCGCCTCTCCCTCTCCATCTAGCCCCACTTCTGGATAAAGAATTCTCACAAACATCTTGTTAATTACTTTTTATAATTAGCTGGTGGTGAAAAGGGAAAGTTCCCTCCGGGGCTCGCGGGGACCTTGGCTGTTTTTATCCGTGAGACTGGGCACACTCTGGAGCCAACAACGACCTTGCAATTGCGCCTTGACTTTCTTTCTCTCCTGGGCTAAAAGCTGCAGGTGTTGTTGTTGTTTTACCATGGTGCTGCAGAAAATGGAAGATGCCAGCGCTGGCAGCTTCCAAGAAGACTCAATATCCCCTTGCGCTCGATCCAGAGGGTGCAGTTGGTGCAAAATGCTGCAGTGCAATTGCTGGTGGGAGCCAGGCCTTGTCATTTTTATTTTTTTAATGATATTTATTAAAATTTCAGAAAAAAATACAAAAGTAATAAACAAAATAGAAAAAAGAAAACAAAAGATACAAAATACAGAGGAAATAAAAACAATCAAAAATAAATCCATCTTTCCATGTCTTGCCTTTCATTTACTTGTTTCCCTGACCTCCTCACACCTCCCTTTTTTGTATTCCAGTTCGAATGGTTAATTCAGCAAATCCTTTCCCTCTTTGTTTTTATCTTAATTCTTTATCTTAACATATTATAACTTTATATTTTCATCTATTCACAATCCATTTTTACATACTCCTTTTTAACATTGTTGCTAAAACCGCTTCATTTCATTCCGACATCATTTTAGCATTCATTAATTTTACAATGTTTCTGTAGATAATCTTTAAATTTCTTCCAATCTTCTTCCACCGACTCTTCTCCCTGGTCTCGGATTCTGCCAGTCATTTCCGCCAATTCCATATAGTCTATCACTTTCATCTGCCATTCTTCCAGGGTGGTTAGATCTTGTGTCTTCCAATACTTTGCAATGAGTATTCTTGCTGCTGTTGTAGCGTACATAAAAAAAGTTCTATCCTTCTTTAACACCAATTGGCCGACCATGCCCAGGAGGAAGGCCTCTGGTTTCTTCAGGAAGGTATATTTAAATACCTTTTCCATTTCCTTATATATCATCTTCCAGAAAGCCTTAATCCTTGGGCACGTCCACCAAAGGTGAAAGAATGTGCTTTCATTATCTTTCCATATCCAACATTTATTATCGGGCAAATGGTAGATTTTTGCAAGCTTGACTGGTGTCATGTACCACCTGTATATCATTTTCATAATATTCTCTCTTAAGGCATTACGTGCCGTGAATTTCATACCGGTTGGTCCACAACTGTTCCCAGTCAGCAAACATTATGTTATGTCCAACATCTTGTGCCCATTTAATCATAGCAGATTTAACCGTTTCATCCTGAGTATTCCATTTCAACAGCAAGTTATACATTCTTGATAGTATCTTAGTTTTGGGGTCTAACAGTTCTGTTTCCAATTTTGATTTTTCCACCTGGAAGCCATTTTTTTTGTCCAGATTGTAAGCCTCCCTTATTTGATAGTAATGAAGCCAGTCTCACACTTTATCTTTTAATTTCTCAAAACTCTGCAATTTCAATTTGTCTCGGGAGCCAGGCCTTGTCAGCATAGAAAGCCTGTGCTGAGAGATCTGTGCTGGTTGCTGACTCGCTACTGGGCCAAGTTCAAGGTTTTACTATGAGTTTATGAAGCCCTGAGCAACTTGGGACCAGTCTAGGATGTCCAGTTTTTAGGAGATTTGGGACAGACATGGGCATTGTTAAACTGTGGAACTCACTTCCACAGGGTGTAGCGGTGGCCTCCAACTATAAAGTATTTTTTTATTTATTAAATCTTTTAGTCACTTTCTCTTGCCCATGGCAACTCAAAGCAACCTACAACCATCATTCTCTTAGCTGGTTTTAAAAGAGGAACAGACAAATCCATGGGGAATAAGGCCACCAGTGTCTGCTAGCCACAATATTTATTTTCTGCTTCCACTCTGAAGCATCTACTCTATTCCAAACTTAAAAATGGAAAGTGTAATGCTGGTGGTCAACAAAAGAGGTTCAGAGACTCTCTCAAGGCAAATCTAAAAAAAATGTAGTACAGTTGTACCTTGGGTTACAGACACTTCAGGTTACAGACTACTCTAACCCAAAAAGAGTACCTCGGGTTAAGAACTTTGCTTCAGGATGATAACAGAAATTATGCAGCGGCGGCACAGCAGCAGTGGGAGGCCCCACTAGTGGTACCTCAGGTTAAGAACAGTTTCAGGTTAAGAACGGACCTCTGGAATGAATTAAGTTCTTAACCCCAGGGACCACTGTATAAACACCAACAACTGGGAAACACTGGCCTGTGAGTGCTCCAGTTGGAGAACAGCCTTTACCAAAGGTGTCGTGGGCTTTGAAGATACTCGAACTCTGGATGCAAGGGAGAAACGTGCTAAGAGGAAGGCACGCTTGGCAAATCCACACCGTGATCAACTCCCACCCGGAAACCAATGTCCCCACTGTGGAAGGACGTGTGGATCCAGAATTGGCCTCCACAGTCACTTACGGACTCATTGTTAAAACGTGTTTATGGAAGACAATCTTACTTGGCTACGAGTGAGAGCCAAAGAAAGAAGACTAGCCACAATGGCTACACTCTGCTTCTACTCTGAATGCGCGTTGCTGAGAAACACAAGTGGGGAGAGTTGATTTTGCAGTCAGGTTCAACTTCCAAGCTTCCCGTTGGCCACCTGGTTGGTTGCTCTGGGACTAGGAGGGTAGACGAGAAGGTCCTGTGGCTTGAGCTCTCAAGGCTGGCATGTTCAAATCAGCATAAAGCCATTGGCAGCTAGATTTTCTCATCAGTCACTTTGAAGAGGCCACGGGAGGTAACGGTAAGGAGCTGTCCTTAAAGGCCTCACTGTGTACGGACCACAGTCATGAGAAGGAAGCAGTCATGTGTCTTATGGGATCCGTGCTATTTTCCTAGAAAAAGAGACGCCAGAACTCACCATCAACACCTCCCTTGTTCTCTTCTAATGGCAATGGCGTCCACCTGAGAGGGGCCGGAACTGAGCTCTGGTTGACAGATGTCCATCCAACCCTCAACAAAGGAGAGTCCACCCCCTTCTGAGGGAGACTGTTTCACTGCTGAACAGCTCCTCCCTTCTCAAAGTGATTCCTACGGTTTCGTTGGAATCTCCTTACCTGTAACTATTGGGCCCTACACTCTGGAAGAGCAGAAAACAAGCTTGCTCCATCTTCCATGTGAGGGCCCTTCAGATACTTGAAGATCTCCCCAACTTCTGCCCGCTCCTCAAAACAAGCCACTGGCCAAAAGCAGCCGGACCTCCCTGCGAATCTCTTCCCAGGAGTTTTTCACAGTACAGCCTCTCATTCTTCACCAGAACTTGCCTCTCAGTGACAGCGCCACTAAATCGCCTACATATCCCACTAGCCTTGTGTGTTTTTTTCCTTTTTTAATTAAAAAGCCATGTAAGAGTTATATCAGTTCTCCAGAGGCATTGTAGCTCCCGACACATGAAATAATGTCTTTTTATAATTAAACATTTTTTTTTCTGGGGCCACGCAAGTGGAGTAGAGATATAGTCCACACAATCTGTTACTGTCCAACCATGTCAAAGACTGTTCTTCTGTCTCCAAAATGTGATAGACAGTCAGTGAGAGCAGGAGGAGAAGAAAGAAATAGTCTCTTCCTCTGTTCCTTTCTCCAGCTGCATTTAGAGGTGAACATAGGAGCCAATTCCTAGGGGCTGAAGTTCCTTCACCTCCCCAATAAAATGTTGATATTGGGAAACCAATTGTGGAGGCAGAGCAGGACCATCATGACTTGTAGCCATCAATCACCCTCTCCTCCTCCACGAATCTGTCTAATTCTCTTATAAAACCACCCAAACTGGTGCCCACCTGCGCCTTCTGTGGGAGCAAGTTCCATACTTTAACTATGCATTGCCTGGTGGGTCTGCTGGAGTTAGGAGTTCCACAAAGAGGGCATGAAGGAGAAGGCCCTGCTCCCTTTCCTCCCATATGATTTGCCAAAATGCGTGGGGGGTTATAGGGGACACCACATTTCACAAGGGATTTCATCCATCAGGTGCCAGAGCATTGGAACAGCAGAAGCTGCCCTAGGTCATCTGGCTCAGAATTGTCTACATCACTTTCCCAAATCTGGGTCTCCAGCTGCTGTTGGACTACAGCTCCCATCATCCCTGCCTAGGAGGACCAGTGGTCAGGGATGATGGGAATTGTGATCTAAAAACTGCTGGAGACCCACCTTTGGGAAACCCTGCCCTACACTGACTGGCAGATGTTCTTGGGGGTTTCAGGCAGGGGTTCTGATCCCCCGTTGTACCTGGAGATGCTATTGGGGTTGAACCAGGATATAAGAACCTAGGAATTTGCCTTATACTGAGTCAGACCCCCTGGTCCATCTACTCAGCATCATCTACCCTGACTGGCAGCAGGTATCCAAGGCTTCTGACTCATGTGATATCCCCAGCCTTACCTGGAAACATCAATGAAGAATGGAATCTGGGACCTTCTGCATGCAAAACAGATGCTCTACTACTGAGCTATTGGTCCTTTTCCAAGAGTACCCAGAGAAGGGCTTCTCCTGGTGATTTTGATGGGGAACAGAAGGGATTGGGCCTTTTCCAAGGACTAAGGTAACAGCAATAGCCTTGAAATTGTGCTGGAACCAAAGCACAACAAGATGTACATTCCCTTATTTTTTTATTTTACCTTTCCCAGCCTGACCGCAAAAAGTCTGTGGGGTCTGCTGAAAGAGGCCCGCCATTTCCAAGGGAGGAGTCCCTAATACTTCTGGGACCTCACAAACCGTGTGACCCACTCCACCTCGTGCTTGACCGCCACTCCGTCGTCTTCCGCGGAAACTTCCACACTCGTCCTTACAGCCCCACTCTCCAGGTCCACAAAGGTCTGTGCAGAGTCTATGTTCACCAGGGCTCCCTCACCAAGGAACTCCTCGATATAGCCGTAGTCGTCATCATTGCTGGGGCGACCACTGCTTGGCCTGCAGATCTCCTCCTCCTCCTCCTCCTCCTCCTGTGAATGATGCCTGTAGGCATCTTGATGGTCTGGATTCTTCCTGGTGGGAAGTGAACTTGTGCCTCCTCGGTCCTTACGTTTAGGAGAAGGCAAGTCGTGGTCTTCATCTACCTTTCTTTGAATCGCCCCGGTGCCAAGTTGCTCCACATCTTCATCATCTCCAACAATCCTTGACGTGGATAGATTTGAGGACCCTTGTTTAGAGTTTCCACACTCTTCTGCAGCAAATTCATGGACGGTTGGAAGCTCGGATCCTCTTGGACCACATCTGTTGTTCACAATGACTCCCTCTTTGGGAGATGCCAAGGTACACACATCCCTACTGGTATCTCTCCCTTCCTTGTACAAACTGTTGGAATAATCACTTTGCTGGTTTCCATCCATTGGTTGTATCGAAAGGAATTTCCCTGACGGTTCTGGACCAGAAATGGTTCTGTCTGCAGCTTCTTCTCCCATGACGAGGTGGCCATCTCCACATTCCTGGTGTTGCTTGATCTCATTCTGACTCTGCACATCAATTTCATCATTATATTTCTGTCCCATGATGCTTCGTGTTTCTTCTCTTCCTGTGCAGCTTTTGAAAGTTGACTGGTCCAGCGAGGGCTGAGGGTCTCCCCTCTTTCCTTCCACATCTGTTCTATGAAGCAACATTATTTGGTTCTGGCAGGTGAGGGGGAAAATATGACAATGGTTGTCCAGTGACTCTCTAGGCCAATGACAAACCTGCCCCTCACCCGCCTTTGACCCTTTCCCTCCCTGAACCAATATTTATTCCGGTTTACTAAGCTATAAAATATACAAAACTTGGGAACTTGTTTTCCCTTTGTGATTTCAGGTGTCCAGGGTGTTTCCTTTATTCTTGTCCAAATAGTTTCTTGAGTTTCTTATTTCCTATTGGAAACCTGCTGGAATCATGGCCCTTAATGGTAAAACCAAAGCTATGAATGCTTTTAAGTTCCAGCCCTCATTGTGGAGTGGCCTCTCTGTTTGTTGTGCCGGCTGCTACCCGCCCTGTTCTAGAAGCTTCCTGAGATGGTTAGCAACATATTTATGACATCACAGGGATTTCATCCACTGACTCTGCAACTCATTTTGACATGGCTTGGAAGCTGGGTGCTCTGTTGAGAAAATGTGAGAGCAAATTTGTAGTTTGTGTCATCTTTGCTACTGAAGAACATCAGAAGAGCCTGCTGGATCAGGCCAAGGACCCGTCTAGTACAGCAGGATTTGAGCACAAGAGTTACCTCCCCTCCTCAGAACCTCCTCCTCCCACTTTTTAGGCAAAACCGAGGCATCATGGCTGGCAGTCATCAACAACCTTCTACTAATTTGTCAAATAGTTTTTTCAAGCCATCCTAGTTGATGGCTCTTACTTTCTCCTTTGGCTACAGATAGGTAGCCGTGTTGGTCTGCCATAGTCAAAACAAAAAAAATTCCTTCCAGTAGCACCTTAAAGACCAACTAAGTCAGTTCTTGGTATGAGCTTTCGTGTGCATGCACACTTCTTCAGATACACTGAAACAGAAGTTTCCAGACCCTTCTATATAGGTCTCCCTGTAAGACCTATTGCAGTCGTTAAGAGTCGTCAACAGGCTCATCACAGCTATCTGCCAATCACCCATTCCCACCAGCCTTCTGAGTAATACCCCTCCCCACCTTCTCACTATATAGAAGGGTCTGGAAACTTCTGTTTCAGTGTATCTGAAGAAGTGTGCATGCACACGAAAGCTCATACCAAGAACTGACTTAGTTGGTCTTTAAGGTGCTACTGGAAGGAATTTTTTTTGTTTCTCCTTTGGGAGCGACTTCCATAGTTTAACAATGCACTACATGAAGGATGAGGGATGCGGGTGGCGCTGTGGATTAAACCACAAAGCCTAGGACTTACCGATAAGAAGGTTGGCAGTTCAAATCCCCGTGACGGGGTGAGCTCCCGTTGCTCGGTCCCTGCTCCTGCCAACTTAGCAGTTCGAAAGCAAGTCAAAGTACAAGTAGATAAATAGGTACCGCTCCAGCAGGAAGGTAAACGGCGTCTCCGTGCGCTGCTCTGGTTCGCCAGAAGCTGCTTAGTCCTGCTGGCCACATGACCCGGAAGCTGTTCGCCGGCTCCCTCGGCCACTAAAGCGAGATGAGCGCCGCAACCCCAGAGTCGACCACAACTGGACCTAATGGTCAGGAGTCCCTTTACCTTTACCTTTACATGAAGGATGACGTCTTTTTTAATCTACCCTGATATTCTGTAGGATGCAGCTCCACAAGGAGAACTTCTCCCGATGGATCTAAGTAATCTTATAGGTCTGTACAGAGACAGGCAGCTCTTCAGGTAAAGTGGTCCCATGCTGTCCAGGGCTTTATATTGTCCCACGCCACCCTAATTTATGAGTGGGGAGGCTCCAGGAGTTCTAGGTGCCTATCTAGGTTCGGTTTCCTTGGAATGAAGGTCAGCAGAGACTTTGGTATCTATAGGATACATGGTTTTATATGCCACCTGAGCATAAGATGGAGGTGCTTACAGCATCAGCACCCCAGGAAACCTTGCTTCTCCAATCGTTGCAGCAATGGATCCATTTTAGAGCAAGTAGGTCTCCCATACTCTGGCTCTCCTCCTCCTACCTGGAAGGTAGGACGGGGTGGTGGTGGCAGAAAGACTCACCCATTAGCCTGGAGGGCTTTAGTTGTAGCTCTTGCAACTGAGCTCATTCTTTTGGGATGTTGATGAGGACACTTAAACGACCAGCTACGGTCACTTTGTCTTACAAAGAAGCTTGTCTAACCAGCACAGCAAATAGAGCCTTTCAAATTGAAGGGGAGACTCCTGTCCCCCTCTGCATCAACTAGTTTTCTTGCCGAGTTGTTTCACAAAGAAACTTGTCTATTTGAGCTGCCTCCTCTGCTAACCTTCTCTGGGTACAGGAACCCAAGAATGGAAAGGGACTCGGGGCATCGTGCAGACTGAACCCCACACCACCCACAACGTCCTGTTAGCAGCAAGATCTTGAACATTGTTATAAGAATTCTAAGGCCCCAAATATAAAATAAATGTTCATAATTGTACAACGCAAACACATGCATAAATATATAAACCGTGTGTCTGAAATAGTACAGGAGAGCAGTCCTAAAGCCATTTTGGCTCTCCCAAATTGACCTCAATATATTTCTCTGCAAGAAAATGGGGAAATTCTTCCATTTGTCTTTTTGCTTATAAATCCTGTCTTAAGGGCGTATCTTTGTATGAATAGGGTGAGCCTGTGATCTGGATTCGGGAACTATAAGTACTTAGCATCTCAAAAGGAATGGCCAGGCTGCCCAGGTAATACAATCAGTGACCATTAACAGGTACCCCGGCAAACAGGATTTCTGCTGTAGACCGCCTCCTGTGATGTATTTCTGTTGTAAACACCACCTCTTTCTTTGATGTATGTATGATGTTTTGGGGGGTGGTCTTGAGCTACAGGGTAGGCAATTTCAAAAGTCTATATAAGGTCTTGCACACCATTGTTCTGGGTTCCTCCTCCCTCCTGCGTGTGGTGAGTGAGGACCCTGTTGCAACAGTTTAATAAAGATCAGGCTTACTAGCTGCTTTGCTTCTCAATATTCTCTGGTTGGCCCCTGTTATTTTCTCCTGCCGACAGAGAACCTACTTAAGGACTCTGTACGGGTTCTTGGGTACCCCATAAGGGGTAAAGGGGCAGTTTTTTCTTATCACAGCATGGTGTGGTAGCATGTTCTTTGGTTCTACCCTCATTCCTTGCACAATTCACCTGCAAGCAGCACTGTCTATCCTGGGCCTTGCCCATTGAAAAGGGTCTTTCCCCTCTCCTTCCTGCTGCTACAGCACCGAGTGCTTGAACAGCATTCCTCCTCCCCCTGAAACACGCTCCCACCTGTTTCCACGCTTGCACCTTGCGCCAGCCGTGCCGTTTCCATAATTCATGACATGCTCCTTGCATAATTTAGCATGTTTGGAGGGCACGACCAACTAAATGCAAAACTCCCAGGAACCCGGCAGATGCAAACACAGAAAAACAGGGACCTACGGAGAGGCGAACCTGCTTCAATAATTCAAGCGCTTTGACATGTTTCATTTAACAGGTCTAGGACTGTATATAAATACACTGGCAAATCCACTCTCTATGTCTCCACACCACCTTGGCTCCTGGATTACATGGGTGCTGAAGTAGCTATAGCAGGCAAATGCATGCACGCACGCACCCCAAAGATGTCAATTTCAGTTCCTCCAGGTTTCCCCTCTTCCCTATAAGCAGTGTGAGTGTCTGGAGGTGGTTAGAGGATGGATGGCGACTAAGAGATTGAGGTTGAATCCTGACAAGACAGAAGTATTGTTTTGGGGGGACAGGGGCTGGGTGGGTGTGGAGGACTCCCTGGTCCTGAATGGGGTAACTGTGCCCCTGAAGGACCAGGTGCGCAGCCTGGGAGTCATTCTGGACTCGCAGCTATCCATGGAGGCACAGGTCAATTCTGTGTCCAGGGCAGCTGTCTACCAGCTCCATCTGGTACGCAGGATGAGACCCTACCTGCCCACAGACTGTCTCGCCAGAGTGGTGCATGTTCTAGTTATCTCCCGCTTGGACTACTGCAATGTGCTCTACGTGGGGCTACCTTTGAAGGTGACCCGGAAATTGCAATTAATCCAGAATGCAGCAGTAGACTGGTGACTGGGAGCGGCCACCAAGACCACATAACACCGGTCTTGAAAGGCCTACATTGGCTCCCAGTACGTTTCCGAGTACAATTCAAAGTGTTGGTGCTGACCTTTAAACCCCTAAACGGCCTCGGTCCAGTATACCTGAAGGAGCGTCTCCACCCCCATCGTTCTGCCTGGACACTGACATCCTTCTGGTGGTGGCACCCGCCCTGTACAACACCCTCCCTTCAGACATCAAAGAGAACAACAACCACCAGACTTTTAGAAGACATCTGAAGGCAGCCCTGTTCAGGGAAGCTTTTAATGTTTGATGCATTACTGTATTTTAATATTTTGTTGGAAGCCACCCAGGGTGGCTGGGGAAGCCCAACCAGATGGGTGGGGTATAAATAACAAATTATTATTATTAATATAGTTGAGTTCTTTGCATCATTTGCATTTCTTTAAAAATTCATGAGCATGTTAGTGCCTGCTGTTTTGTCCCCTTGCAATAGTATGTACATTTTTGCTAGCAATTTCACAAATATATGTATTTTATGCACATTTCCCCCTAATGTAATGATTTTGATTAATTGGATGTATATCCCTCCTTTTTATCCAAGGAGCTCAAGGTGGCCTACATGGTCCCCCCCCCCCCCATTTTAATCCCCACAAGAAACCTTTGAGGTACTGTATTTTTCGCTCTGTAAGACGCACCAGATGACAAGACACGCCTAGTTTTTGGAGGAGGAAAACAAGAAAAAAATATTCTGAATCTCAGAAGCCAGAACAGCAAGAGGGATCGCTGCGCAGTGAAAGCAGCAATCCCTCTTGCTGTTCTGGCTTCTGGGACAGCTGCACAGCCTGCATTCACTCCATAAGACGCACACACATTTCCCCTTACTTTTTAGGAGGGTAAAAGTGAGTCTTATAGAGCAAAAAATACGGTAGGTTAGGCTAAGAGAGGCAGCCCAGAGGCCACACCCCGTGAGCTTCATTGGGGGGATTTGAACCCAGGTCTTCCAGGACCCAGTTCAACCGTCTTAGGACTGCGCTACGTTAGCTGAAGAGCGGAGTGCAAGTGCTTTAAAAATGCAAGCACACAGTCCCGGAGATTTAAGAAGGGGGGGTGCAATTTGCAGAAATGGTGAGGCAATGCCTCTTTCCTGCTTTCCATTGTATTCTCCTGCCTGCTCTTTCGCTTCCCTAATGAGGAAGTTGTCTTCCAGGCATGGTTTGGCTGCGAGCTTTGTTCTTGCTAATTAAAAATCAATTAGTATGTTGAGCAATTATCTAATTAACGTACTAAAGCTATCATGTTAGATTCCTATCCAAACATGCCTCTGCAATGTTGGGCATTAGCAATGATGCAAACGGGCCCCTTGTTGTTCGCGAGTGTCGCCCTGAATCGAGGAACGCGAGGCTTCTGTTAATCCCGTGTGCTCGTGGCGCATCATTTGGCACAGGTGGAAGAAGGGAATGTGAAATATCCTGGCTCCTCTCAGCCAGCTCCCATGTCCTGGACGCCCAGGTGCTGATTCCGCCATTGTTCTCTGCTTCTGCCTGTGTTTTGCTGCTGCATCTGGGCTTGGAATAGACAAAATTTGGGGTTCTCTCATTTCCCCCAGGCCAGCCTTAAGTTCAGTTCTGCACATTTGCACATCAATATGCCGCATGAAAGCTTGTGGACATTTTAGAGGATGTTTGTTTTAATACACAGTGGTATATTATACAGTGGTTCTCAAACACCTTGGTTCTCAAACACCCAAAACCCGGAAATAAGTGTTGCGATTTTCGAACGTTTTTTGGAAGCCGAACGTCTGATGCAGCTTTCGGCTACTATTGTTTCCGGGGCGCCTGCCCCAATCAGAAGCTGCGCCTTGGTTTTCAAACATTTCGGAAGTCAAATGGACTTCCGGAATAGATTAAGTTTGGCGCTTTTTTCTATTTATTTTGCGTTTTTGTTTTTGAGGCTTTTTCAGTTAATTTGTTTTTTTGTGACCGTATGGAACCCAGTACAGCTACTAATTGATTGATTGATTGATTGTGTGACTGCAGAAATGGATAAAAGCCCCCCCATCCAAACAATGACTGTCATCAGTGCAGGTAAGGGGAAAAATTATTTTAATGTTCATCATTTACAATACTGTCTTATTTATTTTATAGTACAGTACATTGACTATTGCTTTTATGGATCAGTGGTCTCGTTAGATAGTAAAATTCATGTTAAATTGCTGTTTTAGGGGTTGTTTTTAAAAGTCTGGAACAGATACATACGTTTTGCATTCCTTTCTATGGGAAAGCGTGCCTTGGTTTTCGAATGCTTTGGTTTTGGAATGGACATCTGGAACGGATTAAGTTTGAGAACCAAGGTACCACTGTATGATGATGATGATGATAATGATGATGTTAGTTATGCTGCATCTGCAGCAGCAGCAGCCACCTTCATTTGCCCCAGCTGCACCAAAACATGTCTTTCCTGTAGCGGTCTCTACAGCCACAGCAGGCGCTGCGACTCTCCAATGGAGTTCCCCCTGCCTTAAAAGGATCAAGTGTGTTATTTTATGTTACTGTTTATTTATATGCTGCCTTTCAGCCAAAAAGCCTCTCAAGGTGGCTCCTCAAAATAAACAGACATATGCAAATACAGTGGTACCTCGGGTTAAGAACTTAATTCTTTCCGGAGGTCCGTTCTTAACCTGAAACTGTTCTTAACCTGAAGCACCACTTTAGCTAATGGGGCCTCACGCTGCTGCTGCTGCGCCGCCGGAGCACGATTTCTGTTCTCATCCTGAAGCAAAGTTCTTAACCTGAAGCACTATTTCTGGGTTAGCAGAGTCTGTAACCTGAAGCGTTCTCATCCTGAAGCAAAGTTCTTAACCTGAAGCACTATTTCTGGGTTAGCAGAGTCTGTAACCTGAAGCGTATGTAACCTGAAGCGTATGTAACCTGAGGTACCACTGTACAACAATGCAATTGCAAATAATGCAAATGCAACAAACACTTCAAATACAATGCAATGCATTTTTTTTTTTAAAAAAATGAAATTAACGCTTAGATTTCAAAAGGATTAAAATATATTCATTACTTTGCCAAGGCAACAAAGCAAGAATAAGGACTTGAACAACAAACACACACACCCTTTTAAGGCAGGGGGTTCTTCATATTAAACAGGATATTAACAAGCTGGAAGGGATGCAGAGGTGGGTGACTGGGATGATCAAGGCTCTGGAAACTGCCTGATGGGGAATGGTTGAAGGAGCTGGCTATGTTTCGCCTGGAAAACAGGAGACTGAAAGGAGATATTATAGCCATCTTATATATCTCAGGATATATACCATATTTTTTGCTCCATAAAACACACTTTCCCCCTTCTAAAAAGTAAGGGGAAATGTGTGTGCGTCTTATGGAGCGAATGCAGGGGGGAGGCAGGCAGGAAAAGACCCCAAAAGCTGCACACAAGCTCTGTGCAGCTCTTGCGGGCTTTTCCTCAGGAGGGAGAAGGGACTGACGCTCCTTAAAGGGTGAACGGCTCCTGTGGGCTTTTGCGGGAGGTGGGGGTATTGCCATAGCTGCACGCAGCCTCTCCCTGCCGGAGAGGGTGCGCGGGTCTAAAGAAGCTATAGCCGCGCACAGCCTCTCCCGGCTGGAGAGGTTGTGCACAGCTATGGCAGAAGCTAAGACAGCGAGCGGGATGCATTCTTGCTTTTGGGGGCTGGGGGGGGGAACCCAGGCTTCCCCAGCAGCCTTGAGAAGCTCGCAGAGCAGCGGGAAGGCTGTGCAACTTTCCACTGCTCCCCGACCTGCTCTTTGGGGCTGGCAGTGGGCTTCCCCCCACCAGCCCCAAAGCGCAGGTCGAAAGGAACCCGAAGCCTCCGGAGCGCAGCGGGAACTCCTGCCGGGCTCTGGAGGCTTCGGGTTGCCGTCACTGAAGCCTGGAGAGCGAGAGGGGTCAGTGCACACCAAGGCCACCTGAAGGCGACTGAACGCACCTTGAACGGCACCTTGTTTTAGAGGGGGAGAACAAGAGAAAAAAATTCTCCCACTCTCTGCACAGCACCTCCTGCCGCTTCGCTGAAGGGGCGCTGGGCAGAGAGGGGGAGAATTTATACCTATGGTTGGGTGCGTCCTATAGAGCGAAAAATACAGTAGATATCTTAAGGGCTGTCACATGGATGGTGGAGCAAGCTGGTTTTCTCCAGCTCTGGAGGGTAGGACCCGAACCAACAGAATCAAGTTACGGAAAAGGAGGTTCCAGCTCAACACCTGGAAGAACTTTCTGGTAGTAGGAGCTGTTTGATGGTGGAATGGTCTCCATCGGGAGGTTGTGGACTCTCCTACCTCAGAGGTTTTTAAGTAGATGTTGGATAGCCACCTGTTGGGAATCCTTGAGCTGTGATTGTTGCATCATGGGAGATTGGACTAGATGGCCATTGGCATCCCTTCCTTCTCTAGAGTTCTGTGATTCCATGAAACTCGCTTGCCTTGTGGAAATGTCAGGGTGTCACCTTCTTGGTTCTAGGTAAGAAGACTGCACCTTCTTGTTCAGGATCTTGCTCTGTTTCTTCCTTTTCCTCCAGGATTGTGGCCTGCCAACTCAACCCAACCTTGACAATGCTGTGGAGCTCATGGCAGGGAAGCTCTCTTGTGCAGCCCCATTTCAGTGGGGCTCACTCAGGCCAACCCTCTCCTGGATTCTGCACTTTATCTGGCACATGAGAACATGAGAGAAGCATGCTGGATCAGGCCAATGACTAGTCCAGCCTCCTGTTCTAACAGTGGCTGCCCAGATGCCTCAACGGAAAGCATGGAAGCAGGATTCGACCACAAGAACCCTCTCCCCAGGTGTGGTTTCCAGCAACCGATAGCCACCAATAGCTTCCTTCTCCTCCATGAATGTTATGTAATAAGCTTGGATCCTAGAACAATAGGCAAGTAGGATCCTAGAATGCAACAACTGATTGACTTGCAGGGAAAAACCAATCAGGCTCCAGGAGGAAGTTAACCAGCCTATTAGGCTGGTAGGATCCTAGAATGCAACAACTGATTGGCCTGCAGGAAAAGACCAATCAGGCTCCAGGAGGGAAGCAGAATCAGCCAATCAGATGTGACTCATTGTAATATGTATAAAAGCCTGAGGTTTCTTTTTTTTGGGGGGGGGGGCAATTAAATCACTGTTTTACAAGCTGCAATAAAGAGTATGATATCACTACAGGACTCCGAGTATATTTCAATGAATTTCTCTAATTCTGAAATCAGAGAGGGGTGGCTTTGAAGATGACCAGCACTGCATGTTTTCTCACTTTGAGAACATATTTCTTGCTATTTTCTTCCACATTTGGGACTGTCCAAGGGGTTTGGTTCCCACCTCCTGCCCATATTTTAATTGCTTGATTAAAAGGAATCCAGACATGTTTTTCCAGCCTCCCTGCCCTCTTCTGATGTCCTAAACTTCTGGAGCAAACAGCAGGCGGGAGAACACACGTCTGATCTGATCATCCTTAACATCTCACTGACAGACACGGGACTGGCCCCAAATGGACTTTCCATGTTCCAAACCTCTCAGCTGTAAGAGACGGCCTCTAAAAAATTTACAAGTGTGATTTGCAACCCTTCAGCTCTCCAGATGCAGCAGGATCCTCAGAAGCCGCATCCCTGGTTCGTTGCTCTGAATTGCAAAGCAGTTTGGGCTTTAATTTTTCATTTGTTTATTTTTGGCGTGCTCTACAAAATAACTGCTTAGTGCCGTACTTCCAAACTCCTCTTTCCTTTTTTGTTTTGTTTTTGTTTAAGTTCTTCCTGAGTGACCTCCAAACTGGTCCAGCACTCCCGTGCCTTGCGAAAAAATAATAATAATAATAATAATAATAATAATAATAATAATGGAGCAACCTGTTGGACAAATGGTTCCAAGTGCTAAGAAATGTAAGAAGATGTTTGAAGACTGGGAAAGGTTGTGGAGGAAAATTCCCTGCATGTATGGCGTTAAAGGAAAATATTGTGAAAATGATGTATAGATGGTACTTAACTCCTGTAAAATATATCTTGTTGCACACCAACTTGATTTTTTTTTGATTTTTTTTTATTGATACAGCAAGAAAAGAAAAAAGAGAAAACACAAATACCAAATTATACACAGGAATAACAATAAATACAGAATTTTCTTAACAAACAATAAGACAGAAATTGGTCCTAACACTAAAGACCCGACCTCCCGTCTATTCCATATTTCGATTTCATATAACTTATTGCCAGTACACACTTTTATCATTATTAAACTTTTTCTTAATATATCTTAATTCTTATATCTGCCTTGCAACTATTACTGAAGTTCCTCGAATGCTGCAACCAAATTTAAACTACTATATTTATATTTCAAATATTCTTTGAAAACCTCCCATTTTGAAACAAATTCCTGCTTTGATTTATTCTTCATTTTTTCTGATAGACCGTCTAATTCTGCATATTCTGTCAGCTTTTGGATCCAATCTTGTATAGAGGGAATTTCATTACTCTTTCATTTTGCCCCGATAAGAACTCTTGCTGCCGCCGTAGCGTATAAAAAGATACCCTTCACCCTGATTTTTAAGTGGTTTGAGATTCCAGGAGTTCCAGTCACTTACCCAGGGTTTGTGTTTCCTTTGGAATCAAATAGAGCAGGGACTGGGGTGTTTAGGATATATGGTTTATATATATAATTCTGGAGTAAATTCAATTATCACCTGTGATACTAATCAGTTCCAAAACCCTCGTTTTGCAGCGCAGTCCCACCAGAGGTGCCAATATGTGCCTTTAACCCCACATCTCCTGGAGGTCATGTGAGCCAATAACACGAAGTTGTTTAAGAATTGTCACAGTGTTTCCCCACAAAGGCAATTATTCTTAACCAGCATTGATTTCCTAGCAGTCTGCAAATACATCCCCACATATAACGGACACGCCACTTTTCAGAATGACAGACATGCATGGAAAGAGGTCCCTGCCTCCAAGGAGCTTGCAATTTTGGTGGGCGGGTGTTATGTACTGAGTTGAATAGGATCCAAAAGGCAGCAATCCGATTGGTCTTAGAACAATAGGATTCAGAATGCAGCAGTCTGATTGGTCCTAAAACAATAGGGTCCAGAATGCAGCAGCCTGATTGGTCCAGAGGAGCCACCCAATCCAGCTCCAGGTGGAAGGGAATCCGCAGCCTGATTGGCCTACAGGAGAATCCTGGAATCAGCCAATCACGTGGGGCCCATTGTGTAAATAAGGTATATAAAGCAGACATTCTGGGGGAACTTCCATTCCTCCTCACCACTATGAGCTGAATAAAGAGCATGAAATCCACTCTCGACTCCGAGTATATTTCAGTGGGCAATAAGAGGAGGGAAGGGGAAGGCAAGGAGAATTTGGGATGTCTGTCGCTGCAGTTGCATGTATGTAATCTTTCTCCCTGAGCGTTTACACAGTTGCCAGATGAAATAGCTTGCCCTCAAGCCGGGAGTGGCCTTCCTGCGTATTTGTCTGTTGTATGCTCTGTAGCGTGGAGCTCTGTTGCAAGTCGGAAATTAAATGGTGCTACAATAGCTCACTCTGCCCGCCACTGATGGCTGGTGCTCAGTCAAGGGTGTGATTTATTCATACCAGACACTTGTCACAGCCAAGAGGGTCTGACAATAAGACCCTGACAAGTCTTCTGCCACAAGCCATTAGGGGAGCCAGCAGTGAGACGCAGGGGGGAAAACAACACCACCATTTGCCAGCTAAGCTTGTTCTTAATCTCACTCTTGGCCATGGTTGGTGGTAATTTGGTGGCATGTCATGTGGTTATAGGCCAGTCAATGGTGCCCAGAAGCCTTTGGGAATTCCTCTTTTTGTCCATCACTCCAATGGAAAAGAGCTGAGATGATGATGATGATAATAAAAAATAATTATTTATACCCCGCCCATCTGGCTGGGTTTTCCCAGCCACTCTGGGTGGCTCCCAGCAGAATATAAAAAATAGAGTCGAACATTAAAAACTTCCCTAAACAGAGCTACCTTCAGATGTCTTCTATAAGTCAGATAGTTGTTTATTTCCTTGAAATCTGATGGGAGGGCGTTCCATAGGGTGTACACCACCACCAAAAGGCCCTCTGCCTGGTTCTTCTCACAGGGAGGGGACCACCAGAAGGCCGATGGAGCTGGACCTCATTGTCCGGGCAGAACGATGGGGGTGGAGATGCTTCTTCAGGCATATTGGGTTGAAGCCGTTGAGGGCTTTCAAGGTCAGCACCAACACTTTGAATTGTGCTAGGAAATGTACTGGGAGCCAGTGTAGGTCTTTCAAGACCAGTGTTATGTGGTCTCGGCAGCCGCTCCCAGTCGCCAGTCTAGCTGCCGCATTCTGGATTAGTTGTAGTTTCCGAGTCAGCTTCAAAGGTAGCCCCACATAGAGTGTAGGTGATAGATCTCAGGGTTAAACATTAGCTGAATCTCCTGTGGAATTGCCTGCCAGCATGAGACTTTCAGACCTGGCCAGGAGGAAAGATTCGAAGAAGATCCAGGTGTCCAGCAGATCACATGGTACAGACATGATGGGATGCACCACCTCACAGATGTACTGGAATATATGCATGTCCAGTGGTACCTCGGGTTACAAACTTTATTCGTTCTGGAGGTCCGTTCTTAACCCAAAACCATTCTTAACCTGAGGCATGCTTTCGCTAATGGGGCCTCCCGCTGCTGCCATGCCATCGTCAAACGATTTCCATTCTCCTCCTGGGGCAAAGTTCGCAACCCAAGACACTACTTCCAGGTTAGTGGAGTTTGTAATCCGAAGTGTTTGTAACCCAAGGTACCACTCTATGTTGTTGCATGCACTCCCCACAAAAAGCTGAGGCTGACATGAACTGCAAACACGATGATTTATAAAGAAGTAAAAGACTTTATGCTCAAAACATCAGAAGTCACTGAAACGAGCCTTTAGACATGTCTCCATCTAGCTGGCAGAAAGATTTCAAAAGGGGTTTCTGAAAACAGTTTTCAAGAGGAAATAATTAGGGCTTATCTACACTTACCTTTCACTTTGATCTTTCCAGGTTCAGGTCTGTACTTTAAAGCTCTGTGTCCGAGTGATTTTTTTCCCCATTCCTGAGCTTTCCTTACAAAAAAACCCTGCTCTTTAAAGCTGCAGCACAACAAACAGCAATTTGGGTTTTTCGATGGACTGCCATTTGCACCGACTGAGCCTTAAAGAGCAGGTTTTCAAAGGGAAAGCTGAAAGAAAGAAAGAAAGAAAGAAAGAAAGAAAGAAAGAAAGAAAGACACTCAGACATGGAATGATTGATGGGCCCTGCTCTTAAATCTACATTTCTTCCTAAAGAAAGAAAGGGACAGAGGGAGCCAAGACTGCAAAGGGCTTCCAAGTCCCTCCCAAGAGAACGAGGGTCCTATCCAAGCAACTTGCTGAAGCTCAGCTTGCCCCTTTCATGCAGGCAAAGCGTGCGGCAGAAAGTACCCAACATTACAACATTAAAACACACTATTGAAGACACAGGTAGGTAGCCGTGTTGGTCTGCTGTAGTTGAAACAAAATTATAAAATTCCTTCCAGTAGCACCTTAGAGACCAAATAAGTTTGTTATTGGTATGAGCTTTCGTGTGCGTGCAAATGAATCTGAATCGTATCTGAAGAAGTGTGCATGCACACGAAAGCTCATACCAATAAGAAACTGAGTTGGTCTCTAAGGTGCTACGGGAAGGAATTTTTTTATTTTGTTTCGACTATTGAAGACAGTTTGCAACAACATACAGTCATAGATATAAAGGTAAAGAGACCCCTGACCATTAGGTCCAGTTGTGACCGACTCTGGGGTTGCGGCGCTCATCTCGCTTTACTGGCCGAGGGAGCCGGCGTACAGCTTCTGGAGTCATGTGGCCAGCATGACTAAGCCGCTTCTGGCGAGCCAGAACAGTGCACAGAAACGCCGTTTACCTTCCCGCCGGAGTGGTACCTATTTATCTACTTGCACTTTGACGTGCTTTCCAACTGCTAGGTTGGCAGGAGCAGGGACCGAGCAACGGGAGCTCACCCCCACTCGGGGATTCGAACCGCCAACCTTCTGATCAGCAAGTCCTAGGCTCTGTGGTTTAACCCACAGCGCCAAGGCATGTCCTAAAAATGTGCACCTCAGGAATCAGAAGCCAGTGTGAAGAGGCGTGTCTTCAGCATTCTCCAAAATTTGGAAGGTGCTAGATGCATCTCCGTGGGGAAGGAGTTCCACAGCCATGGGGCTGCCACAGAGAAGACCCTCTCTCCCTGCGAATCCCTCTTTCTTTCTCTTTCTCCTCTCCCTGCCCACCTCATTGATCTCATCTATAACTTTACTCCTTATTTTGGTATCCTGTGAGGAGGCAGGACAGCAAGGGGCCATTAAGAACTCGAGAAGGACAAGCTCTGCTTCCCGTGGTGATGTAGAAGGCAGGCAGCACCAGTTAAAAAGTCCATTTGCAACTGCAGTGAAGCTAAAACAAGTTTTTTCTCTTTTTTTAAAAAAGAAAACCTTCAGTGGTGAATGCTGAAGATACAGAATATGCTTTCAGTCTGCTCTCAGAAGTGGGAAATATTTTAGCAGCTGTCTCCAGAGATTTGGCCCTCTTTAGTTTTCTCAGGCTGCTTGAAAGATATAATTTGTCTGTTCGCAGCAGGGCGGTGCAGAGTCCTTCCTTGTCTAGAAGGCCGGCATGGAGAGCCTGCTGGCGGTTCATTAGTCCAGTGCCAAGGAGCCCCTGCTGGGAACAAGGTGTGAGAGGAAGGGCCATCGAGTAGGACCAGGGAATGGGTCAAGTGGTCAGACAAAACCCACCGTCTGCATCCTCAGGACACAATGATTGAAATACAGCCTGCGAACACCACCAAGGACTTCTCAGGGTCGGCTTGTGCAAAGGATCCTCGTCATCATCATCATCTTTTATTTCATAGAATCCTAGAATCATAGAGTTGGAAGAGACCACAAGGGCCATCGAGTCCAACCCCCTGCCAAGCAGGAAACACCATCAGAGCACTCCTGACATATGGTTGTCAAGCCTCTGCTTAAAGACCTCCAAAGAAGGAGACTCCACCACACTCCTTGGCAGCAAATTCCACTGTCAAGTGGTAGCATAGTCAAGACCGCATTTTACCAGCTTCTTTACAAGAATATCATGGGGCACCTTGTCAAATGCCTTGCTGAAATCAAGGTAGGCTACATCCACTGCGTTCCCTTCATCTAATTCTGTCAAAAAACGAGATCAGGTTAGTCTGACATGACTTATTTTTCAGAAATCCATGCTGACTATTGGTGATCACAGCATTCCTTTCTAGGTGCTCACAGACTGTTTGCTTAATGATCTGCTCCAGAATCTTCCCTGGTATTGATGTCAGACTGACTGGGCGGTAATTATTTGGGTCCTCTCTTTCCCCCTTTTTGAAAATAGGGACAACATTTGCCCTCCTCCAGTCTGCCGGGACTTCGCCTGTTCTCTAGGAATTCTCAAAGATGACTGCCAGTGGTTCTGAGATCACATCTGCCAGTTCTTTTAATACTCTTGGATGCAGTTCATCTGGCCCTGGAGACTTGAATACATCTAGACTAGAATACATCTACATCTAGATTCTGTTTGGCGAACCCTCGTAGCTGAGTAAGATTGTCTTCCATAAACATGGTTTTGATTGGAGATGGCATTTATAGGTGGTCCATGTTTCACAAGCATACTATTACTATTACCATTACCATTCTTTGGAACCCAAACATCCAACACTGTTTCCATTGAGTTCAGGAAGCTCCTGCAGCCAATCGGAAGCCGTGCCTTCCTTGTTTTTCAAATGTTGTCAGAAGTCGAACGGAATTCCAGAATGGATTCTGTTTGTCAACCAAGGTACAGCTGTATTATTTAAATTTATATACCACCCTATATCCACAGGTCTCGGGGCAGTTCGCAAAATAAAATCACAATCTAAAAACACAAAATACATAATAAAAATAAAAACAAGAACAACCCAATAACCCCATGCAAATCATCAGAGAGGGAATACAGAATTTAAAACACACATACACAACATTTGTAATAAAACATATAAAAATAAGCACCCATCAGGTATCGTCAAGGTGTAGGTTAAAAGATCAATTTATCTGTCTTTCAAATAAAAACAGTGTAGCCGATGGTGTGTGTTTACAACCTGCAACCATTCATAGAAGCGCTTTGATCCAGAGGAGGCTTCCATGAAGGGGCGCTGGGAGGCAATTTTCTATCCTCCCCCCTCCCTTCCGCAGCCCTTGCCCCCATCTCCAAATCTGATCCAAGAGTTGGGGAAACCTACGGGGCAGCATTTGGTGGGAGCATTGAGGGTTGCAAGAGACAGGTGCCATTTGCAAAAAAATCCGTCCACAGAAACATCCCTGGAAACTCCTGAGGAATGCCTTCAAAGTGTCAAAACTAATGAGCATTTTGGAAACAGGAGCTGGAGAGGATTTGAGGCACAAAGTGCTCCTTCAAGCCCAGGCTCTGCTCCGATCAGAAACTGTGTGGTGTTGAATGGGTGGCTTGGAGGATAAACTAAGTGCACCGCTGGGTATTCAAAGGAATGAGGGATAATAAAATGGCGTTGAAGAGAGAGAAGCCTTTTTAGAGAATCCGCTTCCTCTTTCAGGTGTATCCTCTGAGAAAGGGACAGGATGAAAAGGGTATTGTTTGTGGAGCAAAGGAGATGTGGAGCAAAGGAGGTTGTGCTTCACAGCTCTTTTGTCTCCCAAGGGATAAAAGTCGCAGGCCATTTATCTCAACTGGAGGAAGCTCTTGCCATTTCGTTTCCTATTTTTCCCCCCAAGAAGAAGAAACTTGCTTTTCATTTATTCTTTGCATCCTGTTTTCTGAAATGTTTCGGAAACTTCTTTCACTGTTTGAAGGTGGGGGTGGGGAGAGCAGAATCTGTGGGCATTTTCACACACAGTGAATGATGACGATGCTTTGCTGTCCTTCACCCCCAGATCCCAGGATGGTTTACAACTATATATATATGTTTAAAACATTTTCTGTGCCAGTTTTTAAACACTTGCAGAAAACTTGTTTATTCCAACACACCTTTGCAAGCGATTAAGAATACAATAGTTAATTGATGAGCATTTTAAACTTTCTTGCTTTCAAATTGTTTTTAACTTTTTGTGCTTGTATAATACCGTTTTTGTCCTTTTAATGTTGCAAGCCGCTTTTGCACGCTTTGTGATTTAGCGGTATAGAAATGCTTTCATAAATAAACTCACAATCATAAAAACAAGGTGGGGCCTAAAAAACCATACCCCTCAAGGGCCAAAAGTCAAGGTAACAAAGGGTGCCAGCTGGAAGTTGTGCAATGAAGGTGCCAGACACAACTCTGTGGGAAGTTCCTCAGCTTAGGGGCTGCCACAGAGGAGGCCCTTTTCCAAGTCACCACCACCTCAGTCTTCTGAGGGCGCTGGAAAATACCGGTAATAAGGAAATTAAGGAAATCTAACAATGCACCAGAAGACAATGCTGGTTCCACAGTGGTGCCCTGTGGAGTTTTGCTAGCTGGATGTGCTGGAGTCTCCTGGGAGAAATACTTTGAGAGTAACATACTCTCCAACATTTCTCTGACAAAAATAGGGACCTCCTAAGGAAAAGTGGGACATTCCAGGATTAATGGCAGCCCTGTTTAGCAAAGTTTTTCATATCTGATGTTTAATTATGTTTTTAATCTGTTGGGAGTCGCCCAGAGTGGCTGGGGAAACCTAGCCAGATGGACAGGGTAAAATAAATATGTTGTTGTTGTTGGACTACTGTACTTATAAATGCCATCTCCAACTCCTTGAAAGATTCCATCAACGGTGTCTCTGACATTTGGGAAGACAGGTGAACTAATGCCAGTGTACTGGAAGAAGCAAAGATCACCTGTGTTGCAGCAATGATTCTTCAACATCAACTTCGTTCACCTGGTCATGTTGTGCGAATGCCTGATTATCGTCTTCCAAAGGAACTACTCTATTCCAAACTTAAAAATGGAAAGCGTCATGCTGGTGGTCAACAAAAGAGGCTTAAAGACTGCCTCAAGACAAATTTTAAAAAATGTAGTATAAACACCGATAACTGGGAAACACTGGCCTGCGAGTGCTCCAGTTGGAGAGCAGTCTTTCCCAAAGGTGTCATGGGCTTTGAAGACACTCGAACTCAGGACACAGGGGAGAAACGTGCTAAGAGGAAGGCACGCTTGGCAAATCTTCACCGGCTGCCCAGTCTTTAGCTTCATTTAGAAGAAAGGAATAATGCTGGCTGCAGAAGCATTGCAATTAGAGAATTTAAAGTGGATTTGCATGTCAGCTTCACCATTTTCGTCATTTGGTTCAGGTATTCTATTTTCAGTACAGTGGTCCCTCAGGTTACCACGTATGACCTTGGACTGTGGCAGACTCTCCTTCCTTGGAGGTTTTCAGACATAGCTTGGGTGGCCCTTTGTCAGGGATTCTTTAGCTGTGATTTCTTGCATTGCAGGGGGTTGGTCTAGATGACCCTGAGGTCCCTTTCAACTCTCTGATTCTTATGTTTCTTTTCTCTCAGCCAAAGGAGAGGGCCTTGTCTTTGCCCATATCACACGAGTGCTGATGAAGGAACTCATTAGCGGAGCCTAATTGGCGGGCGCGCTTAATCTTCTGGCTGTTTCCATGGCTTAAGGAGGCTGTCACCATACTTCTGATGGTGTCTTTTATGAGGGTCCAGCAATTGACTTTAATTAAAAAACTGCACAGAGGAAATGAGCTAGTCAAGTGCTCCATCAACAGGGGGATAAAACGCATCCCAGAAGAAACCATGAGCTGCAAAGGGGCCATTTCTCTCCTCTCCATTAACACTCACACACTCGGGGCCACCGATCCCTGACATCTTATCAAGGTGTATTTTGGAGAGAGGAATAGTGGCACACTGTTTTGAGAGTTTCAGGCGACAGAAACAGGGATCAAGTCCCTATTCAGCCCTGATACTCACCAAAGGGTCTTCAGAACTATGTTCTCTTAGCTTCCCTCCCTCACAGAGTAACAGAATACAGTGCTACCTTGGTTTGCATATGTTTTGGATTACAAACACATCAAACCCAGAAGTGCATGTCCTGGTTTGCAACCTTTTTTTGGATTACAACCCATTTTTTTGGATTACAGACAATTTTTTGGGGAGGCCCCAGTGGTGAAAGCACACCTTGGGTTACAACCTGTTTTGGTTTACAAACAGACCTCCTCCATGGGACTCTCAAGAGTCTCCTCCAGCACCATAATTCAAAAGCAATTCTTTGGCGATCAGCCTTCTTGATGGTCCAGCTCTCACTTCCATACATCACTACTGGGAAAACCATGGCGTTAACTATACGGACCTTTGTCGGCAAGGTGATTGTTATGTACTGAGTTGAATAGGATCCAAACTGCAGCAGTCTGATTGGTCCTAGAACAATAGGATCCAAATTGCAGCAGTCTGATTGGTCCTAGAACAATAGGATTCAGAATGCAGCAGTCTGATTGGTCCTAGAACAATGCAGCAATATGATTGGCTGGCAGGAACCACCCAATCATGCTCCAGATATAAGTGAATCCACAACCTGATTGGCTTACAGTAGAATTCCAGAATTAGCCAATCATGTGCAGCCCATTGTGTAAATAATGTATATAAAGCAGATACTTTGAGGGGACATTCATTCATTCCTCCTCACCACTATGAGCTGAATAAAGAGCATGAAATCACTTTGCGACTCTGAGTATATTTTAGTGATGTATCTGCTTTTTAAGATGCTGTCTTTTTAAGATGCTGTTTGTCATTGCTAGTAGCCCTCTCCTCCTCCATGAATTTAAGCATTCAGAATCCTCTTGTTTCCAGCTCTTCCACTTTATATATTTGTCCTTCAGCTTCATTTTTGTGCCTGGTTCTCCACCCCCCCGCCCCCTGCCTTTTCCTTCTTTCATGTACATTTCCAGAATTTTACAGTTTTAGCAAAATTGATCTATGAGTGACTGCAAAATGTAGCGCGAATTCATAAGTGGTCCAGTAAATGAATTTCTTTAAAGGAAGTTGCCTTGGAAATGATGATTTCTGATGTAGCATCTCTCCCCAGAGACCCTTTATATCCAGCATGTTGGGTTTTTTAAAAATGGCATATATTAGAGAGCCTAAACAGCATCAACAAAGAAAAAATAAACTGTGAACAAACAGCAATGCTGAGTTGGAAAAATAGTCAGCGTGAAAGTTCTGGCTTCATTTTACAGTCATCTTCCTGACCCTCCAATATTTAGGCATCGTGTGAAATTTCTCTGAAATAATAATAGTGGACATTAATAATAATAATAATAATAATAATAATAATAATAATAATAATAATACCACCCTTCATCTGGGGATCACAAAGGCAGTTTACATATAACCCCCTCCAACATACATGACATAATAATAAACCAAAAAAAGCCTTACACAGTTTAAAAGGTACCAGGCGAAAACATTCCTTTATAACCCTGCCCTGGGCTGATTAAACAATCTGTGACCCTCTAATCTTTTATATGTCTGTTGTCTTTGTCCATGGAGTTTTCCTGGCTAGGATACTGGAGTGGCTTGCCGGTTCCTCCTCCAGGTGGATCACATTTGGTCAAAACTCTCCACTATGACCTGTCCATCTTGGGTGGCCCTGCACAGCATAGCTCATAGCTTCTCTGAGTTATTCAAGCCCCTTCACCATGGCAAGGCAGGAAATCAGCCCTGAGTGCTCACTGGAAGGACAGATCCTGAAGCTGAGGCTCCAATACTTTGTCCACCTCATGAGAAGAGAAGATTCCCTGGAAAAGTCCCTTATGTTGGAAAAGATGGAGGGCACAAGGAGAAGGGGACGACAGAGAACGAGATGGTAGGACAGTGTTCTCGAAGCATAGAAGAAGAAGAAGAAGAAGAAGAAGAAGAGGAGGAGGAGGAGGAGGAGGAGGAGGAGTTTGGATTTGATATCCTGCCTTTCACTCCCCTTCAGGAGTCTCAAAGCGGCTCACATTCTCCTTTCCCTTCCTCCCCCACAACAAACACTCTGTTAGGTGAGTGGGGCTGAGAGAATTCAAAGAAGTGTGACTGGCCCAAGGTCACCCAGCAGCTGCATGTGGAGGAGCGGAGACGCGAACCCGGTTCCCCAGATTACGAGACTACCGCTCTTAACCACTACACCACACTGGCTGTCTCCCACTGGAAGACAGGAATGCCTGGCGTGCTCTGGTCCAGGGGGTTACGAAGAGTTGGACACGACTAAACGACCAAACAACAACAATGACCCTCTAAACGTGTTTCTGTGTTGGAGCTTATTGGTTGGTTTTCGGTATTTCGCTTCTTATTATGCATTTTGCATTCTCATTTTGTATTTTTATGTTGCGAACCACCCTGCAACTTCCAGGTGAAGTATACAAAGTTCAAAAATAATAAACAATAGTCATAGAAACATAGAATTGTAGAGTTGGATAGTAGTACTAGTAGTGATTTGCTTCTTTACTGGAAGAAGCAAAGATCACCAGTGTTGAAGCAATGATTCTTCAACATCAACTTCGCTGGACTGGTCATGTATGGATGCCTGATTATTGTCTTCCGAAGCAACTACTCTATTCCGAACTTAAAAATGGAAAGCGTAATGCTGGTGGTCAACAAAAGAGGCAAAATCTTTAAAAACGTAGTATAAACACTGACAACTGGGAAACACTGGCCTGCGAGTGCTCCAGTTGGAGAACAGCCTTTACCAAAGGCATCATGGGCTTTGAAGACACTCGAACTCAGGACGCAGGGGAGAAACGTGCTAAGAGGAAGGCACGCTTGGCAAATCCACACTGTGATCAACTCCTGCCTGGAAACCAATGTCCCCACTGTGGAAGGACGTGTGGATCCAGAATTGGCCTCCACAGTCACTTACGGACTCATTGTTAAGAAGACTGTGTTTATGGAAGGCAATCTTACTCGGCTACGAGGGATCGTGAAAGAACTAGTAGTGATAATGGTGATGATGATGATGATGGAGTGACTCCGCCTATGAGGAAAAGGTGCAACATTTGGACACGTTAGAGAAAAGGTGAGTAACAGCTGGCTTGATAATAAAATGTAAAGGGACCCCTGACCGTTAGGTCCAGTTGCGGATGACTCTGGGGTTGCGGCGCTCATCTTGCTTTATTGGCCGAGGGAGCCGGCATACAGCTTCCAGGTCATGTGGCCAGCAGGACTAAGCCGCTTCTGGTGAACCAGAGCAGTGCACAGAAATGCTGTTTACCTTCCCGCCAGAGCGGTACCTATTTATCTACTTGCACTTTGACGTGCTTTCGAACTGCTAGGTTGGCAGGAGCAGGGACCGAGCAACGGGAGCTCACGCCGTCGCGGGGATTCAAACCGCCGACCTTCTGATCGGCAAGCCCTAGGCTCTGTGGTTTAACTCACAGCGCCACACGTGTCCCACTGGCTTGATAGAAGTTCACAAAATTATGCCTTTCATTGAGAGAGTGCAGAGAGAAAGGCATTCACCTCCCTGTTTCATAAAACTAGAATTCATGGAAGTTTCCAATGAAGCTGAGAACTATCCAGCAAATTCTTTGGGCCCCAGGGTCTAGTTTGCATTGCTTGGAGATGAGCAGGCCTGTATCTTTCCCACCACAAATGCCACCAGACACACAACACGGGAGAAAAATCTGATATCTGGGACAGAATCTCAGCTCCTGCGTTGCTTTCTTTTAAAATCAAATATCTGGCTTCTTCCTGAATAACATAAATAAAACAAATCCCTGCTTGCTGCGCAGAGACAGATTTAAAAATCCAGCAGGGGGCTCAGCAGGACCTCCGATGATCAGAGGGTTGGACACCAAGTTGTTTTCCGCAGAACTGTGAGTCTCTCCCAGGGACGGAGGATGATTGCAGGGTTAATTTTTGGAAGGAAAAAAAGGTTGTAGCAACATTTAATCAAGCTGCCGTGGGTAGGAAGTCGGGATAGCAATTACTGTAACAGATAAATATCAGTAATAACGTAGGAAAAATCAGCTTCCACCAACAAGATGCTTTAGACCAGGGGTTCCTAAAGAGGGTGGTGGCGCCCCCTGGTGGGCAGTGGTATTACCTGGGGGGCCTCGAAGACGCGAGGGGGCGACAGGGGGAGCTGGAGGTGCAAAAGTCTGGCAGACTCTGAACAGCTGGTACCACAGAACCAAGTTCCTCAGCTTGGTTGAATCAATTAAGCAAAATAGTTTTAATTGGGTTTTGAATAAATGTGCAATTAATTGTCACCGTTTTTAATTTTATTGTGTGATTATCTTCCTTAGTCGGTTGTGCAAACAGCAGTTCTGAATGTCGTTCTTTATAGGGTGGGTTACGGAGCACCGGGGATGAGTTTGTGGAACTGAAATGGGAGCGGCCCCCACTTTAGACTTTAGCCCCTTGACGTTGTTATGAGATGTAAAATAAATGTTTATGAATGTACCAGGCAAACACATACATAAATATATAAACCACATGTCTGAAACAGTACAGGAAAATTGGGTCCTCCCTTAAAGAGGGCACGTGTTGCAGTGAGACCTAGAAACCAACACCCTGTGTTGTGGGTGGGTATCATTGCATCCAGCTGCTCTACGCAGAGGCTGTCCAATTACTTTCTCCCCTTGCACACACTTCTTCTCTTTGTGTTCCATATCCATGCCTCCATGGCTCTGCTCTGCCCCCGTGGTCAGTGGCAGCCATGCTTCTGAACACCTGTTCCTGGAAGCCACAGGTGGAAACAGTGCTCTTGTGCTCAGATCCTGCTTGCAGGTTTCCCACAATGCGCATCTGGTCAGCCACTGTGAGAACAGGATGCTGGATGCGATGGACCACTGGCCTGAGTCAGAAGGCTCATCTTAGGTTGTTACGTTCAATTACTGGTCCATGTGTCTCTTTGAAAAACAAAACAAAACTCTCAAATGCTGCCACAATTATTCTCTGCATCCTTTTGAAGAGATGCACCTAAATCTTTATTTCTGGACCTTTTGCACATGATGGGATGTGAGAAATCGGGTCCTCCCTTAAAGAGGGCACGTATTGCGGCGAGACCTGGAAACCAACACCCTCTGTTGTGAGTGGGTATGATCGGTCAGCCACAAAGCCCGATTAGTAGGTCCCTCGTAGCTGGGTGCAATCTGGCCAATGGGATGCAGTCTAAATGGTTCAAGGGACCTATTTATGCCCATGCACGTGACCCACCTCTCCCTACTTTTAGGGCTTTGCGCTTGACCTTGCTATGCCATCATGTGTCGTCTGTCGTTGGGACAGGGGCACGGCAGGAATTTCCCCGCTTGGCTGATTGGCTGGTGCCATTTGGGTTTCGCCTGTTGCGTAGCAAATCGTCACAACTTGTAAGGTTGCGGATAGGCTCTGGTTCAGGTGATAGGGATGGGGGAACGCTCTCGCCATCCCTATGTGAAGGGTATTCCGTTAAAGGAATCCAGGAATTCGATGGTTTGGTCAACCCCTGAGAGGGCGTTGTGCCCGTGCCTGAGTCCAGGGGGGCATTTGGGTGGCAGAGATGGCCCGTTTCCGGCTTTCCGCTTATCCAGGTGTTCACCCTAGACTGACCTATGCTGGTGCCCTGGGTCAGCACTACCTGCCACAGTGCAGGGAGCTAGTCGAACCAGAGCCTATGCAACCACTCACCTTCTGTAATCAATAAAGTTGTGGCCTAAATTCCGCCAAAAACCAAAATCTGAGTATTGTCTGAATGTATTTAAGGGGGAGGTTTAAAGGTCTGAACACACAAACAGTCCTAAAGCCAATTTATCTCTTTCAGTGACCTCAAATATTCCTCTGCAGTTTAGATGGAAAGCCCATTTTCTTTTTGGGGGAGGGGGGAGGGGGAAATGTATTGAGGATGATGTATTTTTGATAAATTGTTATGTTTAAATTTCTAATAAAAATATACAAAAAATGAAGAAAAAAGAGAGAGAGAGAAAAGAGATTATTGGATTGTGGGGGGTTGGACTAGATGACCCTGGGGGTCGCTTCCAACTCGACAGTCCTGTGATTTTTCGATAGGCTGCCTTCTGGGAGAGTCGCTGCCCCATTTCCAAGCCCCCGGAGTCTCCTTCCTTCGCTGCCACTCTGCGCTGAGCCCTTGGTGAGAAACATCAATGCACCTTGTTAAGTGAAGTGTTTGAAACGGAATCGCATTTGCATTTTAAAAGGCACTTATCGATCTGACTTTGGAGCTGATCAAACGCCAGGAGCCATAAAGCGCTCCAATGTTCCCACTTGGAAGGGATGCGGACAGAACAGAACATCCCTAATAAATGGTGTGATCTTGAATGTTTTAATTTAATTTTTGATTTGCAAGTTAATGGGGGGGGGGGGCAGAATGAGGGAAAGATCCCTGGGAGGGCGGCCCAGCTGGCGACAAGGCCTTGTGGGGAGGGGACCTTTACTCTGGAGGTGACAGGGGGGACACATACACAATTCAGCTGAAGACAACCCCCCAGTCCAGGGGTTATATGAATGCCAGAAGGGAGTGGGGAAAGGAGAGGACTACTGATGGCTCCTAGCCAGGAATGGCTCTGCCTCTATAGTTGGAGACAGTGATACTTCTGAATTTTGCTGGAAACTACAGGAGGAAAGAGCTTTTTTTCTGCTTGGGTTGTGCTTGCTGGTTTTCCACAGGCTACTGTGGTTGGCTACTGAAATATACTCCGAGTCGAGAGTGGATTTCATGCTCTTTATTCAGCTCATAGTGGTGAGGAGGAATGGAAGTTCCCCCAGAATGTCTGCTTTATATACATTATTTACACAATGGGCCCCACGTGATTGGCTGATTCCGGGATTCACTTGTAGGCCAATCAGGTTGTGGATTCACTTTCACCTGGAGCTGGATTGGGTGGCTCCTGCGGACCAATCATACTGCTGCATTGTTCTAGCACCAATCAGACTGCTGCATTTTGAATCCTATTGTTCGAGGACCAATCAGACTGCTGCATTTTGGATCCTATTGTTCTAGGACCAATCAGACTGCTGCATTTTGGATCCTGTTCAACTCAGTACATAACAGCTACTGTGGGAATAGCCTTTTAACAACAACAACAACAACACAGTCATAACTTGGAAGTCAAACGCCTTGAGAGTCAAATGTTTTGGCTCCCAAACGTTGCAAACCCGGAAGTGAGTGTTACGGTTTGCGAATGTTCTTTGGAACCCGAATGTCTGATGTGGTGTGCTGGGCCTGGGGGTTAACCTGAGCAACGCAGTCCAGGTACAATCCCGAATCCAAGGGTCCCACAAGGAGTCAGTCCGACAGGGCCAAGGCAGGACACGAGGCAGGAAACCAGGCAAGGACAAGTACAGGATCTCAGGCAGGGTCTGGCAAACAGCAACGTTGCTCCCGCAACCTGGGGTGGGGTCCGACAGACTTTTATCTCTGACGGGGTAACGGCTGGTCCTGATCCCCCGGTCACGCACCTCCCTCTCTCGCCCAAGCACTCCTCCTGTGAGTACTCAGGTCTCTCCTTCTCTCAGACCTCAGCCTCTGCAGCTCGGGAGATGTCGGTGGGTGACTAGTCCCAGAAGCCGCCTCAGCCTCCCCTGACCCAACTGGTAGTGGAGCAGCTGTAAGTGATGGCCCAGCTGGAGGCAACGAGGTCATCCCCGCATCTGGAGCCAGGGCAGGCTCAGGCCCCGGACTCAGCCCAGCTGGTGCTTGTTGCAGGGGAACCTGTGCAGACTGGGGCTCTTCGGGATAAGGCCCCAGACTTCCAGAATGGATTCCGTTCCACTTCCAGTGACCTAGAGTATGATTTTGGGCTGTTTTCCACTGAGTTGCAATTGCTATTTGACCTGCCAAGAGTTGAGGAGGCCCACATGACATCTACAAGAAACCTAGCATTTAGTGACATTGGTCTAGTCCTGTGGAACTCTCTGCCACTAGAGAGTCAGTGGGCACCTTCTGTGCCAATTTTCAAATGCTTGGTGAAAACATTTCCATACTACCAAGTCTATGCAGGCAATTATGAATACATCTTCCCACAATGGTTAATTGAAGTTTTTGTGGGGGTTTTTATTGTACGGTTTCATCTTTTTAATGCAGTAAACAGCATATGTATATGTATGGCACAGTGGCATGCAAATGTTTTTATGAATAATTAATTAAATTTCAAAAGGGACGCTGGTGGTGCTGTGGGTTAAACCACAGAGCCTAGGACTTGCCGATCAGAAGGTCGGCGGTTCGAATCCCCGTGACGGGGTGAGCTCCCGTTGCTCAGTCCCTGCTCCTGCCCACGTAGCAGTTCAAAAGCACGTCAAGTGCAAGTAGATAAATAGGTACCACTCCGGCGGGATGGTAAACAGTGTTTCCATGCGCTGCTCTGGTTCGTCAGAAGCAGCTTAGTCCTGCTGGCCACATGACCTGGAAGCTGTACGCCGGCTCCTTTGGCCAGTAAAGCGAGATGAGCGCCGCAACCCCAGAGTCGGTCATAACTGGACCTAATGGTCAGGGGTCCTTTAATTAAATTTCAATTCTGACATTCAGGTTTTGGAGTCGCGTTTTGACAACCGCACCTGCGCTATGAAATCTAAGTGTTTCCCTTTCTTGAGATTTCATTTAAGCCGTTACACGGATTGGAAACGACCATTTTCTCTCTCGCAGAGATCCAGAGCAGATGACAATAAGCAAATCATTGTAACGCAGACAAAAGGTTTGTGCTGTAAATTAGCCAAGAGAGAAAGACGAGTGCAGCAGGACACAGAAATAGATTTTACTCGGAGGGGGGAAAACAACGGTCGGAGCTGGCAATTTTTGTCTTACCAGGAGGCAAATGCGCACCTGAAAGTGATTACGTTTCAATCAGGCCTTTTGTTTCCATTAGCAGCTTCCTTTGGGGTTGCACAGAAGTCTAGCAAAACCTGTCCGACACATTTCCCAATAAAAGGAACATTTTTGGGGGAAGGGAAAGGCAAACTCTCCTTTTTAATCTGCCTGAAAACGATGACTACAAGGCGCAGAGATGCACTTTGTGTGCCAACACAGCGAAAGAGGAATGATATTCTGTTGTGACAAAAGACTTCAAGAGCTTCTTGCAGAAGAAAAAAATAGCCGAAGAACAATTTCCTGGTAAGGGGAAAAGACAACAGCATGGGAACAAAATGCCTGCAGATCCTGAAAGCATCTTTTCCCCGCTTCATATAATCTTCAGAGGATGCCAGCATGGTTGAAGAGCAACATCAAGGGAGTTATAAAAGACACTAAAGTGTCCTTTAAAAATGCAAGCCTTGCCCAAAGAAGAAGGAACACGAACTGTAGGCGATAAGGCGACCAGAAAGAACTTTTGACAAACAAGTAAAATATTAGCAACCAAAGGATCATGTTCCCCGAAAACAACAAAAGAAAATGACTACTGAGAAAGAGAGAGCTGCAGAGAAGCTCCATTCATTAATAATAATAATAATAATTTTTATTTATACCCCGCCCTCCCCAGCCAAGGCCGGGCTCAGGGCGGCTAACAAGCAATAATAAAAACAAGTTGAATGGATATAACTTAAAAACAACATTAAAATACAACTTTAAAATATTGAAACATTAAAATATT
Source organism: Podarcis gaigeae (assembly GCF_964106915.1). Lineage (NCBI taxonomy): Eukaryota > Metazoa > Chordata > Lepidosauria > Squamata > Lacertidae > Podarcis > Podarcis gaigeae. The sequence continues at coordinate 2,040,543 of NC_139678.1, forward strand.
AAAATGCAGCCTCATCACAGGAGGAGAAAGGAAAAAGAAAAAAGAAAGAAAAAAGAAAAAAGAAATCATTAGATGCTGAGGTTCCTGCATTGCAGGGCTTGGACTAGATGGCCCTTGGGATGTTAGGATTCCTGCTCTGTGTTTGCAGTCATGGGATTGTTGTCTATCACATGACTGTGTATGTTTTCACTCCACCGTGTGGGAAGTGACAGAGACAGGATGTTTGTGTTACTGTGTTCCACGAAGTGGGACCATTGTCCTTTTTCTCTTTGCTGTCTGATGAGAAAGAGGAAGAAGCTAAGGCAGAATGCTCCGAGTGTATTATATATAAATAAATGTAGATTTGCCAAAATGCTGAGCTACTGAGGTCTGTGAATACTCTGCGGATCCCTAAGTGTGCTGATGTCTCCAAGGCATCAGTCGCTGTGATGTTCGGGCTGAAGAAAGCTTTTGAAGCTCCCGAACAACCGACCAGGAGGAAGAGAACATGCCAGTCGGGCATGTGTCTCTGCCAAGGGTCCTACACGAGAGTAGGATGCTCCTAACACCTTCCAACTCTACAGTTCTATGACTCTATTATTCTAGAAGCTTAGGGCGGCTAACACCAGTAAAATTACAATAAAACATAATAGGGGGGGAAACCAATTTAAAATACAGGTTAAAATACAATTTAAAATGCAGCCTCATTTTAAACGTAGCCCATAGATCAAGACCATAAAGGGAGGGAAACATAAGGGTCAGACTGAGTCCAAACCAAAGGCCAGGCGGAACAGCTCTGTCTTGCAGGCCCTGCGGAAAGATATCAAGCCCCGCAGGGCCCTAGTCTCTTGTGACAGAGTGTTCCACCAAGTCGGGGCCAGTACTGAAAAGGCCCTGGCCCTAGTTGAGACCAACCTAACCATCTTGTGACCTGGGCCTCCAAAATGTTGTCGTTTGTGGACCTTAAGGTCCTCCGTGGGGCATACCAGGAGAGGTGGTCCCATAGGTACGGGGGTCCTAGGCTGCATAGAGCTTTAAAGGTCAAAACCAGCACCTTAAACCTGACCCTGTACTCCACTGGGAGCCAGTGCAGTTGGTAAAGCACTGGATTAATGTGATCCCATGGCAAGGACCCCGTGAGGAGCCTCGCCGCAGCATTCTGCACCTGCTGGAGAATGAAAGCCATATAGATCATTTCTTTGAAATGATCTCCCTGACTGTCATGGGACTCTGGGAGGAGCTGGATGCCAGACTGGCCCATCCTTTATTCTGAAGCCAAGGAAGAAGAGAGTAGAAGAATCCGTTTTCTCTGGAGGACTAGTAATCTTGGTTAGGAAAGATGCTCTTCAATTTCCATCAAGACAAATCGCTGAGCCCTGCATCCATCACAGCCAGGCAAAGGCTACATTTGAGTGACTAATTAGGCATATTTCTCTCCTAGAAAGGGCTTGTCCATTACTCGGAACTGAGCATCACTTTAGATGAATTATGGGCAATTCTCTGGTCATGTCCAGAATTCTTTGTGCTTATTCAGGCTAATGTATTCATAGAAGACCAACGTTGCTTTGGGCTTCTTCTCCTGACCTCCTTTCCATCTTCACTTAGACAGACAACGAAATTAAGCTCATCGGTTTTGCTAATGGACGGATCTTTGCTTGGTTTTAAGTTTGATTCACACCAGGAGCAAAATCAGGCACGTTAGGCTGATCTGGCAGTTGGGGCTTTGTCAAATGGAACAAGCTCTTCCTGGGACAGCAGATCTGTTCCTCAAAAGGCCCAGTTTGAACAATTCATTAAAGATGGATTTCAGTTGGACCTTGGGCCTCCTAGACCTTATGGAGGCTCTGCTCTTTGTCCATGTTTGGAGGCAACAATGCTTCTTAGTACCAGTTGTTGGAAACCCCAGGAGGGGAGAGTTGCGCTTGTGCTCGGATCCTGTTTGTGGGTTTCCCACAGGCATTTGGCTGGTCACTGTGAGAACAGAACACTGCACTAGATGGACCATTGACCTAATCCTGTGGGATGCAATCCACTGCAAGCAGTCAAATACAACATTGCATGGACAGGCAGAGTCCCCCAAACCCTGGGGGGCCTCCCCCATGTGGAATAACAGCTCAAGACAACGTGCTATGGGATTAAAATTGGCCACAACTTTATTATGTTTCAGATGTGGGTAGACCTTGGCTCAGGCATTGGGCGTTTATCCTTCCCAGTCCCCCACTAGGGATCTGGGGAACATCAGGGTTATCCAGAATGTGTGAGGATTGGGCTGGCTCTGGAGAACATATGTTCAAGCAGAGAGAGCCCGCCCCGTTACGCCGCCGTCGCAGGGGAGAGCAATGACGACCTCTAGGCGTACGGCCAAAGCCTCCCCTCAAAAACCCCTTTAACGGGGAACCTGATGGCAGTCCAACCCAAAACTCTGGACAAACTGGGTGAGGGGGCGCATAAAGATGTTGAAAGGCATCGGGGAGAGTATCGCACCCTGCGGCACTCCACACACCAAGGAGTGGAGCGACAACAGTCCCCCCCCCCCCAAGCGCCACCCTCTGTCCCCAACCAGAGAGAAACGAGTGCAGCCATTGAAGGACTGTGCCCTAGATCCCCACGTCAGCGAGTACTGGGTGAATGTGATCCTGCGGCGAGGACCCCGTAAGGAGTCTTGCCGCGGCATTCTGCACCCGCTGGAGTTTCCGGGTCATTCTCAAGGGCAGCCCCATGTAGAGCGAATTACAATAATCAATCCCATGGTGAACAAATGGAGAGACTGACAAATGGACAAACTGTTTTCCAAAATATATAGCCGATCAGCATCCAAATGGGTCCAAGCGCCTTCCACCCCATGAAGTCCAGAAGACTTCAGGACACCGTTTGTTATTTATTCCAAGGTAAAAGCAGCTAATTCAAATTTAGGGTTGGCACTTCTGCAGAATCATAGAATTACAGAGTTGGAAGGGACCCCACGATTCATCTAGTCTGTCCCCTGCAAGGCACCAGCCTTTTTTTCAGGGCTTCCTTTAAATTTTGTGAACCAGGTTAGAACCTCCTGAATCATTCCGCTTGCTCTTTTCTGAAGCTTTTTTTTTAATCAATATGATAATCGGACTTGCAGGAGAAGGGGAAAGTACTTAGCGAAATAAATCACCAGAAAATAAAGGAATTGTGATTTTGAGTTAGTTTTAACTAAGGCACGTCGTAAGAAAGATCGTCAGAGGAATAGTGAATTCTGCATCATACTGCATTTAATATTTGATGGCCTGGTAACTTTTTAATAGTCCTGAACGAGCATTTAATTTAGATTTAATAAGGCAGCTAGTCTATTGCAATTAAATATCAATTGATTGCTTTTTTACAATAAAAAAATCGCTTTCTGAGGTTTAATATTTGAGATAAACCTGAGCTAGTGTGTAATTAAAGCACAGGAGAGGAAAAAAATGAAATGAGATGGCGAGGATACGGGGCTGGCAAAGACGACAGATTGAATTGCAAGATATCCTGGGAAAAGCATTGAAATGAGATGCTTAAAGAGTGCAGGTAATTTCAAAGATGGAGGCTGAAGGCCGCCTGTTTGCTGATAGGCTTCAATATTTGCAAGAATGGTTGGTGTGGGGCGTCAAAAATCATGGCAGAGTGTGATTTTTTTTTGGGGGGGGAAGAGTATTTAAAGAGATATAATAAAGTAATAAATTTCCAAGTAGGGTTAGAAATATAAACAGCAGTCAAAAACAGTACGGGAAATGTATAGAATGAATTGGGCTGTATTAAAAGGAGATGGGGGAGGGTGTTAAAGAATAAATAAGGACCCATGGGGGGGGGGAGTCTTTTGATAGGAGATTAAAGAATGAAAATGTAAGATGTGTATACTCTCTCTCTCTCTCTCTCTCTCTCTCTCTCTCTCTCTCTCTCTCAATTTTTTATTGGTTTTCTTTCCTTCTTTCCATAAGGAATAGTGATTCCACAATTAACATCAAAAATACGTCATCGTCCCCCATTCCCCATGTACAGTTGTACCTCAGGCTAAGTACTTAATTCGTTCCGGAGGTCCGTTCTTAACCTGAAACTGTTCTTAACCTGAAGCACCACTTTAGCTAATGGGACCTCCCGCTGCCGCTGCGCCGCCAGAGCACTATTTCTGTTCTCATCCTAAAGCAAAGTTCTTAACCTGAAGCACAATTTCTGGGTTAGCAGGGTCTGTAACCTGAAGCGTATGTAACCCAAGGTACCACTGTATATAGTTATCCTTTCATTACTATCTCTAATGAGATTCTTAAAATCTCACAACTTCCCTCCATTCCCACTTCTGGTTCCTTATATACACCAAATTCTTCTGCATTTCCATATCTCCTATTAACCCATTATTATATCCTAAATAATCAGAGTTTCTGGTAATTGCAAGCGTTTAGTCCAAACCTGCCAACGTTTCAACTTGTTTACAATGTTTTTGCACATATACAATAAAAGTTTCCAACTCTCTCTCTTTTTTAAAAAAACTTCTCATTATCGCAGTCTCTGAACTTTGCTGTCAGTTTTGCTATCTCTGCATCGTCCATCAGTTTAATTTGCCATTCTAATTTCATCGGTATCATTTCTTCCTTCCGTCTTTGAGCTAACAGGATCTGGGTAAGAGGTGTATATACTCAGCCTGTGAAAATGTATAAATAAAAATGAAGAAGAAAAAAGAAAAGGGTTGGCGAGACGTACGTGAAGCATATATGAATTTTAAAGGGCCCAAAGAAGAGTCAGGAAAAGTGAGGCTTCCTTCAGAGGCGAATGAAACGTTTGCGATGTCAGAGGGCAGGTCTCAGCAAAGGCCTTTTTCCGTGTGCCTTTTTAGTCTGCTTTTCTTTGGTGCCTCTTCCATCGACTCAGAATTCCTGCTCTTCAAGTAGAATACAGTCATACCTCAGATTACAGACGCTTCGGGTTGTGTGATTTCGGGTTGCGCACTGTGCCAAACCCAGAAGTACCGGAATGGGTTACTTCTGGGTTTCAGCGCTTGTGCATGTGCAGAAGCACTAAATTGCGCTTTGCACATGCTCAGAAGCGCTGAATCGCAACCTGCATGTGCGCAGATGCGGCGCTGCGGGTTGCGGAAGCTGCGGGTTGCGAACATTTGCAACCTGAGCATCTACTGTACAGTAAAAAGAAAGTTGACAAGCTTTTTTGATTGTGAAATGGGTCCTGCTTCAAGCATGGCGCCCCCCTCGCCTCGGAATGAAAGCCCTCTCGTCTGTGACTGCTGGCCAGCAAAGGGGTTGACACATCCCTGAGAGGCGAAAATAAATAGCTTTTATTGTCATTGTGGTTGGCTTGGGGCAAGATTTACAGTTTTCTTATTGCCGCTGGATGAAATAACTAATGACTTCAAAGCACAAATTTATTGGGGAGATGCTGGTCGACTGTCAGGTTGGGCTGGATAAATGGCAGCAAACAGTTGTTTCCCATCAGAGATCCGTCATCTGACATTGAGCACATCAGCGTCTCCTTGGCAACGGAGGTCTCACAAGCGCAGCAGGCAAACAGATGGACCTTGATGGTCCAACTCCTTTCCTGGACTGGAGGGAAGTCCTTTGCGCAATGCATAGCGGAACTATCAAACTTCCTTCCACCGTAGGCAGAAATGACCACCAACCTGGATGACTTTTAAAAAGGATCGGACAGGAGATACAGTGGAATCTTTACCTGAGACCATAATCGGTTCCGGAGGTCTGCAGGTCGAAATGGGTCGCTGGGAGAGGCGCTGTTGTGCGCAGGCGGCGATTGCCGCTTCTGCGCATGCGCGACTGGCGGCAAACCCAACGGTTAATTGGATCATCTTAATGCTCCTGGTTGCGTGCAGGCTCTCAATTTGGTTCCCCCCACCCTGGTGTGGGTGGAGCTATCGCCCTCACGCCAGGGTGGCACCACAATCACCCAGGTCTATTGCCCAATCATGTCAAAGGGTGATAGTGGGGGAAAGTATAAAAGCAGCAGTGCAACGTGTGCCAGGCTCCTGCTTCGCACCGCTGAACACCCGCCCACCCTCCCTTTCATTTAAGTGTCCTTTGGCCTTGCTTTGGACTTTGGTTGGTTGCCCATCTTGAGTCGGGGACCGGGTAGGAATTTTTCCATTTGGCAAACTGGCACGGGCCACTTGGTTTTTGCCTACCTCTTAGCAATCGCCACAACTTTGTAAGGTTTGGTGGTTAGGCATTGGCTTATGGGGGAGGGGAGGTCAGCCGTCGCCTGCCCCTCCAGTTTCAAGGGTATTCTGTTAAAGGAATCCAGGGCATGGATCCTGTCCGAAGACCGCTTGAGAGGCTAGGGCCATGCCAGGCCGCTGGAAACGCCAGGGGAGATGGAGGCGGGTTCCCCCGAAGGAATTTCCCTTTGGGAGGTTGACCCTTACAGACTTCCTGCAAAGGGGACAGGAGTCATATATACGGTAGTCTTGCCAATGCCTAAGCCAATACTGCTCTCATTCCTGTAATCAATAAAGTTGTGGCCAAATTTTTGCCCAAAAACCTTAAACAAAATATCCGTGTCTGTGTGAATTTATTTATCCTAATGGGGGGTTGGTTTGAGGATCTTGCCACGCAACTTCCGGGTTTGCCGTGGACGTTGGGCGAAATGGATGCAAGCGGAGGCAGACGTAAGAAGAGGTTTGACTGTACCAAAGAGAGATCAAAAACTGTTTATGTGTGCAACAACTGCAGCAAGAATTCTTTTAGCCCCAAAAGGAAAGCAACAAGAAATACCGACGAAAGAAGCGTGTCAGATGAAGATGATGGACTTTGCGGAATTGGCGAAGATGGCCAGGAAAATCTGAACTCAATGTGATCAAGCTTTCCAAAAAGACTGGAGTAAATTTATACAACACTTGAAGGACCATCGCAAAGAATTAACACCATTAGCAGGGTTGTAAGAAGACTTGCGATGCTAATTGTTTTTACCTTTTTATACTTATTTAAAAATTGTGTCATTTTCCCCCCAGATAAATTTTTATTGATTTTTCACTATACATACATATATACATATACCATATAGGCCACATAAATTGCATATAATTGTGTCATTTTTAATGAGTGAAACGTAAACGGGAAAATGTATAAATGCTATGGGATAAAAACCAACTTTGAAAACCATGAGGCGGGAGGAAGTCGACAGGCTCTCAAGAGCAAAAGAAGTAAATAATAATAATAAATAATAAAATTTTATTTATATCCCGCCCTCCCCAGCCAAAGCTGGGCTCAGAGCGGCTAACAACAGTAAAAGTAACACAGTTTACATAAAATCACAGTCAATTAATTGAAATACATTCTAAAATCAATTCAGAATCAAATGAATGGCAACCATTGGGCTAGAGTTCTATGAGGATTAGAGAAGGAGGAGGTCAGACTGTGCTTTGGCCAAAGGCCTGGTGGAACAGCTCTCTTGCAGGCCCTGCAGATGTCAAGTGGATAAGGTGGATGTGATTAAATATTATAAAATGGAAATTTAATAAAAATATTACTAAAAAAAAAAAGAAAAGGATCAGACAAATTCATAGAGGAGGAGAAGGCGAATCCCCTTCATTGGTCCCTGGAGATTTCAACTGCCTTCTGTGGGAGCAAATTCTGAAGTTTAACTGATTTATTAATTTTTACGTGGCCCCCGGTAGAATTGGGAGTCAAAGTTACCCCTCTGTGGATCTTCATGTCTTGTTCTGGCCCAGTTCCACCCAAGTGAGGAGCCACTTTGCTCCTTCTGCGGAACAAACCCATTTGGGTTTGTTCCTATGAGGCTTCAGGGAAGCCGCTGGTGTCTGGAGCACCAAGGACAGAGCGAAGCTTCAGAGGCCCCTGAAATGGCTCATTCTGGGAAATGATATATAATGAACTGAAAAAGTTGTTTAAATATACATTTGTAAAGAAACCAGAAGCCTTTTTGCTAGGAATAACAGGAAGAGAGATTAACAGAAGGGACTATAAACTTTTTCAATATGCAGTAACAGCGGCAAGAATCCTAATGGCCCAAAAATGGAATTACGCAGAATTGGACAAAATGACTGGGAAAATTAGATATCAAAAAGACCACAAATTCATCGAGGACTGGGGAAAGTTTACAGATTATCTGGAAAACAGATGTGATGTACAGACAACGTTAGTCGGTTTCAAAGAGGCTTTGTGATTGTTAAAGATGTATTGTAAAAAAACAACAACCAAAAGTGATAAGTTATTATTAACTGGCAATGCAAGTTATGAAAAATGCGTAATGAATAGAAAATATGGATGATTAGTGGAGGAGCTGATAGAAGTTCAAAAAATTGGAAATATGAGAGCAAGATTGTGTTGTTTAATTTGTAAAAGAAAATTTAATAAAAAATTTTATATATATATATATATATATATATATATATATATATATATATATATTTGCTTTCGTAGATTTTCACGGGTACAGGAATGCAGGTTTTGGTGTCCTCGGGTGTCTTCCCGTGTAAAAGTTGGGGTGTCTAGGCGACGTTTCGACGAGGTCTCACTCGTCATCTTCAGGCTGGTGCTTTCGGCTTCTTGTTACTGGATGCGGGTTTTGGTGTCCTCGGGTGTCTTCCCGTGTGGAAGTTGGGGTGTCTAGGCGACGTTTCGACGAGGTCTCACTCGTCATCTTGTTACATCCAGTAACAAGAAGCCGAAAGCACCAGCCTGAAGATGACGAGTGAGACCTCGTCGAAACGTCGCCTAGACACCCCAACTTTTACACGGGAAGACACCCGAGGACACCAAAACCTGCATATATATATATATATATATATTTGCTTTCGTAGATTTTCACGGGTACAGGAATGCAGGTTTTGGTGTCCTCGGGTGTCTTCCCGTGTAAAAGTTGGGGTGTCTAGGCGACGTTTCGACGAGGTCTCACTCGTCATCTTCAGGCTGGTGCTTTCGGCTTCTTGTTACTGGAACATATATATATATATATATATAAAAGAAATGGCTCATCTGATATAGCAAAGCCATTTGTCAGCTGGGGGGGGGGGGCGACAGCCTCACACCCAGAAAAGGTTACTTCTAGTCCTGACAGAATGAGACATTGATCAGTAAATGTCAGTTTTACCATAATCACAGCCGAGCCAACGGCGGATCAGGACGGGCCGGCAGAGGGGAGAATCTCTCCGCGGTGAATTATGTGCGGTGGGGAAATAATTTATGCTGCACAAACAACCCACCACCTGCCCTGATAAAACAGAACTAATAGCAAAGTCTTAAAAAGCAGAGATATCACCTTGCCAACAAAGGTCCGTATAGTTCAAGCTCTGGTTTTCCAAATAACTGATGCTTTTGAATTCTGGTGCTGGAGGAGACTCTTGAGAGTCCCATGGACTGCAAGAAGATCAAACGTATCCATTCTGAAGGAAATCAGCCCTGAGTGCTCACTGGAAGGACAGATCCTGAAGCTGAGGCTCCAAGAATTTGGCCATGTCATGAGAAGAGAAGACTCCCTGGAAAAGACCCTGATGTTGGGAAAGATGGAGGGCACAAGGAGAAGGAGGTGACGGAGGACGAGATGGTGGGACAGTGTTCTCGAAGCTACCAGCATGAGTTTGACCAAACTTCGGGAGGCAGTGGAAGACAGAAGTGCCTGGTGTGCTCTGGTCCAGGGGGTCACGAAGAGGCGGACACGACTAAAGGACTAAACAACAACAACAGCAAACTCAGGGGAGAGGGCAAAATATCAGTTTCGCCAAGTTTAACTAGAACATTGGGAGGCTATGTCTCTACATTTTGGAGTGGGAGGAAACAGGTGTCCAATCCCTTATATTGGTGCAACTGGTTATTCCTGCCTAAATGCAGAACATAGCTGTCAACGATTCCCTTTTTTTAAAGGGAAATTCCCTTATTCCGAATAGGATTCATTGCAGGAAAAGGGAAAAGTTGACAGCTATGGTGTAGAACCTTACAGTTTTCTCTAAGGACATTCCTTTTCTTAATTTGGCCCAGGATCTCCACTCCGTAAGGTCATTTTTATGTACTAAGCTTGGATCCTTGAACAAATAGGCAGGTGGGATCCTAGAATGCAACAACTGATTGGCCTGTGGGGGCAGCCCAATCAGGCTCCAGGAGGGAAGCAGAATCAGCCAATCAGACGGGACCCATTGTATAAATAATGTATATAAAGCCAGAGGTTTTTGGGAAAATTCATTCACTGTTTTACAAGCTGCAATAAAGAGCATGATATCACTACATGACTCCGAGTATATTTCGGTCATCTTGGATCCCCCCCCCACTTTTTCATTATTATTAATGGAAATCTATGGATATCATACACAATCTTAAATACACGTACAAAGAAAAGGTAATAATAATAATAATAATAATAATAATAATAATAATAATAATAACCTTAAATAATTATACCGTTAAATATTGATTTAAACTTGTACTTATACATGCTCTTTTCTTATATTTTCTAACCAAAGAAAAATAAACCAAAGTAAAATCAAATAAACTAAGCTATGTCAAAATAGACGTCCCGTCATTTCCCAATGTACTTTACATTTACAATTTTGAATGCACTTATACTTAATACCTTACTCTTAATATATTTTCTAATACTTTCTTATAACATATCGTACCATTTTCCCTTATTTATTAGTGCTTGATTTAAACAAGAGTCATTCAAACGCGCCATAGATGTTATGTCGTTATTATACTTTTGTAGGTTATTTCTTGAACATAGCCCGTTTTTGAGTGAGTGATTCTTTTATATTTCCCCTTAACCTCTTTGTCAATTGAGTCATTTCTGCATAGTCTAGCAACTTATTCTGCCATTCCCTTACTGTCATACTGATTCTCTCTTCTGTCGTTTTATCTGCCCCTCCCAGTTTGGTGTCATCTGAAGACTTGATAAGCATCCCCTCAATTTCTTCATCCAAGTCATCCATAAAGATGTTGAACAACACCAAAACCAGGATGGAGCAGATCTTGATGCAAACAAGTTTTTTAAAGCAAAAATGGTCCACACAGTCCTTGTGTTCCTTATAGTTGCTGAGAAGAAGGGCCAATTGTCTTGCTTGCTGATATCTCGTTTTCTCTCCCTTGTTAACTCCTACTCTGGAAAGCCAAACTGTTTTAAGTTTCCGGGCAGAAAGAGTTCCTTTTTATGGAAGGCGAGAATTGAAGAATTGAAAGAGGGGTGAGGTGGAATGCAAGGGCAGAAAACTGCAAGAGATACACAGAACAATGGGAAGCCAGGGTTCATCATTAACACATCACCTTTCCAATGCAAACATGGTGTTTTTCTGAGGAAATTGCCACTCCAGCTGATGGGAGTAGTGGAATATGAATTAGGTATGTTTGGAGGTTAATAGAAGAAGGATGGAGGAGAAAACTCAGTGCTGCGGATAACAAAGACCGCAGAGTGAAATCTGCAAATGAGTTCAGTATTCACAAGATGCCACTGTTCTAGGAATTACAAGGTCTTGTATATATAAATCATATGTTCATAAATTTACAAGGCAAACACATGCGTAAGTATATAAACTACGTGTCTGAAATAGTACAGGAGACCAATCCTGAAACCATTTTGACTCTCCCAAATTGACCTCAAATTCTTCACTGCAAGGAGGAAGGAAATTTGTTTTCTGCTGCTCCAGAGAAGCGGACACGGAGCAATGGATCCAAACTACAAGAAAGAAGATTCCACCTAAACATGAAATGGGAAAGATTCCACCTTTCCTCCTCATTGTCTCTTTGCTCACCAATCCTGTCTTAGGGGCACATTTGTGCATGAATGGAGCGAGCCCTTGACCTTGATCCAGGAACTGAGGTATCTGAAGAAGTGTGCATGCACACAAAAGCTTATACCTGGAACAAACTTAGTTGGTCTCTGAAGTGCTACTGGACATTTTTTTTTAATTTGAGTACCATCACAAAAGAATGTTCAGGATGCCCAGGTAAAAGCAATCAGTGACCATTATTAGGTATCCTGGCAGACAGGATTTCTGCTGTAGACCGCCGCTTCAGTGATGTATGTATGATGTTTTGGGGGGTGATCTTGAGCTACAGGGTAGGCAGTTTCAAAAGTCTATATAAGGTCTTGCACACCAATGTTCTGGGTTCCTCCTCCCGCCTGCGTGTGGTGAGTGAGGACCCTGTTGCAACAGTTCAATAAAGATCAGGCTTACTAGCCTCTTTGCTTCTCAATATTCTCTGGTTGGCCTCTGTTATTTTCTCCTACCGACAGAGAACCTACATAAGGACTCTATCTGGGCTCTTGGGTACCCCATAAAGCAGGTGTGTCCAAACTTTTTTCAAAGAGGGCCAGATTTGATGAAGTGAACATGCATGAGCTTTTTAAAAGATTTTACCCAAACGTTGTTGACCTTTTTAAATCAATCAATCAATCAATCAATCAATCAATCAATCAATCTTTATTACGGTCCAGAGACCCAACAAATCATTACAAAGCAATGCACAATTCAGACAACCTACCTCCAGGTTAAACAAGCATTTTGTTCAGACTTAAAGATAGGGATCATTGGTTCTTGCAACCACTGATAAAAACTTCACCACTGTTTTTTAAAGATTTAGATTGTTTAGCTTTCTTTAGGATTTTACCCCAAACACCTTTTTTTAGGATTAAACTTGTTGAGCTTTTTTTAAGGATTCTACCCCAAAGTTGTTCACCTTTTTTTAGAACCCTGGGATGGGAATTGCCCGTGGGGGCCAGATTAAAATGACCGACAGGCCGCATTAGGTCCTCAGACCTGACTTTGGACATGCCTGCCATAAGGGAAAGGGAACAGTAGTTTTCTTATAGCGCCACCTTTTGTAGAATGGCCATTGGATGGAAGGGCCGGGGTTCCCGTTTGCTCCGCAGCTCTCACATGACAGGGTGGACATCAGGACAAGGGTATTATCTGAGGGGCGTAAGAACATCATCTGCTGGATCAGGCCAATGGCCCATCTAGTCCAGCATCCTGTTCCCACAGTGGATGACCAGGTGCCCCAAGGGGAAACCAGCAATCAGGACATGTGTGCTACAGCCACTGTCCCCTCCTGTGGTCTCCATGAACTGTTCTTCAGGAGCATTGCTGCCTTTGACCATTGAGGCAGAGCAGAGCCACTGAGGCAACTAACAACAACAACAACAATTTATTATTTATACCCCGCCCATCTGGCTGGGCTTCCTCAGCCACTCTGGGAGGCTTTCAACAAAATATTAAAATACAATAATACATCAAACATTAAAAGCTTCCCTAAACAGGGCTGCCTTCAGATGTCTTCTAAAAGCCTGGTAGTTATTTTTCTCTTTGACATCTGGTGGGAGGGCGTTCCACAGGGAGGATGCCACCACCGAGAAGGCCGTCTGCCTGGTTCCCTGTAACCTCACTTCTCGCAGTGAGGGAACTGCCAGAAGGCCCTCGGCGCTGGACCTCAGTGTCCGGGCAGAACGATGGGGGTGGAGACGTTCCTTTAGGTATACTGGACTGAGGCTGTTTAGGGCTTTAAAGGTCAGCACCAACGCTTTGAATTGTGCTTGGAAACGTAGTAGCCACCAATAACCCACTTCTCCATGGATTTGTCTCATTTTCTTTTAAAACTGCCCAAGCTGGTGGCTGTGCCTCCTGTGGGAGGGAGTTCCATGGTTTAACAGTCCACGGTGTGAAGCAGGATTTCTTTTATCCATCCTGAATCTTCCAACTTTCAGCTTCTTGCTGGGTCAGACGCTAAACTATTCCTAAACCCATCATATTCATTTCCCAAACCTGCCCCAAATCCCCAACTCTACGGAAACACTCAGATTTAAAATACTAGTATTGATTGTGACAAATCACCTTTCACCCTGTTGTGTTAACATTTTGTTGTTGTTTAGTCGTTTAGTCGTGTCCAACTCTTCGTGACCCTCTGGACCAGAGCACACCAGGCCCTCCTGTCTTCCACTGCCTCCCACAGTTTGGTCAAACTCATGCTGGTAGCTTCGAGAACACTATCCAACCATCTCGGCCTCTGTCGCCCCCTTCTCCTTGTGCCCTCCATCTTTCCCAACATCAGGGTCTTTTCTAGGGAGTCTTCTCTTCTCAGGAGGTGGCCAAAGTCTTGGAGCCTCAGCTTCAGGATCTGTCCTTCCAGTGAGCACTCAGGGCTGATTTCCTTCAGAATGGAGAGGTTGGATCTTCTTGTAGTCCATGGGACTCTCCAGAGGTCTCCTCCAGCACCAGAATTCAAAAGCATCCATTCTTCTGCGATCAGCCTTCTTTATCAAGCGCTTAAAGGTTTGGTTTTCCAAATAGGTTTTCCAATATCAAACCTTGCCTTAAAAACCAAAAGCAATAACCAATAGTCACTGTTTGGTGCTCCACAAATCAATTTCCCTTTGAGATGATATTTTGAAATCATGCACACGACACCACTGATCCATGTAATTTAAATGTTTTATGTGGTAATTGGTTTTAAAGCTGTGCTGTCAAAAGCCAAATTTTCCAAAGGAAATGGGATTTCTATCCTATAGCAAGGTTTCCCAGACTTAGGGACAGAGAGTGGTCATTTGTGAGTGCCTAAATCTGGTGTACTCCAGTTCCCCCATGGAACAAGGTGAAAATGAACCATGTACCACAGAATTTCCATCTCATCTGATTGAGCAAACGTTCTTTTTTCTCCTCCAAATCCTATGTAAATGTTTTCCTATAGCTGACCTTTCATCGCTGCTTTTCACTCTTGAAAATGTAGCCTTGTAACTTCTCAACGTTTGCTTTGAAAAGAGGCACAGATCAATGGGAGCTCACAGCTATGGCGTCCATTTAAATGTCAAGGGTGCGCAGGGAAAAAGCAGCTGACGTGTAAACATACAGACATGGGTTTTTTTTAATGCTTGTCAGAATTTAGGTACTCATGTAACATGAGTAGTTAATTAAAATGGGGGGGGGGGGATTCCATCCCCTGGAAAAAACCTGTAGGCAAATCTTATGAAAGGAGGTAGAATATAAACAGGCAAGATCGGACTCTCTCTCTGTAGTTCATTGATTTCATTCTTTGCAACTGAGTTAAGAATGTCAGAACAAAAGGAATATTAACTCATGGTCTGTGTGTGTGGTTTGGGAGCTGCACAGTCAGGGGAAAAACAATGCTGTCCAGGGTTGTAAAGACTGCGGAGAGAATAATTGGCTGCACTCTTCCCACCTTGGATCAAATCTACGCTTCCAGGTGCCATAGGAAAGCTGCAGAGATAGCGCAGGATAGTGCGCACCCCGGAAATGATCTCTTTCAGCTTCTGCCTTCTGGAAGAAGGTCCAGGGTTATAAAGACTAGGACTAGCCGCCTGAGAAACAGTTTCTATCCAAATGCGATTTTGGTTTTAAACACAGTGTAAAGTAGTCTCTGTGGGAGTATATTGTATTTAATTGTGGGGTATTAGACTTTTTAGGGGGTTAGCCAGGCTGGGATAGCTGGGATAGCAAGCTTGTGGGTTTTTGAATGTCTGATGTAGATTTTTTCAATTTCGTTGTTCTGTATGGGACAATGACAATAAAGATTATCATATCGTATCGATTCTGCTGGATCCGGCCAAAGGCCCATCTAGTCTAGCCTCCTGTTCTCACAGTGGCCAACCAAACACCCCAATAGGAAACCAGCAAGCAGGATTCGAACACAAGAACAGCTCTCCCCTCCTGCGGTTTCCAGAAACCGGGATTCAGAAGCATTTCTGCCTCCAACTGCAGACCCTCCTAGTGTCCCTAGTTGTTGGAAGCAGCCCAGAGTGCCTTGGGCAACCAGATGGGTGGGATATAATAAGGGAATAAAGGTAAAGGTAAAGGGACCCCTGACCATTAGGTCCAGTCGTGGCCGACTCTGGGGTTGCGGCACTCATCTCACTTTACTGGCCGAGGGAGCTGGCGTACAGCTTCCGGGTCATGTGGCCAGCAGGACTAAGCCGCTTCTGGTGAACCAGAGCAGCACATGGAAATGCCGTTTACCTTCCCGCCAGAGTGGTACCTATTTATCTACTTGCACTTTGATGTGCTTTTGAACTGCTAGGTTGGCAGGAGCAGGGACCGAGCAACGGGATCTCACCCCATCGCGTGGATTCGAACCGCCAACCTTCTGATTGGCAAGTCCTAGGCTCTGTGGTTTAACCCACAGCACCACCCGCGTCCCTTAATAATGGAATAGGGCAGCCCTATTTTCATCAGAGAAATGTTGGTGGGTTTGCAGCTGTGGAGGAAGCAGCCATAGCTGGCCTTTGTTAAGTATACTGTAATTGTTTAATTGGCACTGAAATGGGAATTGTGTTTTGGTGAAAGGGTTTAACAGTGGGAAATTCTATTGCAGTCTTCTAAGGCACTTATGAGGGATGGGTGAGGGATTTGGGTATGTTTTTCTTCTTCTTCCACTGTTACATTCAGTGGAAATGTTTGCTAAAATATTCGGGCAAATAATAGCCTTGATTTAGGGTCTTGTGGTCTGAGACATAGCTCCATTCTGCTGGAGCTGGCCGTGGGCTTTTGCCTCTTTGATCTCAGCAATCGCTTGCTCATAATTACATCTTCAGAAGAATCTTCTTAATTGTAAATGCAACAGGGGGAAAAAATAATCATGAGAAATGACAGAATCATGATCTCGATGAGGGCCTGTTACGTAATTCCAGGTGCATGAAATGCTGCAATCAAACTATTGATTTCTTGTTGAATGGTTGGTTATTCTGGGTTATTCTGTAAAGCATAAATGGATTCAACATTTTTCTATAGGGGTGTGTGGGCATTCAAAGCAAAACCAGTCATGTGGGGTGTGTGTGTGCATGTTTATGTGCAAAGGTTGTGGCCATGCTAACCCAAGAACACGTTAATGGATTGGAACAAAATTTGTTGTGCAGGAATCTTGTTGCACACAGAAGAGCTAATTAGTTTTTGTCTGCAAAGTTACAACTGGACATAGAGAGGAATTTGGGCTTCGGGGTGTAATTTGGTGGGGTTTTTTAATGCATATCTTTGCAACTATTGCTTTGATCAACACGAAACTTCTTACTTCTTATTTGATCCCCAGACGTTGACATACATTTCGCTGAAAGTGTCTGATGAAACTTGTCAAAACCCTGTATTCTAAACATTTCATCACCATTATAATGTTATTATTTTACATAGGGCTGTAAGGCATGCAAGAGAGATATTTATATATGTCAAGGGCAATGTTGAGTGGCTGATGTGCATACGAGGCAGCAAGGTGTAGAGATTGGAGTCTTGGACAAGGACCTGATAGATCAGCGCTTGAATCCCCGCTCAGACACAAAGCTGACTGGTGTGACTTTGGGCCACTCACTGCCTCTCTGCCTAACCTACCTCAAAGGGTTGTTGTGAGGATTAGATGAGAGACGGTACGCCACCTTGAGCTCCTTGGAGACAAAGGCGGGGTATAAATGCAACACAAACAAACAAACAAAACAACTGGCCATTGTGCACATTTACCAGGCCTCCTGGAGAATCTGCACCTCATCTGTGAACAGGTAACAGTGTACACAGTCTCAAAGAGGCCTTGGGGAATATGCATATTATGACTGAACTCTGCATTTTCTGGGCTGTAGGCTCTTTCTCCAGTCAGCACACATCGTCTCCTAGAAAACATGTCCTTCATTACCCCATCATTACCTTTGTGCAACATGCTCAGTTCTGCCCACCCCTGGTCAAGTCCAGGGCCGGATTTAGGTTTGATGAGACCCTCAGCTACTGAAGGTAATGGGTCCCTTTATATGTCCAGCTGTCCTTTGTCAACAACAAATTGTCGCTGTTTTTTTGTGTTGAATATATGCTATATGGTTATTTATGGACCTAATAGGTATTGTTTTTGTCCATGGAGTTTTCTTGGCAGGGATACTGGAGTGGCTTGCCGGTTCCTCCTCCAGGTGGATCATGTTTAGTCAAAACTCTCCACTCTGACCTGTCCGTCTTGGGTGGCCCTGCACGGCATAGCTCATAGCTTCTCTGAGTTGTTCAAGCCCCTTCGCCACGGCAAGGCAGTGATCCATGAAGGGGCATTAGGACCTAGCGTAAGCAAATAAGGAAAGCCGTGCTGGATCAGGCCCCTTCGCCATGACAAGGCAGTAATCCATGAAGCTCAACATAAAAAAACCAACAACTAAGATCATGGCCACTGGGCCCATCACCTCCTGGCAAACAGAAAGGGATGAAATAGAGGCAGTGAGAGATTTTATTTCTTGGGCTCCATGATCACTGCAGGTGGTGACAGCAGTCACGAAATTAAAAGACGCCTGCTCCTTGGGAGAAAAGCATTGACAAACCTAGACAGCATCTTAAAAAGCAGGGACATCACCTTGCCAACAAAGGTCCGTACAGTTAAAGCCATGGTTTTCCCAGTAGTGATGTATGGAACCATAAAGAAGGCTGGTCCCTGAAGAATTGATGCTTTTGAATTCTGGTGCTGGAGGAGACTCTTGAGAGTCCCATGGACTGCAAGAAAATCCAACCTATCCATTTTGAAGGAAATCAGCCCTGAGTGCTCACTGGAAGGACAGATCCTGAAGCTGAGGCTCCAAGACTTTGACCACCTCGGGAGAAGAGAAGACTCCCTGGAAAAGACCCTAAACAACAATAGATACCTAAAGTCATTTGCACATAACAAATAGGAGCCTACACAACACAAAACACTGTTGCTGTATGTAGAATTTATTTTATTTGTTTTTTTATCTTATATTTTGAAAATGTACATCCAGTTTTTTCCTCTTTAAATTTTTTGGGACCCCCCAAGAGAGTGGGGCCCTAAGCTAGAGCTTGTTTAGTTTATCTGTAAAGCTGGCACTGGTCAAGTCCCTTTCTGGCCATGTTTTTGGAAACATTGCATGGATCTCTCCAAAATGTTGGACACATTTACCTCTCATATGATCTCAGGAGTTGCATAGAATCAAAGAACTGCAGAGTTGGGAGGGGGATGTGGTCCAACCACCTGCAAAGACAGAAGAAGAAGAGTGTGGATTTGATATCCGGCTTTATCACTACCCGAAGGAGTCTCAAAGCGGCTAACATTCTCCTTTCCCTTCCTCCCCCCCAACAAACACTCTGTGAGGTAAGTGGGGCTGAGAGACTTCAAAGAAGTGGGACTGGCCCAAGGTCACCCAGCAGCTGCATGTGGAGGAGCGGAGATGCGAACCCGGTTCCCCAGATTACGAGTCCACCGCTCTTAACCACTACACCACACTGGCTCTCCAGTGCACAACTAAATAACCCTTGCCTCTGGCCTCTTTGGCTGCCTCAGCTATTGCAGCTGGAGATGGTCACTCAGCTGGTCAGGGCCCCGCCCTCTTTGGCCAGCTGGGAGAAGAAGGCAAGGAGCAGGTCTTGCAGGACTCACAGCCATGATGAGCCAAACTCGCCCACGGCAACGTCAAATGTCCCCCCATTCCTCCCCAGCTGGGGCCAAATGAGTGATATTGTTGCTGTTGAACACACTTCCCTTTGGATATCAACTGCAGAGATGCTGAAAGTCTCCAACTTCTCCCAAAGGCCAAAATAAACACAGGCGAGGCTTGCAGGATGGCAATTTTTCCTTCTGTCAGAAACAACAAAGCAACTGTTTATTATGCTCAATTCTCCCTCTGGTTGCCTGAGGGTGTGGGGGGGAATAATGACCCCAGAATACTGTTTACTCTGCATAGCAGATTTGTAGCAGGGCTTTGATGTGTGGGCTGATGCATATTGCTCAGCATCTTGTCTCTATCCATGGTTACAGGGCCAGGATGAAGTGGGCTCTGTTTACCAGAATCAGTTGGGATCAAGATATAGCAAGCAGTGTTTTGTGCGAACGCTGCAAACAGATTTTACCTCCCTAGAGCCCTGGGGACGAATTGTTTGCAATGTGACAGCCGTCGTGGAGGAATGATCTTCCTATTCCTCCCAGTGCTGCTGTACGGCTTGGATTTCCCCATCTTATTTTGGAATGCTCTGTTTTTTTATGTTGTATTTTTGTGTTGTGTTGTGAACTGCCATGAGATCTACAGGTATAGGGCGGCATACAAATTAAATAATAATAAAAAAGTAGAGCAGCAAAAAACTCCAGTGCAATTATAGGCTCCATCAACAGAAGTTTAGTATCCACATCAATGGAAGTAACTATCACTTCATCTCACCTTGGTTGGACCCCAGCAGAGGTCCTGGGTCCCGTTCTCAGCATCCCAGTTTAAGAAGGATATTGGCAAGCTAGAAGGTATGTATAAGAAGGCAACCAAAATGATCAAGGGTCTGGAAAACAAACCTTATGAGGAATGGTTGAGGGAGTTAGGCATGTTCAGCTTTGAAAAAAAGATGACCGAGAGGTGATAATGATAGCCTTCTTCAAATATGAGAAGGGATGTCGGATGGAAGATGGAACAAGCTTGTTTTCTGCTGCTCCAGTGAGGAGGAACCCAAAGAATGGATTCAAATGACAAGAAAGGAAATTCTCTCTAAACGTTAGGAAGAACTTTCTGATGGCCAGAGCTTTTGGACAATGGAATGGATTGCCTTGGAAGGTGGTGGACTCTTCTTCATTGAAGGTTTCCAAACAGAGGTTGGATGGACATCTGCCAGGAATTCTTTAGGTTTCATTACTCCATTGCAGAAGATTGGACTAGATGGCCCTTGAAGGCACCTGCCAAATCTTCAATTCTGTGATTGTGTGATTCCAGGATGCGGCAAGCAGCCTGGATGCAAGGAGCATGGAAGCATCCGAGGAGCTGTGAGAGCCAGCATGCAGAAGGAGGAGCTGTTTACCTCTTCTGGGAGAATCAGTGACCCTTGAAACAACTGGTCTTGTGGTTTTCCCTCCTGCTTAGGGCTGAGACATGGAAGGCCTCAACCTCCTGGAAGTGCAGTGAGTCTTCTGCTCTCGGTTGGCTCAGACTCATCACTGTCTCTCTTTCTGGGCATTGGGAAGTGACGGTGGAGGAAAGGAACCGAGTGTGTGACTGATCTGGGCTTGCCAGCTCTACAATAGTATGCATTCCTAGCAAGGGACTGAAGGCAACATGCATGGCTCTTTCCATCATTTTATCTTTGATAGTACAGTGGTACCTCGGGTTAAGTACTTAATTCATTCCAGAGGTCCGTTCTTAACCTGAAACTGTTCTTAACCTGAAGCACCACTTTAGCTAATGGGGCCTCCTGCTGCCACCGTGCCGCCGGAGCACGATTTCTGTCCTCATCCTGAAGCAAAGTTCTTAACCTGAAGCACTATTTCTGGGTTAGCAGAGTCTGTAATCTGAAGCGTATGTAACCTGAGGTACCACTGTATAGAAAATAGTAGACTTCAGCAGTATGGAAAAGATCCCAGGTTCCGTCCTTGTTATCTCCAGTTAAAATAAGGGAACAGGTAGCAGGTGATGCAGCAGATGACAGGGAAAGAATGTCTTTGCCTGAGACCCTGGGGAGGTGCTACCAGCCAGAGCAGGTAATGCTAGGGCAGGCAGAAAAATAGCCTTATCTGATACATGGAAGATGGAGCAAGCTTGCTTTCTCCTGCTCTGGAGGGGAGGACCCAAACCAATGGCTTCACGTTATAAGAAAGGAGATTCCGACTCAACATCAGGAAGAACTTTCTGATGGTAAGAGCTCTTCAACAGTGGAATTCCCCCAACAAGTTCTGGACTCTCCTTCCTTGGAGGTTTTGAAGCAGAGGTTGGGTGGTCATCCGTCATGGATGCTTCAGTTGAGATTCCTGTATTGGAGGTGGTTGGACTAGATGACATTCAAGGTTCCTTCCAACTCTACAATTCTATGATTCCATGGTATAAGGCAGTTTCTTATGCTCACCAACAATGGAATCTCATGCGCTGGACACAAATTTCAGCTGCATCACCTTGTAGGCCTTTTCAGACAAATATGTGATGGTCACTTAAGTCAGGAGATCACACACCCTAAATGGCAAACGCAATATGAATATGTTGGAAAGGGACCAATGACACCTAATCCTGCCCACCCACCCCAGTCTCAACTCCTTTGAGAAAGGACTGTTTCCAAAGAGGTGAATAAACTTGACACAAGACAATCTATAGCTGAGATAGATCTCCACCCAGTTCTCTAAATCCCAGGGCCAACATAATTTAGCAGGCTGCTCTCTGTGTTACAAAAACCATTAGCCCTGCAATCTTTCTTAAGCCCTCGGTAGCTTTCAATGGTCCAACGGTTTGTCACATGTGATCTTTCCACCAGAACTCCAGCATGTTTGCTCAGCTTGCAGCTCGTTGCAAAGAGAAAGCCTCTTCTGGGAACCGGCTGAAGTCACGTGCAAAATGAGATCCAGGGAGTGTTTTCGCTGGACTCAGCAAAAGGTAACCATCATTAGCAATGTGCTGAATCAGACCTCCAGGGGGCAGCTTTCAGAAGCTTAAGGCGAAAAATACCAGGTTTAAAAACACAGAGGAAGAGAGAATGTGCCTGGAATGAGGAAGCTGCAAATGTGCTTGGAATAAGCAAGTCATGGATCTAACAAGGCGAGTGGCGCAGCCAGAATACTTTAGTCCATGCCGAATTAGATGGTCTATCAGAAAAAATAAAAAATAAATCAAAACAGGAATTTGTTTCAAAATGGGAGGTCTTCAAAGAATATGTGAAAAATAAATATAGTAGTTTAAATTCTGTTGCAGCATTCGAGGAACTTCAGTAATAGTTGCAAGGTATATATAAGAAATTAGATTTATTAAGAATAAGTTTAATTATGATAAAAGTGTGTATTGGCAATAAGTAATATGAAATTGAAATATGGAATAGATGGGAGGTTGGGTCTTTAGTGTTAAGACCAATATATGTTTTATTGTTTGCTAAGAAAATTATGTGTCTATGGTCATTCTTGTGTGTAATTTGGTATTTGTGTTTTTTTTTCTTGTTGTATCAATAAAAATCTTTAAAATAATAAAAAAGAATACTTTAGTCCTTTTGCAGTTGATAAGGGAGGGAGGGGCATTCAATCTCTTGAAGAAATTGCAAGGGTCAGTGGGGGCTGACTGTGTCCATGTTTGGAGGTAGCAGATGCATGGCATGAATGGGCTGGATTCTTGGGTGTGTGTGTGTGAGTGTGTGTATGGGTTTGGGAGGTTTGCTGCCCTTGTCATCAAATTAGAGATGGGCACTAGCACAAAGATGGAAAAGTGATGAAGTACCAACTAAAGAACAATGGTAAGAGAAACTGATGGAATATGCCGAAATGGCGAAGTTAACTGAAAGACTTAAAGACAATAGAGACTGTAGCAGGAACCCCCCACCCCAATCATTCAGTTTGTACAAACTTCACACACACTCACACACTACATACGCCACACTTCTGTTATAAATTCATAGAAAAATCAACCATACATCGGATCTGCACCGTTCCACTTTTATTTGACTCCATGAAGGTAGGACTACAAAATGGGAAAGGTTTGATACAGGGCAGCCATAATCCCTTGACCATCCCAGCACATCCACAGGAGCCCTGCCCAGTTGCTATGCCAACCCTGATGGTCCCAGACAGAAGACAATCAAGATCACAAAGAACTTGCATATGGGAGTGGATTCAGCATGGACTGGAACAAAGGACAATGATCAGATCTTCCCTCAGGGGGCAGGAAACTGCAAACTCCGCTTTGTCTCCTGGAAGTGACTCATGGGGAGGAGGAGAAGGGAACCAGCCAGGTGACAGGACACTCAGGTTACCACCACAACTCCTCCCTCAACCCCTCCTTTCTGTAATGTATGCATGATGTTTCTTGGGGTGGGCTTGACCTAGAGGATGGGAATTTCAAAAGTTTTTATAAGGTCTTGCACACCATTTTTCTGTGTCTTTTCCTGCAACAGTTCAATAAAGGCCAAGCCTACAGGCTGCTGTTTTGCTCCAAGTTATCCTGGTTGGTGTCTTTGTTTTTGCCCAAGGGAGCCCTCAGATTATTCCGGTAACAAGACTTTAAAAAAGACCGCGAACCATTTATGTTGTATTGACGGAATCAGTGTAAAGAAATGGACTCACTAGTAGGTTTTGAGTAAACACCTGCAACTAACAAAATTAATATAGAAGCTGAAAAGATTAGGTTAAAATGACAAGAATACAACAACGTTTGATTTAAGAATGTAATTTTGAAGTTTAATTATACAAACTGGACAAATTTATATGTAAAAAAGCCCAGAAGGGGAAGTTGAAGGAAGTCATGGGGGAGGGGGAAATGGGGAATTAATTTACTAATTATCTGTTGTGATGTGATCATGATAAAAATGTAAAAGACAATAAAAAATATTTAAAAAAACAAAAACAAATTAGAGATGGGCAGCTTCCTTGAAAGTCTCCCTGTTTAAACTTCCATCCACCCAAAAAGATCAAGAAAGTGAAATAAAAAAATCAAGGTCATATATATATACGAAAGCAAATATATATATATATATATATATTCATGGATGTACCAGGCAAACACATACATAAATATATAAACCACATGTCTGAGGCAGCACAAGACGACAGTCCTGGAGCCATTTTGGCTCCCAAACTGACCAAATGTTTTCTCTGCAAGGTCAAAGGAAAATGGAAAAGCCTCCCCATTGTCTTTTCCTTCACAAATCCTGTCTTAAGGGCATATTTAAGATATGAATAGGGTGTTAGCCTGTGACCTGGCTCAGGAACTAAGTATAAGGTAAAGGTAAAGGTACCCCTGCCCATACGGGCCAGTCTTGACAGACTCTGGGGTTGTGCGCCCATCTCACTTAAGAGGCCAGGGGCCAGCGCTGTCCGGAGACACTTCCGGGTCACGTGGCCAGCGTGACATCGCTGCTCTGGCGAGCCAGAGCCGCACACGGAAACGCTGTTTACCTTCCCGCTGGTAAGCGGTCCCTATTTATCTACTTGCACCCGGAGGTGCTTTCGAACTGCTAGGTTGGCAGGCGCTGGGACCGAGCAGCGGGAGCGCACCCCGCCGCAGGGATTCGAACCGCCGACCTTTCGATCGGCAAGTCCTAGGCACTGAGGCTTTAACCCACAGCGCCACCTGTGTCCCAGGAACTAAGTATATGTCACTACAAAAGACTGGCCAGGCTCGCCAGGCAATCCAATCAAGTGAGCATTAACAGGTAACCTGCCAGACAGGAGATAAACAAGGCACTCAGAATTCTGCTGTAGACCACCCTTTCTGTGATGTATGTATAATGTTTCTGGGGGTGGTCAATTTAAAATGTCTATGTAAGGACAAGCACACTTTTGTTCTGGGTAGAGTGACCCTGTTGCAACAGTTCAATAAAGATCAGGCTTATGAGCTGCTTTGCTTGTCAATATTCTCTGGTTGGCCTCTGTTATTTTCTCCGGCCGATGGAGAACCTGCAAAGGACTCTATAAGGGCTCTTGTGTTTCCCACAAGGGAATAAGGGCAGATATTCGTTTATTACAAAAGCTTGTCAGTTTCCGTAGTCAAAACAGGGGCTTGCAAAAATGCCCACCCTCATGCCTGCCAGCCTCAGAAGCTTCCAGTCCCAGTCCCACTCTCTCCTCACCTCCACCCACCCACCCCAAAACCCACTCCCCCTTTCCTTTCCCTTCCAAGTCAAGTGATGGGCGGAATGGGAACAAGAGTCCTGGGGATTTCAAAAAGAAGGAGACCCTTGCCTTTCCCCCACTTCTGTTCCCATAAGAAGAATTTCTCAGATCAGGGCCAATGGCCCATCTAGTCTAGCATCCTGTTCTTGCAGCGGCCAACCAGATGTCCCCGTGGGAAACCCAGAAGCAGGATCCGAGAGCAACAGCAAAATTCTGTCCTCCTGCAGTTTCTAGCAACTGGTATTCAGAAGCGCACTGCCTCCAGCCACGGAAGTAGAACACAGCCATTGGGTTAGTGCAGACAATGCTGGAGATGTGGGAGTAAAAATGCGAACTTAGTACATATGTTGATTAGCTGCCCGGTGATAAGATCATTTTGGTGCAAGGTGAGGATATTTATAATAAGAGTAATATTTATTTATTTATTTATTTATTTATTTATTTATTTATTTATTTATGAGAATTGAATTCAATTCTAAATTATATTCCGGAAAGGTGGGAGATTTCAAGGGGTCAAAAAAAGAAAATAAAAGATGTACTGTGCTATATTAGAAACAAAAAAAACAACAACTTGTTTTGATGAATTGGAAGAGCCGCAAAAAATATTCCATTGAACACATGGAGTGCTAATATGGACAGATTAGCTACATATGAATAAATTGCATGTCAACGCAAATTAAGAATGGATAAATATGAAGAAATCTAGTATGAATATTTAAGCGATAAGGCGGATAGTAGGGGGAAGTGGAGGGAGGAGAGAGAGGTGGGGAAATATTGTTAAAAGGGGGCAGTCATTGGTATATCAGTGCATTTAAATCTGAATTGTCAAATTGTGTTATTATTCTTATTATGGTTTTTGGTTGCTGGAGGAGACTCTTGAGAGTCCCATGGACTGCAAGAAGATCAAACCTCTCCATTCTGAAGGAAATCAGCCCTGAGTGCTCACTGGAAGAACAGATCGTGAAGCTGAGGCTCCAAGACTTTGGCCACCTCATGAGAAGAGAAGACTCCCTGGAAAAGACCCTGATGTTGGGAAAGATGGAGGGCACAAGGAGAAGGGGACGGCAGAGGACAAGATGGTTGGATAGTGTTTTCGAGGTTACCAGCATGAGTTTGACGAAACTGCGGGAGGCAGTGGAAGACAGGAGTGCCTGGCGTGCTCTGGTCCATGGGGTCACGAAGAGTCGGACACGTCTAAACGACTAAACAACAACAACAACATGGTTTATGTTGTAGTGTCTTTAGCGGTTATTGTTTGTATCAAAAAAATGATTAAATAAATTTTTTAAAAACTACAGCCATTGGGTTTAATAGCCACTCATAGTCTTGTTACCGTCTGTGAAATTGTCTAAGCCTCTTTGAAAGTCGTCCAAGTTGGTGGCCACATGTAGATAAGCAGATCTGGAACTCCCCCTCCTCCTAGAATTACTTCTGTGGGCGCCCATGGGTGCTCCCCTGCTGAGCTGTGGTGCTTCTTTTTTTACCCTAAGAACTAGCCTTGTCTGTTATCCATATCCCTAAGCAAATTCTCCCCTGCAAGTTCCACGAAAACAAATGTGAAGGGCAAACTTCTTCATGCGGTGCAGAGTTCAGCTGCGGAACTCTCTCCCACAGGTAGCGGCGAGGACCACCCACCTTGGCGGCTTCCTCCCACCATCAAATACGTCTGTTTCCTTTTGTTACATAGGGAGAGAAAGCAGTTAGAAGCCTCGAAGAAGAACAAATAGAACGAGAAAAAGGAATGAAAGGAGAGAGAAAAGGAAACAATACAGCTGAGCTACAAATACTTAGCGAAAGAGGATTGGGCAAATTCATGGAGGAGGAGAGGACTATCAATGGCCCTCGTACCTACGGGACCGCCCCTCCCAATATGCCCCACAGAGGACCTTAAGGTCCATAAATAGCAACGCCCTAGAGATCCCGGGCCCTAAGGAAGTCAGATTAGCCTCAACCCAGGGGTCGGCAACCCGCGGCTCCGGAGCCACATGTGGCTCTTTTAAACCTTTGCCATGGCTCCGTTGCGGATACTAGCGAGGGGAGGAGGCGCATTGTGCACCCTGATAATCCCCACTGTGGCGGGCGCTGTACTGGCTGTGACGTCGCATGGGGGTGGTGCGTGCGTTAGTCACACACCATCTCGACATCACCTTCCCACCCGCCTGCCTGCTACATTGTAAGGGGCATGTACGCTGGTCACTGTTTTGAAGGGGAATGAAGAACACACATACACAAAAAGGTAACTTGTTAATTTAACGTTTATTTCTATGAGGAGGAGTAATTCTGAGGGGTCAAACAAAGAAATAAGAAAAAAGTAACAAAAAAGATATTTTTATAATGACGAGTTTTGCGGCTCCCAGTTTTTTTTTCTTCGGAAACGGGTCCAAGTGGCTCTTTTTGTCTTAAAGGTTGCAGACCCCTGCCTCAACCAGAGCAGGGCCTTTTCAACACTGGCCCTGCCCTGGTGGAACGCTCTGCCTCATGAGACCAGGGCCCTGCAGGATCTGATTTCTTTCTGCAGGGCCTGTAAGACAGAGTTGTTCCGCCTGGCCTTTGGCTTGGAATCAACTTGATCCCCTCCCCTTCTTTCCTTTTCCTTCTGTGATGAAACCCCTATCTGAGGACTTCCCTGGCATTTTTCTGGCCTACGTAGGACCAGTCTGGATAGTTGGCCTTGGTGAAGACTTGACGTTTTCTTCCCCTAAACAGTTTTTGATCTGGGCTTCCATTGAAATGAGGCTGCATTTTAAGTTGTATTTTCATCCTGTTTTAAAGTTGTATTTTAATGAATTGTTTTTATACCTAGTGTTAGCCGCCCTGAGCCCGGTCTTCGCTGGGGAGGGTGGGGTATAAACAAAATTTATTTATTTATTTATTTATTTATTTATTTATTTATTTATTTATTATTATTATTATTATTATTATTATTATTATTATTATTACAAGCCAGGATTGTTCTGCTCCATCTCTACAGTTGGAAACAGTAATTCTTCTGAACACCAGCTGCTTGCTGGTTTCCCAGTGGGGCATCTGGTTGGCCACTGGGGGGAGAAGGTGCTGGACTAGATGGGTCTGACCCAGCAGACTCGTCTTAAGTTGTTAAGTGAGCAGTGTAGAACTTGAGCAGGAGAACTCGTCAGCCTCATACCTTGCAGCCGTCATTGCTTCATGCCCACCGCCTCTGATTGCCAAATGTTTCCCAACAAATATTAGGGCTTCCAATATTCACCCACATCGCAGAAGATCTAATCGACCTGCTTGAGGATTATTAACATTTGATGAGATTCAATCCGTCTTTTTTATTACAATTCGAGTGTGTTCCTCAAAGCACACAGAATTTAATAAATCCAAGCGGGACTTAATAGTGGAGCACAAGATTTATATATCTAATAAAACATTCATTTAGTCTTGATGGCCTCTATTGAATTTGTTTTCAATAGATTCCTCATCACCTTATAGATATCATATTTACCGGTTTATCTCCTTTTTGTAACCAAAGCATGTTTCAAAACTTCTCGTAAGGTAACTCTGAAGCTCCTTGGAGGAATTCATGAGCTTGGACAGCTGTTGCTCTTGGAGGTGGGACGAAGCAGTGTTTGAACATTACCTTATGGCTTGAAGTGGGTCTTCCATAAGACTCTTCCATAAACTCAATGAGGCCTTCAAGGCAGAGCCAGAAGAAGAAGAAGAAGAGGAAGAAGAGGAGGAAGAAGAGGAGGAGGAGGAGGAGGAGGAGGAGGACGAGGAGGAGTTTGGATTTGAGATCCCATTTTATCACTACCCCAAGGAGTCTCAAAGCAGCTAACCATCTTGTTTCCCTTCCTCCCCCACAACAAACACTCTGTGAGGTGAGTTTGGCTGAAAGACTTCAGAGAAGTGTGACTAGTCCAAGGTCACCCAGCAGCTGCAGGTGGAGGAGTGGAGATGCGAACCCCGTTCCCCAGATTACGAGTCCACCGCTCTTAACCACTACACCACACTGGCTCACTGCAAGGCATGACTCACCGGCAAGGCTTCTATTGGCCGCTCATTTGAAAAGCCCAGATACAATGAGCTGGCCATAATTATAATACAGTGGTACCTCGGGTTAAGTACTTAATTCGTTCCGGAGGTCCGTACTTAACCTGAAACTGTTCTTAATCTGAAGCACCACTTTAGCTGATGGGGCCTCCGGCTGCCGTCGCGCCGCCGGAGCCCAATTTCTGTTCTTATCCTGAAGCAAACTTCTTAACCTGAAGCACTATTTCTAGGTTAGCGGAGTCTGTAAACTGAAGCATATGTAACCTGAAGAGTATGTAACCCGAGGTACCATTGTAAAGCATTGATATAATGGTTGTCTGTTTCGCCTTCTCTCTGTTGCCTGACACACCCTGAGGTAGAAATTCTGCAAAACCCATTATCAGTGTCACAAAGCAAGAGCGCTGGCTGACCGCAAAACTGGTAAGAACCACCTTAGGAGGAATCTGGTGCTGGCTTTTATAGTGGAAAACAACTGCAGCTAAGGGGCAAGGAGGGCTCTGCATATACAGCAAAGAAAACCTGGGTTGAATAAGCATTTCGAAGAACTATGGTTAGATGAGAGGTGGTGAGGTGCTGGGATGGCAGAAGGTGATTGGCTGAACAGCCAAGATGACACATATTTCCCATATAGGGTGTGTACTAATGGATATATTCCCACAAATACTTCAGGACTTTCAGGAGCTTGTTCTAGACTCAAGTAGAACCCTGGCAGAGACACATGCCCAACTGGCATGTTCCCTCCCTCCTGGTCGATCGTCCGGGAGCTTCAAAAGCTTTCTTCAGCCCAAACATCACAGCAACCGATGCCAACAGACACTGGCACACTTAGGGATCCGCAGAGTTTGCGCACCTTGCGTGACAGACCTCAGCAACTCAGCATTTTGGCTAATCTACTTTATTTACATATAAACACACACGGAGCACTGCAACATGGCTCCCTCTCTCTCTAGCATCAGACAGCAAAGAGAAAGGACAAAGGACAATAGCCCCACTTCACGCAACACAGTAACACAAACATCCTGTCTTCATCACTTCCCATGCGGTGGAGTCAAAACATACACCGTCATGTGAAAGACAATAATCCCATGACTGCAATCATGGAGCAGGAATTCTAACATGCATTACTAAATAAAGTCTGACTGATTGGGAATTTGGTATTGAACCGTCCCCCAACGACCCCCACCGCCAAGGGAATTGTTGTGGTGTTGTTTAGTCGTTTAGTCGTGTCCGACTCTTTGTGACCCCATGGACCAGAGAACGCCAGGCACCTCTGTCCTCCACTGCCTCCCGCAGTTTGGTCAAACTCATGCTGGTAACCTCGAAAACACTATCCAACCATCTCGTCCTCTGCCGTCCCCTTCTCCTTGTGCCCTCCATCTTTCCCAACATCAGGGTCTTCTCCAGGGAGTCTTCTCTTCTCATGAGGTGGCCAAAGTACTGGAGCCTCAGCTTCACAATCTGTCCTTCCAGTGAGCACTCAGGGCTGATTTCCTTCAGTATGGAGAGGTTTGATCTTCTTGCAGTCCATGGGACTCTCAAGAGTCTCCTCCAGCACCATAATTCAAAAGCATGGTGAATTCCAAGGGAATACCTCCCACAATTCCCACTTTCCAGAAAAATGGGGCATTCCAAATATGTTTCTCAGAGTCTGTTTCCTGGTAAGAACAGGGGAGGGGGAAGGCAGGAGCTCAGGCAGATGGTTCTCGTCCTAAAAGCAGCGCCAAACCTCCAAACCAGCAGCCATCCCATTCTTGCACCCCCATCCCCATTCTGTCAGCTCGGAAAACTCAGGACAATATTGCATCTCAAGGTAAATGTGCAATGGCATGAAAAATGAACATTTTACTGAATGTCCAGGTCCAATTCCAATCTAACATTGCCATTCACCCATTGCTACAGGATTCAAAATCCAGGCATTTGTCCCCTCCTTTCTTTCTTTTTAGCCCCCCCCCCCCCCCAGTGTGTAGTCCTGTTGGTGGCTTTGAAGGGAGGCTTTAAAGTAGATACAATTGTACCTTGGATCCTGAACACCTTGCGAGTTGAACGTTTTGGCTCCCGGACGCCGCAAACCCAGAAGTGAGTGTTCCACTTCGTGTATGTTCTTTGGAACCCAAACATCTGACGCGGCTTCTGCAGCTTCTGATTGGCTGCAGGAGTTTCCTGCAGCCAATCGGAAGCCGCACCTTGGTTTCCCAATGTTTTGAAAGTCGAACGGACTTCCGGATCAGATTCCGTTTGACTTCCAAGGTACCACTGTATGTGATGTCAGATGCCAGGGGAAGCGACTGGGCTAGGAAGGGGAGCAGAGCAGAACATTGCAGAAAATCACATCCCTTCCATAGAAATTCCTTTTGACTCTCACTCATTTGCCCCAAAGCAATGATGAAATTTGCGATCCTCATATTTCCAAAGCGGACAT
Source organism: Podarcis gaigeae (assembly GCF_964106915.1). Taxonomy (NCBI): domain Eukaryota; kingdom Metazoa; phylum Chordata; class Lepidosauria; order Squamata; family Lacertidae; genus Podarcis; species Podarcis gaigeae. The sequence continues at coordinate 2,072,445 of NC_139678.1, forward strand.
TTCAAAACGGATGAGACATTAATGGATTTTAACCCCGCTGGCACGATGTGGTCAGTTCAGAGTAATTTACAGTGCTGCTTCTTTCTTTCTTTCTTTTTCTTGTTATAATGGGAAAACAATTTATAAAAGGAACCCAGCTTTCCATTTATTGTTCAGGCTATTATATTCTTTGTGGAGAGAGATGCGCTGTTGTGTCAGACGGAGCATTTAGCATCTTTGATTGCTGGCGAAGGGGAGAGTAAAAGCAGAGGCAAAATGGCTTTCATACAGCTATTAGCAAAAGCAGACTTTTAATCAAGGAGTTTTAATCAAGACCAGAGACAACAAGAAAGTACATAACTAATACACAAGGCTGTCTCCTTGCATGCAGGATAATGGCAAAAAAGGAGAGAGAAAACTGGCGACGAGGCAAACATTAGCACGGGCAATTGTAAAACTCAATTATTCCTAATAGCAGGAGGACAAGGGAGGGGGGAGCACAGCCACCCAGGCTTATCATTTCGAATCACAATAGCTTGCCAGTCTAATAGATCTGAATTTTCATGTGCTGTAACAGTTACCATAACTCGTGGGCAGAAGGACATGGTGTGTTTCTGTCAACACACTGAGCATCCATCGATTGCTTCTTCCTAAGAAACACGGCAGACAAAATAAAGGAGGTTGGGCAACTGCGGACTGAAAGGTTGGGCAACTGCGGACTGCTCCCAGTCACCAGTCTAGCTGCCGCATTCTGGATTAATTGCAGTTTCTGGGTCATATTCAAAGGTAGCCCATGTAGAGCGCATGGCAGTAGTCCAAGTGGGAGATAACCAGAGCATGCACCACTCTGGTGAGAGTCTGCGGGCAGGGAGGGTCTCATCCTGCATACCAGGTGGAGCTGATAAACAGCTGCCCTAGAGACAGATTTGACCTGTGCCTCCATGGACAGCTGTGAGTCCAGAATGACTCCCAGGCTGTGCAGCTGGTCCTTCAGGGGCACAGTTACCCCATTCAGGACCATGGAGCCCTCCACACCAGCTGGATTTATTCATTTAGGCCAGATATGTCCAACCAGTCGACCACAATCTACAGGTAGATCTCTGGGGTGTTCCATGTTTATTGCAGGTTGATTGCGGCATCCTGTTTGATTGTGGGCAAGGAATGTAGCTACCCCCTGCCCCTGGAATGTAGCTACCCCCTGCCCCCAGTCTTCCCCCAATGCATGCTCCTCCTCTCTCCAATGACAATGACAGTTTTTTTATACTGAGAATAGATTGCATTCTCTTGGGAGTTGGACGTGCCTGATTTAGGCGATTCTTGCATTGTTCTTTGCACAAGCCACACTGCGGTTTGTAACAGGGTGAATAGAGAGGCAGGGCCGTGGAGTGGTTAGAGTGCTGGATTAGGGCCTGGGAGACCCGAGTTCAAATCCTCACTCAGCCTACAGATGGTACACAACGCCAGTGCAGTTAGGGAAAATGTACAAAACTAGTTCAAATATATGTTGGAAGTGTAAGGAAAAGGAGGGGACAATTTATCATATGTGGTGGGATTGTAAGGTAATTAAAAAAAATTGGGAAATGATATACAACGAATTGAAGAAAATGTTCCATTTAACATTTGTTTAAAAACCTGAAGCATTTTTATTAGGGACTGTAGGGAAAGATCTGCCAAAAAAGCTGAGAAACATCTTCATGTATGCAACAACAGCCACAAGAGTTTTAATGGCATAAGGATGGAAGACTGAAGAAACCCCAACTAAAGAATCATGGCAAGGAAAATTGATGGACTGTGCAGAACTGGCAAAACTGAGATACAGTGGTACCTCGGGTTAAGTACTTAATTCATTCTGGAGGTCTGTTCTTAACCTGAAACTGTTCTTAACCTGAAGCACCACTTTAGCTGATGGGGCCTCCCGCTGCCGCCACGCCGCCGGAGCCCAATTTCCGTTCTTATCCTGAAGCAAAGTTCTTAACCTGAAGCACTATTTCTGGGTTAGCGGAGTGTGTAACCTGAAGCATATGTAACCTGAAGCGTATGTAACCCGAAGCGTATGTAACCCGAGGTACCACTGTATAAGCTATGGGACAAGGATAACTCTAAAGATGACTTTAAAGATGAATGGGAACCCTTTATAAAGTATTGGAAGACGCAACAAAGCAAACTGGACTCCTTGGCTGGCTTTGAATAAACATTCACAAACTTTTTATTGATAATAATCAGCTAAATAGTTTGAGGATCTATACAACTGTGTAACATGCAGAAAACAGCATTTTTAGAGAAATCAAAGACTGGAACTGAGGGAAGTCGGGGGGTGGGGTGGGTTCTGGGGGGGGAGGGAGGGGAGGGAGGAAAAATGGGGGGGAATAAGGAGGATATGTTTTTGGATAATATGTTTTGTTTCAATTTTGAATAAAAAAAGTTATTTAAAAAAAAACAAAAAAACAAATCCTCACTTAGCCATGATGCTCATGGAGGGACCTTCAGAGACTCACTGCCTCTCAACCTAACCTGGAACTCCTGGGGAGGGGAGTGGGATATGAAAATTGGAGAGAGAGAATAGTGGGTGCCACATAAACCCAAAATTAGTGGCCCTGCATGGTAGCCACCCCAGCTTTCCCTGAAATGCCTCAGAGAAATTCAACCTTCAGGGCATTTTGGGGAAATGCGATGGCAGCCATGAGGAATGGCTTCTGAAATCTGGTCTGCTGTTCCCACTGTCACCACTCAAGATGGCAAAAAAAAAACCAAAGAAGAAAAAAGGAAACAGCAAGGAAACAGGAGAAAGAAAACAAAGCAATTACCCAAATGAGCGTGCATTTAATGAGCAAATAACAAAATGAAAGTGATTTTAAAAGGGGGAGGGGTAACAAAGAGCTAATTAAACAAAACAGTGAATACAAACGGAACACCAATGCTAAAGCAAACATTGTTTTAAAACAAAAATGTGTTTGCAATGGCTATCATTATATAGATAACACAGAAATACACAAAAAAAACCACATTGTAAATATAAAAAATAAATGTTGGGCAAGAAATTCTTCCTAACATTCATTTGGCATAGCGTGTTCTCATAAAAGAAAGAGCACGTGTTGCGGATGGGGCCGAACAAAACCCCATTTAGTTGCCAGGCCATTGATGGCAATGGGCCTGGAGCAGATTGGTTGATGTTGTTACTGGGGTAAATTTGATGTTGCCAAATTAGGGGTGGGATTAACGGCTATATATAAACAGGGTCCACAGCTTTCTCTTTCTCTTTCGCTGTGGACATCGGATCTTCTGCACCGGAGTGAAACAGCGAGAGAAAATTTGGTCGTATTAATCTCAGATTTTGCCTTTCTTTCCTTCCCACTTTTAATTTCTCCCCAAGCGATCTTGGTTTAAGTTAGTTACGAACTTTAGTATTGTTATTATTTAATTATCTTTCCTTCATATTGTCCTCACTTTTCTCCTTTCAGGGGGGGGGGGATCGCCCGGTCCCGGCTGGCTACGGCCCGCTCTCGGCCGAGCCGCCGGTCCGGGCTGGGAAGGTTCTGCCCCCTGACCCGCGGCCTGCCGCTTCAGGGGCCTACCGCTGCAGTTGCTGCCGCATCCGCGTGCGGCAGCGGCGCAAAAGACCCCCCCATCTCGCTGCTGCGGTTCGTCCGTTACCCCCCCTTTCTTTCCCCCCCCACCCCCTCTTTTGCTCACCCAGCACCACCCGAAGCCGGGCGTTTCCCCCTGGGCCGCGCTGCTGCCGCCGCTGTTGTGTGCGGCCTACTGGGGGGAGCGCCTTGATCGCCCGCGGCTGGGTTCGGCCCGGCCGGGCCTGCCGCGCCGCGCCGTAAGCGGTGCCGGCGGCGCGGGGATTGGCCCGCGGCCCGTTTCGGCTCGGTTGAGGCCTGGCGCGGCCTTGACCGCCTTCTCGTCGTTGGGGCCTGTGGGTTCCCAGGGCTTGCGGCTGCGGCTGCTGCCGCACGCAGCCCGTCAGGGCCGCCTCGATCGCCCGCGCTTGGGTCGGATCCGGCCGGGCCTGCCGCGCCGTAGGCCACTTCTGGCGGCGCGGGGATCATCTGTGGGTGCCTTTAGGCTTGCGGCCCGGGGAGCGAATTTCACCCCTCCCCTCCCTCTCCCTTTCACCCCCCCGTTCCCCTTTGGGGCCTTTGGGGGTGCCAGAGAGGGGCCGCGCAAGCCGTGAACCTTTTACCTGCCCGGCTGGGCCTTCTTACCCGGCGCTTGGGTGAATTGAACCCTGGTTGCTGACCCAGCCTCAGTATTTGGGTGGTGATCCTCCATTTTAGGGGCAATTTTGGCGGGAGCGCCATCTTGCCCCTTGTTTTAACAGTTAATAGAGGCCTCTGCTGGCCAGCCTGGTAACTGGTGGCCTCTAGTGGCCGCTTTGGTATTGCAGGGGTTTTTTGAATGTTACCTGCTTAGGTCTTGCTGTTATTTCCTGTTGCTTATACCATTGACCGGGCCTCAGAATACGTTAGTGGCGTTGGGTTATTCTGGTACCTGCTGGTTGTCTTAATTCTTTTTTAATTATTCGTTATTTTCGTATTGTTATTACTTTATTATTATTACTATTATTTAGTTTTATTTAATCTTGACTTAATTTCGATTTGATTTTATCTCCTTTTGTTTGATTCTTTGTTTAAGCCAGCGGCAGGGATGGCTCCAAAGAAGGCAACAAGGAAGTCGGCTCCTGCCCTCACTGCTAAGCGGCCCATAAAAGGCCCATCTCAGGCTCTGCGTTCTCCTCAACCTGGCCAGTCGTTACAACGCATTCGATCCATGGTCTCCAGTTTGGCTGGTGACCCAGTGGCCCTGGCAAGGGTAGAGGCCGAGATGGATGGGTGGATGCACCGCTCTTCAACCCCGTCGTCCTCATCCGCTATGATGAGTCCTGCCTTGGGCGCCTTGTCCCCGGTGGCATCTTCTAGCGAAGATGATGGAGAGATATTGTTAGTCGGCGGCTCATTGCCTGATATTCAATCCGCACACCCTCCTGTCCTTCCTGTGTCGCAGGTTACGGTGGAGAGAGGTCGTGGCCATACCAGGGCTGGGGCCAGGAGGAGGGATCCAGCTCAGGAACGGGTTGCGCGGGGTTCACCTGCGCAGTCTTCTGTAGCGGGGGGTCTGGCGCCGGGTCATTCACGGTCAGTTTCTTTTCAGTCACGCCCAGGTGCGGTGCAGCAGGGTGAGGTATCAGAATCCTCAGTGGAGGATAGCCTCCCTCTTCCTCCGAAGACCTCTTCGGGGGGACATCGCCGACGCAAGAAGAGCTCCAGGAGGCGTGCCAAGAGGAGACGTAGAGACACCTCGTCTTCTTCATCAGGTGCGTCTACCCAGAGTTCTAGTAGTGACGAGGAAGCGCCCCTTAAGTTATACTGGGGTTTCGGGGAAACCTCGGGGCTCCCAAAATGGGTTTGGGAGCGGAGGGCGAATTCCCATAGGGCTAGGTATGGGGCGGTGCAAGACTGCCTCAAAGGGGCCCTGGTGCCTGACGTAAAGGTCTCCACCAACTCGGCCAGGGATATTATTCCGGGGGCTCACCTGTCTGCTAAGTTGCGGTCCAGAATTTTGGATGGCCGTTATGTTGATATATTCAGCCTAGCCCCCCCCCCCCGCTTGAAGGCCAGGAGCCCCTGGATAGGGGCCAGCCTGTACCGAAGAAACGGTCGTTCATACCAAAGTCGGATAGGACTTTTGAGCGATGGTTAGATAGTTTCCAGGTTTTTGCTGGAGTAGTGGCTGCAGCTTATCCCAGGAGATCCTTGCATCTCTGGGTGTATCTATCTATAGTCCGTTCTGCCTTCACAATGGCTGGAGAAATTGCTGCGCTAGCCTACGACCAGAATTTTAGGCGTAGGGCTGCTAAGATCCCCACGGCCCGCTGGGATCGGAAGGACTTAGACGTCTGGACCACTTATGTGGCCCCCCGCATTGATAAGAAGGCCCCTGATACGCAGAAATTCAAGGTTGCCCCGACACGGTTAGGCCGTAAGCCGTTTTGCTGGGATTTTAATAAGGGCGCTTGCCCGCGGCAATCCTGCAAATACGCACATGTGTGCGAAAAGTGTTCAGGGAACCATTCGGCGTCCACGTGTTTGGGGGGCCGTCGCCCCTTTCGGAAAGGAGGGGGCTCTCAGCAGCCCCCAAAAGTCGCTGCCCAAGTCCCTGCCACGGGAGCGGGAAAGTAGCATACTATCCTCCTTAGCTTACACCCCGGTAAGGTTACAACCGTTACTAGCATTGTTAGAGTCATATCCTGATACCAAATCGGCCTCTTATTTGCGCGAAGGTTTTTCTTTAGGTTTTAGAATCCCAGTAGTTTCCGCCCCAGTGGCTGGGAACCCTGCAAACCAAAAATCGATCAAGGATATGCCAGAGGTGGCGCGCAAGAAAATGGGAAAAGAATTGGCTTTGCGTCGCATGGCCGGTCCTTTTGCCGCCCCCCCCTTTTCCCAATTTGCACATTTCACCTTTGGGTATAGTTCCCAAAAAAGCTCCGGGGGAATTCCGCTTAATCCATAACCTTTCTCATCCTATAGGCACGTCAGTAAATGACATGATTCCCCCGGAGCTTTGCTCGGTGAAATATGCTTCCCTTGATCACGCGATCAAGATGATTCGGAAATTTGGGCCGGGCGCCTTACTGGCAAAATGCGACATCGAATCTGCATTTCGGCTGCTTCCAATTCATCCCGATGATTTTTGGTTGCTGGGATTTCAGTTCGAAGGTGGATTCTACTTTGATAAGGCTATGCCCATGGGCTGCTCAGTTGCCTGTGCGGCTTTTGAGTGTTTCAGTTCATTTTTGGAGTGGGCCTTGCGTGAAAAGACCGGACTGGGCGGAGTCACGCATTATCTCGATGATTTTTTGGTCGCCTCGGCAGGCAATACAGGGGACTGCGTGGCGTTATTGCAGGCCTTTGCTTCCTTAACGGAAGATCTGGGCGTCCCTTTAGCGGCTGGAAAGACCGAGGGTCCTTCTACGCAGCTGACCTATTTGGGTATCTTATTAGATACCGTGGCCCAAACCTCTAGCTTGCCGCCTGAGAAGATAATCAATTTGAGAAAGGTTATCAAGGATCTGGTGCCTTTAAAGAAGGTTACCTTGCGGCAGCTTCAGTCGTTGCTGGGCCACTTGAATTTTGCGTGCAGGGTGGTCTCCCCCGGGCGACCATTTTGCTCCCGCTTGGCTAAACTTACCTCGGGCTTACAAGCCCCGCATCACAGGGTACGCCTTCCTAGTCAGGTGCGGGCTGACCTTGATATTTGGTTGGAGTTCCTGGAGGACTTCAATGGGGTGTCGTTGTGGCAGGACACTCTGAACCTACGCAACGACTTCCAGGTGCATTCTGACGCTGCCGGGTCCTTGGGGTTTGGATTGTTTTGGGACGGCAGGTGGTGTGCTGAGCGCTGGCCGCCCGCTTGGCAGGGGCAGGCTATTACTCGGGATCTAACATTTCTTGAGTTTTTTCCCATTGTAGTGGCAGTGCACTTGTGGGTCGAGCATTTCAGGGATCATCGTGTTTGTTTCTGGACTGATAACCAGGCGGTGGTGAAGGTACTGGCCAAGCAGTCTTCACGATCCCCTAGGGTATCTGCCCTTCTGCGGGCCTTCGTTCTGCATTGCTTGCGTTTTAATATTGTGTTCTCTGCTCGTTTTGTTCCGGGAATTTCTAATGAGATTGCCGATGCTCTGTCCCGTTTTCAGATGGAGCGATTCAGGTCCCTGGTGCCAGTGGCTCGAGACCGTCCGGAAATTTTCCCGGATCATCTCTGGAACCTTGGCAGAACTTAGTTTTACAGGGAGTAGCTGCATCTGTTGCACCCTCTACCTTGAGGTCTTATGAAAAGGCCTGGTCGGATTTTTTATTATTTATTGGGCAGTCTAGTGCGGAAGTTACCACCTCCCATTCCACCTCTCAGGTGCTCCGATATTTGGCACATTTATTCCAGATGCGTCGGGCGGTTAGGACCCTACGACTGCACTCTGCAGCAATTTCCTTTTTTAACAGGGCATATTTTGATAAAGATCCGTGTCGGAAATTTGTGGTCCGTAGGGCCTTGGAAGGATGGGGTCGACTCACTCCTTCCAGGCCCATCCCCAGATGCCCCATTACCTTTGAATTGCTGGCACAGATGCGGTCTAAACTGCGGGGCATCTGTTGGTCCAAATTTGAGGCTCGGCTATTTTCTGCAGCCTTTTCATTAGCTTTCTTTGGGGCCCTGAGGGTCGGAGAGGTGGTCCTTGAGTCCAAACGGGATGGAGGTTCGAGGGGTTTACTGTTGCAGGACGTTACTGTGTCTGCAAGGGTCCTGCAGGTTAATATCAGGAATTCAAAGACGGACCAACTAGGCAGGGGCGCTGTGCTTACGCTCCCTGCGACTTGTGAAAATGGCCCTTGCCCGGTAAAAGACCTTACGAAGTATTTAGCTTTGCGTCCCGGCGGTGAAGGGCCCCTGTTCATTCATGAGAATGGCCGCCCGCTAGTGAGACACCAGTTTACTAGTGTGTTGCGGAAAGCTGTGGCGGCTTGTGGCCTTCCGGCTCCTGAGTTTGCCCCTCACTCATTTAGGATTGGAGCTGCTACAACTGCCGCTCATTGGGGTTTATCAGTAAAGAGGATAAAGGACCTGGGACGGTGGAAATCGGATGCATTCAAAGTCTACGTACGGAAATAATGTGTTGTCTGTACTTACATGTGTGTGTTTTAACCCTAGGTCGGGCTGCTATCCGTATCTGGATAGTAGGGCACAGTATTGTGCATTGGGCTGCGGACAGAGCTCGCCAGTCTGGACTGGGTGATGGCCTGGGATTCCCGCAGCACGTACAGGTGTCCTGGATCTGCAGAAGGGGGATGCTGTGGTGGGAATTCTTACCTCTCATGCGAAGGCGTGTCCGCCAGTTTGGCCCTCCTTCGGCGATCGTAGTGCAGCTCGGGGAGAATGATTTGGTTTCATCTTCCTGCTTCGGGCTGCGTGCTGCTATGTTACAGGACCTTCGGGAGCTGGCGGCACTGGTGCCGACAGCTAAGTTAATTTGGTCACAGTTACTTCAACGCCGCATCTGGCGGGGTAGTCCTTGCCCAGCTGCCACCGAACGTATGAGGAAGCGGATTAATTCTGCGGCAAGCAAGCTGGTGGTGAATTTGGGCGGGTGTGTGGTCCCTCATCCTCTTATTTCTTTTAAGGCGGTTGAATTTTACAGGGATGACGGGGTTCATCTCTCCCCAGTTGGGAATGATGTGTGGTTGGATGCATTGGTGTCCAGGTTGAGGGTGTGGTTTGAATTGTGAGTGGTTGGCGGCGAGCGTAAGGGCTCGATTGGCGGTTAGGCATTGGTTAAAATTGGTTGGTGGAGGGGTATGGATTGGCTGTGCCTGCCCCTCCAATGCTGCTGCTGACGGGTATTCCGTTAAAGGAATTCTGAAGCTTACCATCCCCTTCGTCCAAACCCTGACGGCAGGGTGCGGGCCGCGTAAGCTTCAAGGAACATGCGCGGAGTAGCTGAGGGCCTGTATCACAGCTCCAGCTGACTCTGACCTTGTTCCTTCGGGACTGACTAAGGAGTCAGTGCTGTCCCCCAAGGCGGGGGGAGACAGCTAGTCATAACCAATGCCTAAGCAACCACTCTCAATTTGTATGAAAATAAAGTTGTGGCCAAAAATTATGCCAAAAACCTTAAACAAAAATTATGTGTGATGTCTGAGTTATTGGGGAGGGGTTTTGGGGGACCTCAGCACGCAACTATCTAGAGTCTAATTCCATGCAAGGGATCATTAGGGAAGAAATTGAAAATAAAACTGTCAGCAGCATGATGCCATTATACAAATATGTGATGGGGCCACATTTGGAATACTGTCTGCCGTATTCCACCTCCCCTCAAAAAGGACATTATAGGGTTGGAAAAGATTCAGCAAAAGGACCCCAAAGTGATCGAGGAGACAGAGCGAGTCCCCTATGGGGAAAGGATGCAGCGGGGGGGGGGGACTCCCCAGTTTATGGGGGAAAGAGAAGAAGAGGTGACCTGATAGAAGTGTGCAAAGCAATTACTGGCATGGAGGGAGTGGGAAAAGAAGAGTTTTCCCCCAGAACTCTTGGACAGCCAATGAAGCTGAATGGTGGGAAATTCAGGACACATTAAAGAAGGGTCAGCAAACTTTCAGCAGGTCCACTGTCCCTCAAACTTTCTGGGGGGCCGGACTATATTTTTTGGGGGGGGATGAATAAATTTCTATGCCCCACAAATAACCCAGAGATGCATTTTCAATAAAAGGACACATTCTACTCATGTAAAAACATGCTAATTCCAGGACCATCCGCAGGCCGGATTTAGAGGGCGATTGGGCTGTATCCGGCCCCTGGGCCTTAGTTTGCCTACCCATGCATTAAAGGTAAAGGGACCCCTGACCATTAAGTCCAGTCACAGACAACTCTGGGGTTGCGGCGCTCATCTCGCTTTATTGGCTGAGGGAGCTGGCGTACTAAGCCGCATGACTAAGCCGCTTCTGGCGAACCAGAGCGGCGCAGGAAACGCCATTTACCTTCCCGCCGGAGTGCTACCTATTTATCTACTTGAACTTTGACGTGTTTTCGAACTGCTAGGTTGGCAGGAGCTGGGACCGAGCAACGGGAGCTCACCCCATCGCGGGGATTCGAACTGCCACCGTGCTTATTTACGCAGCGAGTAGTTAAACTGTGGACCCCCCTTCTGCAGGAGGCAGTGGTGGCCAGCTACCTCAATGGCTTTTGGAGGATTAGACGAATTAATAAGGAGAAGGCCATCAATGGCTACCAGCCATGACAGCTATGTTCTGGCTCCACAGCTGGAGGCAGCTGTGATTCCGAATGCGAACGCTGGAAACCATGGAAGGGGAGAGGGCTTTGGTGGTTGAGTCCCGCTTGCTGGTTTCCCAAAGGCATCTGTTTGGCAAGTGTGAGGATAAGATGTTCGACTAGATGGGTCATGTCACGGTCTGATTCATGGACAATCGAAGTCCCTGCAGGGGATGTCAGGACCAGGGGCAAGATGGCGGGGTGGGAGCAGGAACGGGAGTCCAGAAGCCAGGAGTGAGGAAGTCAAGGGTCCCAGGATCAAGAAGCAAGGAGTCACAAAGTCAGGGGTCCGAGGATCAAGAAGCAAGGAGTCAAGAAGCTGAGGTTCAAGGATCAGGAAGCAAGAAGCCAAACGCATCAAGGCAGGGAACGTGTTGCTGTGGCAAAGAGCCGAAGGGAAATGCTGACCTTATATCCCTTCCCGGCTCTTGCCACCAGGTGCTGTGAGTTACCATTTGGCCTCACCTGTGAGCCTTGCCTCTTCAGAACAAACTTAGGAAAGCCCCAGTCCTGCGAAGCCCTACTGGTCCCAGGGCCTGGCTCCTGCACACACACCTGACAGGTCATTGGCCTCATTCATCAGGCTCTTCTTACATTCTTAGGTTCTAATCCTTAGGACTCCCCTTCCTTGAAGGTTTTCAAGCAGAGCTTGGATGGCCATCTGTCATGGATGCTTGAGCTGAGATTCCTGCATTGCAGGGGGTTGGATTGGATGACCCTCGGGGTCCCTTCCAGCTCTACAATTCTATGATTCCAATAATTATTAAATAACCAAAAACAATTCCCACGAGAGCCACCCTGAGCATGTATGGTCAGAAGTATTATTGAATGCTATTGCTGAATCCAATAGGACTCACTTTTTAAAATTTGACAATAAGCATAAATATCACAGCACAATAAATATTCTTCCCCGGGTCCATGTGTGGCCCTCTCCCATTTGATAGCCAGTCAGTTTAATCCATGGGATAAAAAAAACACCCCAAACCTTACTTATCCCATCGTTTGGGGAGGTGCCTCTTATTCGATTCCCAAAACCTTGCCAGTGTAATTCCAGCTGCAGCCGATAAATAAATCATAGACACACGAATACTTGGGAGATTTCATTACAACCTTGACAAAATTCAACAGGCAGGGGTTGGGTTGTGGTATTAATGCAATTTTAAATATTTCATTTATTATCTCTGTAATGATTTCTTCCCCCTCTGGAAGCCTCTCCCGCTCTGAGGCTGACTTGAGAAGCTCACTGCCAGAGAGGGAAAAGAAAGAAGTCAGCCCACCGTGTCTTCTCCTTGTCGTTTCCTCCCTGCAAAGTTTCCCTATAACTTCATGTTTAATTGATCATGGACTTGGGCGAGTTAATTGGCGAGCATTTCTTAGAATGCGGTGAAATATTAATCAGATCTTTGGGTGCCTTGGGGTGACGGCTTAGTAGCTTTCACCGGGAGAGTGACAGGGATAAGTCACTCTTGTCGGAAATGATCGTGACCTCCCCCGACAAGGCTGTTTTGCTGCTTTTAAATTCCCGTCACCATGAAGCTGTCCTGAGATAGTCCCAGCACAAGCCGAGGAGCCATGACACTCAGCACATATTAGCATACATTAGCGTATTCAGAAGTGCCATTATCTCCTGCTCCTTTTCTCTGCGATAAACTTTAGGCACCTTGCCTCAGGCAGAAGTGGGCAGGCAGCTGGGAAAAGCTGTGTGGTTCTCTTGCAGCAGAATTGCTGGGCTGGGTTTGGAGGAGACAATCGTTCAGTTGCGTGCGATGATTCATGTCAGTCTGGGCACATTAGGACCTTGTTGTTGTTTAGTCATTTAGCCGTGTCCGACTCTTCGTGACCCCCTGGACCAGAGCACGCCAGGCACTCCTGCTTCCATTGCCTCCCGCAGTTTGGTCAAACTCATGCTGGTTGCTTCGAGAACACTGTCCCACCATCTCGTCCTCTGTCATCCCCTTCTCCTTGTGCCCTCAATCTTTCCCAACACCAGGGTGTTTTCCAGGGAGTCTTCTCTTCTCATGAGGTGGTCAAAGTTTGGAGCCTCAGCTTCACGATCTGTCCTTCCAGTCAGCACTCAGGGCTGATTTCCTTAAGGATGGATAGGTTTGATCTTCTTGCAGTCCATGGGACTCTCAACAGTCTCCTCCAGCACCATAATTCAAAAGCATCAGTTCTTCGGCGATCAGCCTTCTTTGTCCATGGAGTTTTCTTGGCAGGGATACTGGAGTGGCTTGCCAGTTCCTGCTCTAGGTAGATCACGTTTGGTCAAAACTCTCCACTATGACCTGTCCATCTTGGGTGGCCCTACACAGCATAGCTCATAGCTTCTCTGAGTTGTTCAAGCCCCTTCGCCACGGCAAGGCAGTGATCCATGAAGGGGCATTAGGACCTAGCGTAAGCAAATAAGGAAAGCCGTGCTGGATCAGGTCCATCTAGCCTACCTATGAGCTCAACCACTTTGACTGATGGAATCGCATGTTTCCGTGTCTTCTTCTTGCCGATCCAGGGTGACATTTGTGGACACACCGTGGCCAACCAGGAGTTAGAACATCAACATAGGTTTAGAATTTGAGCAAGGACATATTCACAGCCCACACAGCAAGGTTTCTCTGATTTCCCTAAATTTTGTCAGCTAGTGCTGTCTTGCATTCAGCAGGGTCTTGAAATTGTGGCACCCAAGTTCCCATGCCAGGTGCTTCAGCTGGTGAGAAGGAGGTGCATCTTGTCTGTTTCTTGCAGATCTCTCCCAGATGCCTGCTTACTGTGGAAAACAGGAGTGAGGACCAACACCAGGACTGCAATAACTGTTCTGGTGCCCCTGCTTCTTGAGATGCTCCTTATCAGGAAGGAGACCTCAGAGGCTGCTGGGACATGGAGTTCTCCATTGGGTTGTTGCATTTGTAGCAGTTCTTGGGGAAACTTATCTTCCAGGAGTGACCGGGCTTTGTCTTCTGAAGTACTGTTCTTGGGAGACAGGGGGCAGGCAGATGTGGAGGACTCCCTGGTCCTGAATAGGGTAACTGTGCCCCTGAAGGACCAGGTGCGCAGCCTGGGAGTCATTTTGGACTCACAGCTGTCCATGGAGGCGCAGGTCAATTCTGTGTCCAGGGCAGCTGTCTATCAGCTCCACCTGCTACACAGGCTGAGACCCTACCTGCCCATGGGCTGTCTCGCCAGAGTGGTGCATGCTCTGGTTATCTCCCACTTGGACTACTGCAAAGTGCTCTATATGGGGCTACCTTTGAAGGTGACCCAGAAACTGCAGCTAATCCAGAATGCGGCAGCTAGACTGGTGACTGGGAGCGGCCGTCGAGACCACGTAACACCGGTCTTGAAAGACCTACATTGGCTCCTAGTACGTTTCTGAGCACAATTCAAAGTGTTGATGCTGACTTTGAAAGACCTAAATGGCCTCAGCCCTGTATAACTGAAGGAGCGTCTCCACCCCCATCGTTCAGCCTGGACACTGAGGTCCAGCGCCGAGGGCCTTCTGATGGTTCCCTCCCTGTGAGAAGCCAAGTTACAGGGAACCAGTCAGAGGGCCTTCTTGGTGGTGGTACCCAGCCTGTGGAACGTCCTCCCATCAGATGTCAAGGGGATAAACAACTACCTGACATTTAGAAGACATCTGAAGGCGTCCCTGTTCAGGGAAGTTTTTAATGTGTGACATTTTAATGTAGTTTTAATCTTTGTTGGAAGCCGCCCAGAGTGGCTGGGGTAACCCAGCCAGATGGGCGAGATACAAATAATAAATTATTATATGACTGACTGCCATGGTGCTCAAGAAATGCAAAAAAAAGGAGAAGAGAGCTATCAATGGCTACTAGTGGTGATGGACTGGCTTTGGCAGGCGCTGACAAGGACCAGAGCCTTCGTCCTTATCTTTCCTCAGCTGAATTTGAAGAATTCTGTGCATTATGCTGGCAACACCAGCAGGGCATTTTCTCAAAAGACAGAATATATTTATATGCACGTGCTAACTGGACTTTCAGGCAGCAAATCATCCAAAGTAAGCAATACATTACAGCAAAACAGTAATAGAATATATATATATATATATTGTGTATATGCATGTGAGGGGAACAAACAGCAGGCCAGGGACCTGGGACCACGCTAATGAAGCCCATTATTCATCACTCTCTTAATGGCTCAGCCATGGATAACTTGCATAATTCAATTGTAAAGAGGCTTCATTGAAACAGATGGAGCCTGTCAGGACTTCAATGTGCACCAATGTGCATTTCGCATGGCTAACCAGGCTGACAGGGGCACTGCCCCACCCATTTGAGAAACGGCACTCATCCTACCCAAATTCTGTTTCGTTGTTGTTGCTAACAACACACACACAAACACACACGCATAGAGATTTTCCCTACAGATGCATTGCCCTGGGACACATGAAATGGAGTGCAGATCAAGGGAAGTATTAAAGGTAAAGGGACCCCTGACCATGAGGTCCAGTCATGGCCGACTCTGGGGTTGCGGTGCTCATCTCGCTTTAGTGGCCGAGGGAGCCGGTGTACAGCTTCCTGGTCATGTGGCCAGCAGGACTAAGCCACTTTTGGCGAATCAGAGCAGCGCATGGAAACGCCGTTTACCTTCCCGCTGGAGCGGTAACTATTTATCTACTTGCACTTTGACATGCTTTCAAAAAGCTAGGTTGGCAGGAGCAGGGACCGAGCAACAGGAGCTCACCCCGTCACGGGGATTCGAACCGCCGACCTTCTGATCGGGAAGCCCTAGGCTCTGTGGTTTAACCCACAGTGCCACCCACGTCCCTAAGGGAAGTAATAGGACTGCTTTATTCTGCCTTGGTCTGATCCCCCTGGAGACCTGTGTCCAGTTCTGGTAACCACAGTTGAAGAAGGCTATTGACAGCCTAGATGGTGCACATAGGAGGGCCACCAAGATGGTCCGGGGTCTGGAAACCAAGCCTTATACAGAACAATTTAGAGAAGCGGACACGGAGCAATGGATCCAAACTACAAGAAAGAAGATTCCACCTAAACATTAGGAAGAACTTCCTGACAGTAAGAGCTGTTCGACAGTGGAATTTGCTGCCAAGGAGTGTGGTGGAGTCTCCTTCTTTGGAGGTCTTTAAGCAGAGGCTTGACAACCATATGTCAGGAGTGCTCTGATGGTGTTTCCTGCTTGGCAGGGGGTTGGACTCGATGGCCCTTGTGGTCTCTTCCAACTCTATGATTCTATGATTCTATGAAATGATTGACATCTCTAAATGTCTAAACTGGGCTGTCACATACAAGATGGACCAAGCTGGTTTTCTGCTGTTCCAGAAGGGAGGACTCGAACCAATGGCTTCAAGAAAGGAGATTCCAACTCAACCTCAGGAAGAACTTGGTGACAGCAAGAGCTGTTCGATAGTGGAATGGTCTCCTTCGGGAGGTGGTGGACTCCCCTTCCATGGAGGTTTGGATGGCCATCTGTCATGGATACTTTAGCTGAGATTCCTGCATTGCAGGGGGTTGGACTAGATGGCCCTCGGGGTCCCTTCCAATTCTGCAGTTCCATGCAGCTAAAATGCAGCCTGGCAGCCCCTGCCTCTTCCCCCTCCATTTGTTAAGCTCATCTCACCCGTCCTCTGGCACCATAATGTCCTGCGTTTCACACCATGAGCTGCTGGGAGTCACAGTTGGCTTTCCCAGGTCATCTTTGCTGTCCATGCTGGTGGTTGCCATTCACGAAAGGGTGTCTTGCCCTCGCTCCACCTCTCTGGCACGCTGTGAAATTAAGAAAAGAAAAACGGCAGGGAACTGAGCTAACAAAACAAGTTTCCCAAAACACACTCACACCCCGGCATTTCCAAAGCAAAGCATAGTTCTCCTTCAGACGAAATTACTATTATTTCCATTAAGTGTGTCCTCCACCGGGGATGGCGATTTGCTTCGTTGGTCGATTTAAATCATCTCTCCCATCTCGTCGGGCTCCGAGCCCTGTACTCATGTTCCAGTCTCCATAGAAACAAGATTCGGTTGGTTTTCACTCAAATGCTACCATCAAAAGCGATGCGCTCCAGCATTGCCTAAATAGCAGCTCCGCTCTGCAGAAACACATGCCGGCGGGTGGGGTTCCTTGAGAATGCAATTGCCGCTTCCAGATCTTATCCCTCAAGAGAAGTGGCTATTCCTCTCGGAAGGCGGATGGGAGAGTGTTGCTCTGAGCAATCAACACAATACTTACCCCATGACATTTTGGCCCAAGGAAGTTTCTCCTGGTGCTTTCATTATCTTCATCAGTGCAAACCCATAACTCCTCCAGCAAACAGAAAACTGCCGTGCTGGAAGGCCCAAAGTGCTGGATCCCATGTCTCTATGGGATGTAATCCAATGGGAGCAGTCAAATACATCATTCCTTGTTTTCCTAGAGTGGACGTGCAAGGGGATGTTTGGTCCAGCCAGTCGAAACTTCCTGTTCCCCCTGGCTGGAGCATCCTTCCTTTTGCATGTGATAGAAAGCGGGTGTGACCTCACCTGTCCAGGTAACAAAAGGACGAGTCACGCAGCACACCTCTCTCTTTTTCACTTCCTTCTTCGTTTGACCAGCTTTTAGCTCGGACTGCTCTGCTAGCTCTCAGCTAGCAGAAGCACTGGGATTATTCCCCCGTATGGGGTAGATCCACATGTACATATTTGTAACCTAGTATGCCTTCAGGGATCCAAATGTGAATTGATGTGAGCAAACTTCTTTTATTGAGTTTGAATAAGATTGTGGAGTCTTTATTCTTTTAAGAGGGATTCAAGGGAACTTACCAGGAACGTACAATTCAGTCTGAGACAGACTGAATTGTATAACAGTGAACTCACACGAGCCTGCAACCAGTTATCTGCTGTGCATATAAGAGGGAGAACTCTGCTAAGTAAAGGAACTTGCTAGTGCAAGTTAGGAAGGATATTAATAAGCAATATATCCTCTCCTGCCACCCTGAACATTCCCAGAGTCTCAACTCTTTCCCTCTAAGCAAAAGCATCCTCTGGTCAGCCAGGGAGCAGCCAAGGTTAATATTCTCTGAAGGTCGTCTTTATGTAGGATCTAGGGATGTTGGTGCCACCTGAAAGCCAGGACTCCCCAGTTATAGACTCCGCACACACTCAGGAGCAACATGACCTCCACATGTGAGCATATGATATGCTAATGTATTTCTAGGCTGCATCAACAGAGGTCTTGCCTTCTGGTTTCCCACTGGGGCCCCTGGTTGCCACTGGGAGAATAGGATTGTGGGTTCAAACCCTGCGTTGGGCAAAAGATTCCTGCATTGCAGGGGGTTGGTCTAGATGACCCTTGACCCTTAGGGTCCCTTCCAGCCCTACAATTCTAGGGTTCTAGGAACTACAGCCCTAATGAATGTATTCAGCATGTTCTCTTGCTTTTAAAGGGGATGCAACAACAGCCTGGGAGCTTCAGAACATCAAGACACAAGGAGAAATCAAGTTACATACCCTGGTCCTCCTGTTACAGAGGAAATTTGCGCTGGAATCCTGACATGTTTTTCTGAGGGTCTGTCCTGAAGACAGATAGCAGGAGCCAGGAAGTAAAAAGCACCTGCTGCCGCAAACTCCTGATGTCAGCACCTCACTGAACAACTCAGACATGGTTTTGATAATTGCTAAAAAGGGGAGGAAAATCTCAAGTGAGGTCTTTTTTGCAGTCTGCTGCGCCGAGCAGGGTAATGCAATTCTTCCCAGAGACACTAAAACAGCAAATGAAGTCTGCAGATCTATTTTTGCCTTCTCTTATGTGGTGCATTATGAAGTGATGCTCAAGGTTCTGATAAACAGGTAAATAAATTTTACTTAAAAAAAAAAAAGAATAAGAAAACAGGCCAGTGCTACAAATTGCTTTCCTGAGTGTTTTCATCTTCAACAGAGATGGCAAATGCAAACAAGCCCAAACCTATTTTTATTCCCTGGTAATTCCCACATGGACGAGATCTGCAAGCGAGCTGCTTTTGGGAGAAAACTATTCTGCTGATGTTGGCAGGGCAGGAGGGAGAGGACGGCAGAAACAAGGAGTTGGGAGAGACTGAACGAGCGGCAGAGAGGGGTACTTAATAGAAAATTGGAGCGTAAACAGGACAGGCACACACTCCAGTTGCGCTAACACATTTTCACTCTCTGTTGATGGTGTGTTTTATGTTATTTTATTCAAAAAATGCAAGTTAAGTTTTTGTTGAGACAAACCAAAACAGGGGGAGAGGAGAACCTTTTCCATGCTTGCAGTTTGCCTCCTTAAATCACAGGGAGGTAACATTAGGAAGAACTTTCTGATGGCAAGAGCTGTCAGATGGTGGAACAGACCCCCCTCAGAAGCTGGTGGGCTCCCCTCTTTTGGAGGTCTTCAACAGAAGTTGAATGGCCATCTGTCAAGGATTCTTTAGCTGTGATTCCTGCATTGCAGGACCCCTTGGGGGTCAAGTACAACTCTCCAATTCTATGATTGTAGGTGTGATGAGCTTTTATTTTATTTATTTCATAAAATCTATACATCCCCCTTCCTTCCATCTATCTGTCTGATGTTCCCTTTCTCTGTAACTATCTCTGAATCTAAATAAATAGTAGATAGTTTCAGAGATTCAGGTAGGTAGCTGTGTTGGTCTGATGCAGTCAAAATAAATAAAAAAATTGTCCAGTAGCACCTTAGAGACCACTAAGTTTGTTCTGGGTATAAGCTTTCATGTGCCTGCACACTTCTTCAGATACCATGCATGCACGTGAAATCTTATATCTAGAACAAACTGTGGAGGCCAATTCTGGACCCACACGTCCTTCTACAGTGGGAACATTGGTTTACGGGCAGGAGTTGATCTCGGTGAGGGTTTGCCAAGCGTGCCTTCCTCTTAGCACATTTCTCCCTTTTGTCCAGAGTTTGAGCATCTTCAAAGCCTATGACACCTTTAGTAAAGGCTGCTCTCCAATTGGAGCACTCGCAGGCAGGTGTTTCCCAGTTATCGGTGTTTATACTACATTTTTAAAGATTTGCCTTAAGAGCATCCTTAAACCTCTTTTGTTGACCACCAGCATGACGCTTTCCCTTCTTAAGTTGAGAATCGGCCATCTACCTACCAACCTACTTACCTCTCTGCTGGTTCTACGATGAAGCATTAAATTTTAGCATTAAATGGCAACCAACCTTCTTGTTCCTCTGGGTCTTCCAGCTGTCCTCCGTTGTCCAGGGAAAACTTTCACTAAGATGCGACTGGTCCATGGTGAAAGTTATCTGTGGATCAACAGGCTGTCTGCCGTTTATTAATGGCCGGTTGAATTGAAAGGCACCATTAAGCAGTATCTCCTTCCGAAACTTATGATATCCTGGGCTGGTTATGGAACATTTCTCCCACACCTTGTGGCAGCTGCTGCCTCACCTGCTTGAGCTAACATTTGCTCAGTGTGAAGGATGTGGCCTGTGAAAGGGAAAAAATCCTTCGTTCTGCTCGACCTTTAGAAATGGAGACAGATACCAGATGGGTTTCTCCAGAGTTAACTTTGGTTTCGGCCAAATGGCTTCAAGTTACAGGAAAGGAGGTTGCTACGAAGCATCAGGAAGAACTTTCTTTCTTTCTTTTTTTAAAAATAATTTTATTAGTAATTTCAACATAACAATTCATTTTTCCTTCTTCATTCATTACATACACCTCAATTTCTTAACATTCACTATATATTTCTCCCTCCCTCCCCTCCAGGGCTTCCCCCAACTTCTGCTTCTAGTTTGTTTCTCTTTTCACCCATTTTGCTATCTCTTAACAGAAAAAGTTATTAATAACATAACATCAAGCCTAAAAACATAAAAAATAAAATACACTATAATGTTTCACTATTTTCTAAACATTTTCTAATACTAATAATGTGAATGTTTATTTAAATCCTGCCATCAAGTCTATTGACTTTCTTTGTTTCTGCAAATATAATATAAATGCTTCCCATTCTTTTTCAAAGTCGCTGTTGTCTTTTTCTCTTTATCTGACATTTTTGCCAGTTCTGCATAGTTTATCAACTTCTCTGGCCATTGTTCTTTAGTTGGTATTTCTCCTGACAGCTGGACATATTAAGGGCCCCATTACCTCCAGTAGCTGAGGGCCTCATCAAACCTAAATCCTCATGGTGGGTTGGCACTGAGAGCCTTCTCCTCCCTAATTTTTTCCGCAATGCCCTTTGTTGGTTTGGATGTGAATCTGCCCCCTGCCAACGCACTTTTTCTGGCATTAGCCCCCCTCCCTCTCTCCTTCTGCGTTATAGCCCAGTGATTCTGGACATGAGGATATTCTGTTTGAATTGCCTGAATGTTATCTCTGTTCAACTTCGATGCGTGACCTTTCCACTGGGATGCAGCCATTACACTGAAGGCTCTATTCAGTGGGATTGTTTGATGCACTTGAACATGGCTTGCCAGAGCCCTGCAAAGGAGAGATAGGGCTCCTGCTCCAGAATTCACAATGCAACAAAACACACACACCCCTTTTCTCTCTCTCTCCTGGTGACTCACGGTACTAACAGGCTGCTCTCATTCTCCTGATCTCAGTATTAGAAGGGGTGGGGCCCAAAGCTCGCCCCTCTCTGAACCTGATTAAACAGCTGGAAAAATCTGCTTGAATATCCACAGGACCCTGGAGGACCCCCCTCCTGTGACCCTGACATAGACGGGAGCCGGCCTGGAGATATTTATACAGAAGGTCAGTGTCGGAGCTGGTGAAATCAATAGAGGAAGGCTGGAAAATGAAAGCAAGGTATTG
Source organism: Podarcis gaigeae (assembly GCF_964106915.1). NCBI lineage: Eukaryota > Metazoa > Chordata > Lepidosauria > Squamata > Lacertidae > Podarcis > Podarcis gaigeae. The sequence continues at coordinate 2,093,992 of NC_139678.1, forward strand.
ATGTGGAGGCTGAGCTGTGGGCACAGTAGTAAGAATAAAAGAAGAACGTGCTGGATTAGGTCAAATGGATTAGTTTTCCATTCCCACAGTGGCTAAACACCCATCACCAAATGTCCCTGTTTTCCAAGAACAGCCCTGAATTTACAGAAGCTGTCCTGGTTTCTGATTTGATCCCGGAATGTTCTGTTTCTCCTTAAAAAGGTAAAAGGGAGCCCTGACTGTTAGGTCCAGTTGCGGATGACTCTGGGGTTGTGGTGCTCATCTCGCTTTACAGGCCGAGGGAGCCGGTGTTTGTCCGCAGACAGCTTCCGGGTCATGTGGCCAGCAGGACTAAGCTGCTTCTGGAGAACCAGAGCAGCACACGGAAACACCGTTTACCTTCCCGCTGGAGTGGTACCTATTTATCTACTTGCACTTTGACGTGCTTTTGAAATGCTAGGTTGGCAGGAGCAGGGACCGAGCAACAGGAGCTCACCCCGTCACGGGGATTCGAACCACCGACCTTCTGATCGGCAAGTCCTAGGCTCTGTGGTTTAGACCACATCACTATTTTCACTGGAGAAATGTCAGAGGGTATGGAAGACCACACACAGGATTCAAGCCCAAGAGTGCTTTCTCCTCTTGTGGTTTCCATCAACTGTTATTCAGAAGCATCCGAGTCTTCTTCAGGTGACATGGGGAACTTCTCTAACAGTTTTAGGGAGCAGAGCAAGGAGAGGGGGGGGGGAACATTCTGTTGTGCGAGGACTTCTTCCCATGAGAAAATGCTTACACAGCCCTAAGTAGGATGCAACCCTTTGATTCTTCCTCTCTAAAGGATGATTTGCCTTCTCAGAAACAAAGAATGTGGCACAGTCCTTGCTGACTGCACAATTTCAAAACACAACTGCAAAGATCACACCGTTTCTGGCCCCTCTCTCTCTCCCCCCCCCCCCCGTTTTCTGTGTGAGCAAATCCTGCACACAAATCTTGAGAGCAGTCAACCACACTGCTTTTCAGCTGCCTTTTAAAGGGGTACAGCAGGTCTGTATTGCATCTCCATCTCCATCTCCATCTCCATCTCCACCTCCATCTCCATCTCCATCTCCATCTCCATCATCTCCATCATCTCCATCATCTCCATCATCTCCATCTCCACTCCCTTTTCTTTTCTCTCTCCCTTTCTCTTTCTCTATCTCTTTTAGCACTTTACAGTGGTACCTCGGGTTAAGTACTTAATTCATTCTGGAGGTCCGTACTTAACCTGAAACTGTTCTTAACCTGAAGCACCACTTTAGCTAATGGGGCCTCCCGCTGCCGCCGCACGATTTCTTTTCTCATCCTGAAGCAAAGTTCTTAACCTGGAGCACTATTTCTGGGTTAGTGGAGTCTGTAACCTGAAGCGTATGTAACCTGAAGTGTATGAAACCCGAGGTACCACTGTATTTTCATAACTGAAATTTAATGAATGAATGAATGAATGAATGAATGAATGAATGTTGGCCACCTTGAACTATGCAAAGGGCTGTCCCATGGAAGATGGAGAAAACCTATTTCCTGCTTCTCCACAGAGTAGGATGCAAAGCAATGGATTCAAGTGACAAGAAAGGAGATTCCAACTTTACATCAGGAATATTTTCTGACAGTAAGAGATGTTTGAGAGTGGTACAGATGACATAGGAAGATGTCCTATGCCCCCCATGACAGGGGGTTGAATTAAATGACCTTTGGGGGTCCCTTCTATGATACTCTGTTGGGTTGGGACTCATAAAGACAGGCTTCTCACGAGAAAGGATTGTGGCTTCTCTCTCCAATGTTTGGGTCGAATCCTGGTGCCTTCGCCATTCTGCTCTCCAGCCTGGCGTAGTCTTTGCTCCTCTCTTCTCTCTTTGCTCTGGCAATCCTTGAAGCGGCGATTGAAATTCTTGCCCTGTGCTCTGCACATTCCTTGCCAGAGAGCCCCATTCATCAGAACTTCCTTGTTCTGGTTCAATTAAATTCTATAGCACTCGGAGGTGATGTAGCACCGGCCCTGGTGTAGAATTTCAATGCTGCCGACGCTCTTGTAAATACACGGCTGAGGATAAATTGGCCATCAGTGGCGCTGAGAGGAGGCGCAGAAAGTGTGTGACTACAGCTTGTTTTTATATGCTTGGAAGAGGGTGAGCCATTGCCAAGGACCTGGGCAATGTTCTTGAGCCTGGCAAGAAGGGGGGCAGGATTTGGTGTGTTTTTGTGTGTGTGTGTGTGTGTGTGTGTGTGTGTGTGTGTATCATAAAATAAACACTGCTTTGCATTGGATGTTTTCAAGCAATGTTTTGGGACAGACTGGGAGATCTTGCTTGGATCACTACAATTAAAGCTGTATTTGTATGTATTCAGATAATTGTTGTTGTTGTTGCTGTTTAGTCGTTTAGTTGTGTCCGACTTTCGTGACCCCCTGGACCAGAGCATGCCAGGCACTCCTGTTGTCCACTGCCTCCCGCAGTTTTGTCAAACTCATGCTGGTAGCTTCAAGAACACTGTCCCACCATCTCGTCCTCTGTTGTCCCCTTCTCCTTGTGCCCTCCATCTTTCCCAACATCAGGGTCTTTTCCAGGGAGTCTTCTCTCCTCATGAGGTGGCCAAAGTATTGGAGCCTCAGCTTTAGGATCTGTCCTTCCAGTGAGCCCTCAGGGCTGATTTCCTTCAGAATGGATAGGTTGGATCTTCTTGCAGTCCATGGGACTCTCCAGAGTCTCCTCCAGCACCATAATTCGAAAGCATCCATTCTTCGGTGACTAATATGAGTTTGACCAAACTGCAGGAGGCAGTGGAAGACAGGAGTGCCTGGTGTGCTCTGGTCCAGGGGGTCACGAAGAGTTGGACACAACTAAACAACAACAACAACTGGTTTCCCTATTTCACCTTATCTTTCCTACGTATGACACAAATTTTTCCCATTCTTTTTGAAATGTTTCATCGCCCTGTTGTCAATTTCCCCCCATTAATTTAGCTATAACTGCATATTCCATTGCCTTCTGTTGCCATTCTTCTACTGTTGGCAGTGTTGCTGTTTCCAAACAGCAAACAGCACATGTGCCCTTTCAGCGACGATGATGGGAAAGCTCTCTCTCTTTCTCTCTCCCCATTCTCTGGAATCCAAACACATCGCCCAGCGCAGAGGAGAAAGAGCTATTTCGGGAATATGAAATTGCTGCAGAGCAAGGGAGGTAGAGAACGCCTGTCGAAAGGAGATGTGTAATGTTTCTAGATTGCATGAGAGCTCAAAGGGCAAAGAGCGCGGAGTCTATTTCTTGCTAAGGGACCGTTGAGGAGGCCTTGCTGAGGAGGTCGGCATCTGCTTCAGAAAAGGGGGGGGCAGCATCAACAAATCAACCCCCAAACAGGCTCATCTCCTCATCTCCTGGAAGAAGAGTCTCCTTTCCTGCCCCCTTGACATGGTAATTATCATTCAAGGTGCTGATGGCAGCAAGCTTTACAGCTTCCAAATAAACGGTGCTTTTTTGAGGGAAGGGCTCCCCAGGCAGACATCAGCCAGCGGAGAAGAGTCAGGAAAGGTGAGCCTGGGAAAAAGATGCTGCTTACATAAGATGGGCAGAGGAGGGATGGACAGGCGTACAGATGAGATTGCGACCGCTTGAGCTCTTGACAGAGAGATTCCGGGTCAGGGCAACAGAAAAAACAATGCCATGCAATATATATTTCCAGTCCTGGACAAGGCAGATATCTCCAGCTGTAGCCAGCTCTAGTAAAGGTAAAGGGACCCCTGACCATTAGGTCCAGTCGTGGGCAACTTTGGGGTTGCGGCGCTCATCTCGCTTTATTGCCGAGGGAGCCAGCGTACAGCTTCCGGGTCATGTGGCCAGCATGACTAAGCCGCTTCTGGCGAACCAGAGCAGCGCACGAAAATGCCGTTTACCTTCCCGCCGGAACGGTACCTATTTATCTACTTGCACTTTGACGTGCTTTCGAACTGCTAGGTTGGCAGGAGCAGGGACCCAGCAACGGGAGCTCACCCCGTTGCGGAGATTCAAACTGCCGACCTTCTGATCAGCAAGTCCTAGGCTCTGCCTACCTCTCCTTTAAATCAGAACCAGTGAAGGAGGTGAAGGTCCTGCGTGAGTGTCTGCAGACTGAGATTAAAAGATTGAGGTTGAATCCCGACAAGACAGAAGTAACGTAATAATAATAATAATAATAATAATAATAATAATAATAATAATAATAATAATATTTGTACCCCGTCCATCTGGCTGAGTTTCCCCAGCCACTCTGGGCGGCTCCCAATTGAGTGTTAAAAACAATACAGCATTAAATATTAAAAGCTTCCCTCAACAGGGCTGCCTTCAGATGTCTTTTAAAGAGAAGATAGCTACTTATTTCCTTCACATCTGAAGGGAGGGCGTTCCAAAGGGTGGGTGCCACTACTGAGAAGGCCCTCTGCCTGGTTCCCTGTAACCTCACTTCTTGCAATGAGGGAACTGCCAGAAGGCCCTCGGAGCTGGACCTCAGTGTTCGGGCTGAGCGATGGAGGTGGAGACCGAGGCCGTTTAGGGCTTTCAAGGTCAGCACCAACACTTTGAATTGTGCTCAGAAACTGGGAGCCAATGCAGATCTCTCAGGACCGGTGATGAGTCTGAGAGGTTTTCTATTTGCCTTGCCACTTCCCCTGGGGAAAAGGGCACTTTGCCGCTGAATCAGAGCAAATGTCAGTCCATGGCAAACACTCTTGATGTTTGCTCTGGTTCAGCAGTAAAAAGCAGCTTTCCCTGGGGCGAGGGAAGCCTCAGGACAAGCAAAAGTTGATGATTCCCCGTTTCCAGCAATCTGTAGAAGGTTTATTTGTTGGGTAGTCAGTGCAGAGAATAGTGAGTTAGATGAAGGAATGGTATGATCCAATATTAGGCAGTTTCCTACATTCCTCTGTTGACTTTGGGCCAGTCTTCATTCTTTGAAGGGATTCCCAGGTATCATCTAGTCCAACCCCCACATTAAGAACATTAGAAGAGCCTGCAGGATGAGGCCAATGACCCATTGAGTCCAGCATCCTCTTCTCACAGTGGCCAACCAGGTGCCTCAATGGGAACCCCGGAAGCAGGATCTGAGAGCTACAGCACCTGGCATTCAGATGCAGGGGAGGCAGAGCCCAGCCATTGTGGCCAGGAGCCGCTGATAGTCTTTCCCTCGCCCATGAATTTGTCCAATCCTCCTTGAAAGCCAGCTGTCTTGGTGGCCATCACCGCCTCCTGTGGCAGGGAGTTCCATATGCAAGCAGGACTCTGGGCAGCTTCCAACAAAGATGAAAAATACATTAAAATGTTACACATTAAAAACTTCCCTGAACAGAACAAAAAAAATTCCTTCCAGTAGCACCTTAAAGACCAACTAAGTTAGTTCTTGGTATGAGCTTTCGTGTGCATGCACACTTCTTCAGTGAATGCACACAGTGTGCATGCACACGAAAGCTCATACCAAGAACTAACTTAGTTGGTCTTTAAGGTGCTACTGGAAGGAATTTTTTTTGTTTTGACTATGGCAGACCAACACGGCTACCTATCTGTAACCTTCCCTGAACAGGGCTGCCTTCAGATGTCTTCTAAATGTCAAGTAGTTGTTTATCTCTTTGACATCTGATGGGAGGGCGTTCCGCAGGGAGGGCGCCACCACCAAGAAGTCCCTCTGCCTGGTTCCCTGTAACTTGGCTTCTTGCAATGAGGGAACCACCAGAGGGCCCTCAGAACGATGGGGGTGGAGACGCTCCTTCAGGTATACTGGACCAAGGCCATTTAGGGCTTTTAAGGTCAGCACCAACACTTTGAATTGTGCTCGGAAACGTACTGGGAGCCAATGTAGGTCTTTCAGAACTGGTGTTATGTGTTCTTGGGGGCCGCTCCCAGTCACCAGTCTAGCTGCTGCATTCTGGATTAGTTGTAGTTTCCAGATCACCTTCAAAGGTAGCCCCACGCAGAGCGCATTGCAGTAGTCCAAGCAGGAGATTACCAGAGCATGCGCCACTCTGGCCAGACAGTGCGCGGGCAGGTAAGCTTAAGGCTACATTCTCAGGTGCAGCCAGATGCAACCATTCATGGCGAATAACAGCCGCAGCATCTCTCCAGCCCATCTCAGCCCTGAGTCACGGCACATTGTCTTGAGAGCAAAGGTGGATTTACAACTCCCTTCCCATGTCGAATGACTCCGCCACCATCAGCCTCTTTAGAATTCACCCGTTGTAATTAAGATTCAGGGGAAGGCTGAGGAGCCAATAAAATGCAGAGGGAACTCACATTCTTTTAAGCTTAATTTACTAGTTCATAAGCTGGGCATCCTCATGAATTCTGGAGTGGCGGCAAAGCAGTTGGGCTAATGAGCGCGAGGGGACTGGTAAATCGAATTCAGGACTCGGCCGACTCTCAGCGTTGCTGTTGTGTGGCGAGAGGAGGAAGATGAAGAGGGGCAGTGAAGAAAGACAGGCACAATCTGTTGGGTGATTTATTATTATTATTATTATTATTATTTTACTTTTTGAAGTGGATTTTCATCATAATTTTCAACTGGGGGCAACCCAGTCAGTTGGGCGGCACATTAATGCAACTAATACTAATACTACTAATAAACTGAGAATATCTGCCCTCCTGCCACCCCATGCAGTTTAAGGGTGACAATTTTTATTTGGTTATTTTTGAAGTAAGAACATGAGAAGAACTTGCTGGATCAGGCCCATGGCCTGCCCAGTCCGTTATGCTGTTCCCACAGTGGCCAACCAGGTGCTCCAATGGGAAACCCATAAGGAGGACCTGACCACGAGATACCTGTGGGAAACCTGCAAGCTGGATTTGGGCACAAAAGCAACTCTCCCCTCTTGCAGTTTCCAGAGGCTGGAATTTCAGAAGCATTTCTGCCTCCTGCTGCAAAGGCAGGGCATAGTGTTCATCCTGGCTAGGAGCCACCGATAGCCCTTGTGATAAGAATTTTAAAGTCTTCTTCTTGTTGTTGTTTAGTCGTTTAGTCGTGTCCGACTCTTTGTGACCCCCTGGACCAGAGCACGCCAGGCCCTCCTGTCTTCCACTGCCTCCCGCAGTTTGGTCAGACTCATGCTGGTAGCTTCGAGAACACTGTCCCACCACCTGGTCCTCTGTCGTCCCCTTCTCCTTGGGCCCTCCATCTTTCCCAACATCAGGGTCTTTTCCAGGGAGTCTTCTCTTCTCATGAGGTGACGACCAACCTAGCTGGCATTGAAAGAGGATTGGACTGATTCATGGAGGAGGAGAGGCTGTTGTAAACAAAAATCTGCCCTTTCTTTCCTTATGGGGTATCCAAGAGCCCATATAGAGTCCTTATGGAGGTTCCCTATTGGCAGGAGAAAATAACGGAAGTCAACCAGAGAATATTGAGAAGCAAAGCTGCTAGTAAGCCGGTTCTTTATTAAAGCTGCTGTAACAGGGTCCTCACTCACCACATGCAGGAAGGAGGAGGAACTCAGAACAAAGGTGTGCCTGCCATTATATAGAAATTTTAAATCCCCTGCCCTAGAGGCCCTAAGCAACTAAACAACAACAGGTTGGTGGCCATCCCTGCCTTCTGTGGCAGGGAGTTCCATAGTTTGATTATGTACTTTTTAAACAAGTCCATTCTTTGATCTGTCCGGAATCTTCCAGTGTTCAGCTTCAGTGGAAGCAAATGAATTCTGGTGTTACAAGAGAAGAAAGTGACCCGTAATTGTCATGGGTCCCTTTACCTTTACCTCCACTTGGGCTCCATATGGGGATTTGCCTCCAAGGCCTGAGGCAGTGATGTTTCTGACAGCACCAACATCATCATCAACTGAATTTATATACCGCTCTAAACCTGGAGGTCTCAGGGTGGTTCACCAAAAAGATCACAATATATAAAATCAAAATAAGAACACTAACACAATAACCCCCGCCCAAAAAAGAGCCACATTTTAAAAGGGTATAGGATGTCAATCAGGTCAACCAAAGGCCTGGTTAAACAGGAACATTTTTGCCTGTTACCTAAAGGTGTCTAATGAAGGCGCCAGGCGAACTTCTCCGGTGAGAGCACTGCACAGATGGGGAGCCACCACAGAGAAGGCCCTGTTCTCGAGTTGCCACCCTCCGGACCTCTCAAGGAGGAGGCACACAAAGAGGGACCTCGGAAGATGATCTCAGGGTCATATGGAAAGAGGCGGTCCTTGAGGCATCACAGTCCTGCGCATGCTTTTCTTCTGTTCTTATGGAAATCCAATTTTCCCCTCTTGAATTTGGGCCTGGGTTTGGGGGTTCTCAATTACCAGACCTTTCCCCATCACCCCGGAACAGCACCAAGGCATCTACCTGTGGACACTCACCATTCCAGAAGAATCGCAACATATATAGAGAAATTCCTCCCCACCACTGCTTTCCAGACATGCCTGTGAGGAGAATCAGAGCTTACAGGGTTAATAGCTCAGAGTGTGCATCCTGCCCACTGGGGGCTGGTCCCACATAAGGAGTTTTGTCTGTTCTTTGTTATTAGACTTAGTTTCGGTTTTGCTGACCACCAGAGCCAGCAATGTCTGCTCGTTCTCCTGGAATGCTGATATGCTGATTTATTGCTGCTGTACAAATAAACACTTCGTAGATTAGGAAGAAGCTGTGTACAGACTGCTATTTCTGCACACACACAAGGCACACACCGCTGTCCGCGATACTCTGCTCGAAGCTGGGAAAAGTCCAGAGGCACAGAGAAACGTGCCGGATGTCTGAATCCCACAATGCCTCTGTGAATTTGGACACTCATGAAATTTGACTAGGGCCATCAATGTTTGCAACTTGAATGTCATTGTTCCTGTAGTTTTGGACGTTCACTGTCACTGTCCGACCCAGCTCCAAACACAGCTTTGAATGTATTCTGCCCTCTGCCCACTGTTATGTTCTTGGTAATGATGAACGAAATCTTGGGGCATGTCAACAGCTTTGCTCGGCCATCTCATAGTGCTGATTGGCTATATCACCCTAACAATGTTCCCCGTCGTCAGGTGACTTCTTCGCACCCATTGCAATCTTGCCTAATATTCCACTGCAACTTTCCCTTTCATCATCCTGTCATCCTCTTGATGGCTATTCATATGCCGAGGCACTTGCACTATCCATCACCTGTCAATTATCTTCCTTTTCTTTTCTGTTTCGGAGCTATCGGGAAGGAGCCTTTCATCCCCAGCGCACAGGAGCAAACCCTTTTTTCTAAAGATAACACCTTCTGACTTGCAAAGGTATTTGATCACATCTCTCCGCTAAATAAATGGGACGCAGGTGGCGCTGTGGGTTAAAGCCTCAGCACCTAGGACTCGCCGATCGAAAGGTCGGCGGTTCGAATCCCTGCGGCGGGGTGCGCTCCCGCTGCTCGGTCCCAGCGCCTGCCAACCTAGCAGTTCGAAAGCACCTCTGGGTGCAAGTAGATAAATAGGGACCGCTTACCAGCGGGAAGGTAAACGGCGTTTCCGTGTGCGGCTCTGGCTCGCCAGAGCAGCGATGTCACGCTGGCCACGTGACCCGGAAGTGTCTCCGGACAGCGCTGGCCCCTGGCCTCTTAAGTGAGATGGGCGCACAACCCCAGAGTCTGGCAAGACTGGCCCGTACGGGCAGGGGTACCTTTACCTTTACCTTTACCTCCGCTAAATGGGCTCTCAGACGCAAAGTAAATTTGCACATCACCTTACAGGAGCTGGAATGGCCAGTTAACAAAGGCGTCGAGATAATAAGATACAGATAAGGGTGCTGCTCTCCTGTAAATTACAAATTGAGATACAACCACCATTGTCTGAATCCCCATAATAAGGATTTGCGAAGTAGAGGCTAATTTGATCATGTGCAAGATCTCCAAGCTTCTTGTTGGCCTCTGTTTGTCTCAGGAGACAATGGAGGAGTGAGCCTTTGGGGGCAAAGTCAAACCATTGAAGAGTTACAATGCCTGCTGTGGCTGTAGAAACCAATATGGGAGAGACATGTTTAGTTGCAGTCGGGACAGAGGAAGGCTTCTGGTGTGTTGCTGCAGATGCACCAGGGTGATTCTTCCCTCTGTGCTCCTCTCAGCGGTCATAACATCTTTATTAACACAGCCTTATGGGGAGTTGGTTAGCACTGGTACCAGGTGAAGCTGATTTTGGCCTGAGCGTGTAGGTCTGTTGGTGCACTTTCAGAGCTGCATCTTTAGTTATCCTGCAGGAACATCAAGAAAGAGCAGACTTTTGCCCACCTGGCTCCCTCCACAAGTTTTGGACGACAACTCCCATCAGCACCAAGCTGGCCAGGGCTGAAGAGAATTGCAGTCATAGCTTTTGGAAGGAGCCGGTTTGAGGAATGTATAGTTCAAGCTGTGGTTTTCCCAGGAGTGATGTATGGAAGTGAGAGCTGAACCATCAAGAAGGCTGATCGTCGAAGAATGGATGCTTTTGAATTCTGGTGCTGGAGGAGACTCTGGAGAGTCCCATGGACTGCAAGAAGACCAAACCTCTCCATTCTGAAGGAAATCAGCCCTGAGTGCTCACTGGAAGGGCAAATCCTGAAGCTGAGGCTCCAATACTTTGGCCACCTCATGAGAAGAGAAAAGACCCTGATGTTGGGAAAGATGGAGGGCACAAGGAGAAGGGAACGACAGAGGACGAGATGGCTGGACAGTGTTCAGCATATTTCATGACCTTGTACTGCCACTCTTCTGTGTTGGCAATTGTTGTTGTTTCCACACCTGAGGCAGCAGTAATCTCCCCGCTGTTGTTGTGTATAGGAACAATTTCTGACCCTTCTTATCAATATCCTCTCCCATCATTCCCAACAAGAATGCCTCTGATTTTTTTCAGAAATGTGTACCTAAAGCTCTTCTTTAATTCATTGTATATACTTTCCCTGATGTTGGGAAAGATGGAGGGCACAAGGAGAAGGAGATGACAGAGGACGAGATGGTGGGACAGTGTTCTTGAAGCTACCAGCATGAGTCTGACCAAACTGCGGGAGGCAGTGGAAGACAGGAGTGCTTGGCATGCTCTGGTCCAGGGGGTCACGAAGAGTCGGACACGACTAAATGACTAAACAACAACAACAACAATCTCATGCACTCTTGTGCCGCAATCTCAGGGCGAGATCATGTGAATGTGTCATGGAAGATGTGCATCCTGGTTTTTCCTGTAAAAAAGTTGGACGGTATGTGAGAGCTTGTATGTGCAATATTCCAGAATGTTTTTAAAGAATGTCTGTTTTTTTTCTCCCCAGTTCAAGCCTTGTCCTGATAAACATCCACTTTTTAAAATAGGCCGACCTTAAACCTTCATTATCTTCTTGAAAACGATGCTATCCAAAGCAACATTTAAATAAAATAAGGCAGCAGGTCCCTCATTGTTTCCTGCTGAAAGCTCTGTGAAAATGCCGGCCTCCTTCAAAGGGATTATGCTCTTTGCTAAACATTTATTCACCCTCAAAGGTGAAATAATCTCTGCAAATTTCTCCCTCTCTTTTCCCATGAGTGCAGCAAGCCTAAAATCATAAATTTAACCATTGCCCAGAGCAACAACAAACCAGGCCCAAGAGCCTGAATCTGTGGATTATGGATATTCACACCAAAAGGGAGGGCGGATGAGGAAGCAGAAAGCAAAAGGGAGATACTATATTATTTGACAAATGTTTTGCTCTGCAGAGAAAGAGTTGACAAAGGCAGAGACGAAGACAGTGGGAGCCCTTGTGATGTTTGCTACGTCGGAGATGAAAAATAAAATGTCTCGCTTTCTTCAGTCTTTTACCTTACTTTATCCCCCATTTTTAATACCACACAGACTGTGCAAACACCCATTCACACCTGAGCAGGTTTCTATGTCTTCTGAAAGAAGGTAATTAGGAATCCCTGAAAGCTGGCCATTCCACCTCTGTTCAAAAACTCCAGCAAGTCCATCACTTTCCAAGGGAGTCTCTTCTGCTGCTGAATGGCTCTTGCTATCAGAAAATTCTTCCTAACATTGAGTCGGAATTTCCTTCCTTGTCATTTGAATCTTTTGGTTTGAGAAAGCCAGTTTGCTCCCTCTTCCATGTGACAGCCTTTCAGATATCTGAAGGTGGTTCTCAAGTCACCTCTCTGTCTCCTCTTCTCCAGACCCTCGGTCATCCTGGCCGCCCTGCCCTGAACACGTCCCAGCTTGTCGATATCCTCCTTAACTTGGGGTGCCCAGAACTAGACACAGGGATCTAGTATGTTGTTTTGTCGTTTAGTCGTGTCCGACTCTTTGTGGCCCCCTAGACCAGAACACGCCAGGCCCTCCAGTCTTCCACTGCTTCCCACAGTTTGGTCAAACTCATGCTGGTAGCTTCAAAAACACTGTCCCACCATCTCGTCCTCTGTCGTCCCCTTCTCCTTGTGCCCTCCATCTTTCCCAACATCAGGTCTTTTCCAGGGAGTCTTCTCTTCTCATGAGGTGGCCAAAGTCTTGGAGCTTCAGCTTCAGGATCTGTCCTTCCAGTGACCACTCAGGGCTGATTTCCTTCCGAATGGAGAGGTTGGATCTCCTTGCAGTCCATGGGACTCTCAAGAGTCTCCTCCAGCACCATAATTCAAAAGCATCAATTCTTCGGCGATCAGCCTTCTTTATGGTCCAGCTCTCACTTCCATACACCACTACTGGGAAAACCATGGCTTTAAGTATACGGACCTTAAATTGGGGTGCCCAGATCTAGACACAGGGATCTAGTACAATGTCTTCTAATTTGACTTTGGATCTGGGCCAAAGCATTTGGGGAAGCAGGTGCTATAAGAAAGCTGCAGAGATAGTGCAGGATAGTGCACACCCCGGAAATGATCACTTTCAGCTTCTGCCTTTTGGAAGAAGGTACAGTGGTACCTCAGGTTACATACGCTTCAGGTTACAGCCTCCGCTAACCCAGAAATAGTGCTTCAGGCTAAGAACTTTGCTTCAGGATGAGAACTGAAATCGTGCTCCAGTGCCGTGGTGGCAGCAGGAGGCCCCATTACCTAAAGTGGTGTTTCAGGTTAAGAACAGTTTCAGGTTAAGAATGGACTTCCGGAACAAATTAAGTACTTAACCTGAGGTACCACTGTACAGGGTTATAAAGACTAGGACTAGCCGCCTGAGAAACAGTTTCTATCCAAATGCGATTTTGGTTTTAAACGCAGTGTAAGGAGTCTGTATGGGAGTGTATTGTATTTTTAAAATGGGGTATCAGAGTTTTTAGAAGGCTAACCAGGCTGGGATAGCTGGGATAGCAGGCTTGTTGGTTTTGAATGTCTTATGTAGATTTTTTTCCCCCAATTTCGTTGTTCTGTATGGGACAATGACAATAAAGATTATCGTATCGTGCATTCTTGAGAATGAGCTGTGGTAGCGATTGGCTCTTCGTGTGTCAGTCTCACCCGCTCCCTGTTGGTTGATGGAGCATGAATCCAGTGTTACCAGAAGCCACCTATTGCTTCTCTTATGGTAAGGTAAAGGACCCCTGGACGGCTAAGTCCAGTCAAAGGTGACTGTGGGGTTGCGGCACTTATCTTGCTTTCAGGCCGAGGGAGCTGGTGTTCGTCCGCAGACAGCTTTCCGGGTCATGTGGCTGCAGAACTAAACTACTTCCGGCACATGAAGGACTGCGATGGAAACCAGAGTGCACAGAAACGCCATTTACTTGCCCGTCACAGTGGTACCTATTTATCTACTTGCACTGGCTTGCTTTTGAGTCGCTAGGTTGGCAGGAGCTGGGACAGAGCAACAGGAGCTCATTCTGTCGCAGGGATTCAAACCGCAACCTTCCAATCGGCAAGCCCAAGAGGCTCAGTGGTTTAGATCACAGAATCACTCGCGTCCCCTGTTGACCCTTAACACCCTGCTAACCCTATGAGGAAAGGTTGGAAGAAGGGAAGGATTTTTTATGAAAAAAAAGCTTTGTGAATTTGTAGCATGTGCCTGGGAAAGATCCCCCTCCCAATTTGCTCTATCCTCTTCGTCTTCCTATATAAATAAAAACTGAAGGCTGTTGTCACCCTGGAGGTAATTCAGAATGCATCTTCCCACAATGGTTGATTTACATCTGCTTTTAACCTTTTGTTTTGTTTTTTAAACTGTTTTTATGTTTTGCAAACTACTACGATCTTCTTTTTTGTGAAATAGCAGTCTATGAATGCTTTTTTAAATAAACAAACGAGACAAAACAAAAGCTGCTGAGATGCTTCAGTTGTGTTTTCTGGTTGCTAAGCCTTCAACCCCACATATTCCGGAGACAGGCCGAAAAGTGGGTGGCTGCAACTTGCTGCCTTTGAAAAGTGCTCAGAAACTCCAACTAGCCCAGATGGCAATGAGACTGTCTCTGGGCACAACCCAAAGGGCTGGTTATGACCTGGAAAGCCCTATACGGCTTAGGTCCAGGTTATGGGAATCTGCCCTGACTCTGACATCTTCAGGGAAGGTATTTATTTTGGTCCTGCCAGCCTCCCAGCCGCGCATGATGGGGACGCAGGAGAGGGCCTTCTTGGTGGTGGCTTCTCTCAGGCCACTTTGGATCTTCCTGCCTAGAAGAGCCAGACTAGTTTCCTCACCTGATGCCTGCAGGCAAGTAAAGACCTTCTTATTCCAACAGGCTTTAGGGAACTGACTGCTTTTAATGAAAGGGCTGGTGCTGTGCTGTTTTTATTGTAAGTATCTGTATGTTTTTAACAGATTGTGTATATATATAGTTTTACTTCTCTTCATGTCTAATTGTTTTTTAATGGTTGTTTTGCTTCTATGGTTTTAGCTGTTCTTATGTTATCTGTTAGCCACTTGAGTCAGGAGGAAAGTGGGGTATAAACAAATATATAATTGTTGGCCTCTGTCTGTCTCGGAAGACGATGGAAGAAATTTATAATATATAAATATAATTATAAATTTATAATTTATAATTATATAATTATAATGACATCATCATAAAAGTGTCCCGGTAGCACACTTGCCCCTGAGACGGCAGGGTCATTCCCACACATGTTTTCCCACTTTGTCGTTGAATTCCCTGCCGAGGTTCTCTCAAGATGTTTGCAGTTTATCATCCGAAGGTGGGTTTATTGCTACCCCGGAGCGAGAGGAAGTGGCTGAGCGCACATAGCCAGGCAAGTCTCGGTTTGGCGGCGGCAGAGCCTGCTGAGCTCAGATGAAGAAAAACGCAGCTTCATTCATCCTCTCGGTCGTGTTCGTGTCTCCGAGGGAGGATGCCTTCATTTTGCTCTCCGTTCTCAAACAGAAGACCACAAAGCGGAATGAGGCCGTTGCCGCCTTTCAGCGTGGGTTCAGCTTCAGCCCACGTGCAGGTCCCAAACCCAGCATTCCTCAAACTTGTTGTTGTTGTTTAGTCATGTCCGACTATACGGACCTTTGTTGACAAGGTGATGTCTCTGCTTTTTAAGATGCTGTCTAGGTTTGCCATCGCCTTTCTCCCAAGGAGCAGGCGTCTTTTAATTTTGTGACTGCTGTCACCATCTGCAGTGATCATGGAGCCCAAGAAAGTAAAATCTCTCACTGCCTCCATTTCTTCCCCTTCTATTTGCCAGGAGATGATGGGACCAGTGGCCATGATCTCCGCTTTTTTGATGTTGAGCTTCAGACTATATTTTGCGCTCTCTTCTTTCACCCTCATTAAAAGGTTCTTTAATTCCTCCTAACTTTCTGCCATCAAGGCTGTGTCATCTGCATATCTGAGGTTGTTGATATTTCTTGCGGCAATCTTAATTCCGGCTTGGGATTCATCCAGCCCAGCCTTTCGCATGATACATGAGATTGCAGCACCCCTAATGGCCACTATGGAAAAATGTCCTGTTTTTCCCGGGACACTTGGCATGCGTGCTCTCAGCTGTCTCCCCCTAAAGACTTGCAGCCTGCGAGTGCTTCTGGATCCAGCTCTGTCACTGGAGACTCAGGTAGCCTCAGTGTCCAGAAGTGCCTTTTACCAACGGCAGCCCAACAGGTACAGCTATTTCTGGCCTGGGAATGCCTGGCCACAGTAGTTTGTGCATCGGTTACTTCAAGGCTGGATCAATGCAATGCGCTTTATGCAGGGCTTCCCTTGTGCAGGTCCATGGAGGCTAATCCAGAATGTGGCAGCTAGACTGGTGACTGGGAGCGGCTGCTGAGACCATATAACACCGGTCCTGAAAGACCTACATTGGCTCCCAGTACGTTTCCGAGCATAATTCAAAGTGTTGCTGCTGACCTTGAAAGCTCTAAACGGCCATGGATTTTTTATTCCACATCTCATAACAGAAACACCACTCGAAGAACTATGGGGTTTGTGGGTTTGTGACGCGAGCGACGGACAGCCTGGGTAGAATAACCACCCCCGAGACAGCAGCATCTGAACCACAACCCCGTAAACGTGGGTGGGGGTGGGGAGAGGCTCCTTTAAACAATGCTCCTTTCGCATCAATGTACTCGAACCAATCAATCAGGAAACGTGAATTTCCTGATTGCAGAACGCATTTAAAACCCCAAACGAGAACATTGTGAGTGTCTACCTTGCTCAGCCCAAATTAGCGGTCTATTTTTATGCAAATGGAGTTTCCGCATGGATTTCTGTCAATCAGGGACTCCATCTCTTGTTTGGCATCTTTCTGACAGTTTGGCGCTTGATGAGTGTTCATCATCTCCCTGTCACGGTTGCCCTGAAAAAAAAAAAAGGGGGGGGGGAGATGCTCAAATTGGAATATCTTTGCAAGACTATAATTTGTAGATTTGGATTTGTGGTTTTGTAGTATGACAGGGAGTATGATAGCCAGATGGCTGATGCTGTGCTTCTTCCAAAAGACTGAAGCTTCTTACTGAAAGCTCCATACAACTGGAGAGCTGGAAGGGACCTAAAGGGTCATAGAATCATACAATCCTAGAGTTGGAAGAGACATTGAGGGTCATCTAGTCCAACCCCCTGCAATGCAGGAATCTCAGCTCAAGCATCCCTGACAGGTAGCCAGCCAACCACTGCTTAAAAACCTCCAACGAAGGAGATGTCAGAGGAGTTCAGCCTACACTCGAGTAGGACCCTGGCAGAGACACATGCTCAACTGGCATGTTCTCTCCCTCCTGGTTGATCGTTCGGGAGCTTCGAAAGCTTTCTTCTGCCCGAACATCACAGCAACCAATGCCAACCGACACCGGCACACTTAGGGATCCGCAAAGTTTGCGCATTATGCGCGTAACAGACCTCAGCAACTCAGCATTTTGGCTAATCTACTTTATTTACTTATAAACACACATGGAGCACTGCAATATGGCTCCCTTTCTCTCTAGCATCAGACAGCAAAGAGAAAGGGAAAAGGACAATAGTCCCACTTCATGGAACACAGTAACACAAACATCCTGTCTCCATCACTTCCCACACGGTAGAGTCAAAACATACACTGTCATGTGAAAGACAACAATCCCGTGACTGCAATCATGCAGCAGGAATTCTAACAGGAGAGTCAACCTCCCGAGGGAGACAGTTCCACCCCCCCCTTGAGTCTGCCCATAAAAAACAAATTGAGAGCGAGACTTGTTGTGATACTTTTGTGGGTGAGATGAGAGTTTATTTGGACAGAGAGGAATGGCGTGCCAGAAGGAAAAATGAATTGATATTGACATATATCAATTAGTAACTTAGTCTTAATGTAACATTTTTATAGGCATCTCTGTATTTTTGCAATATTTTGTTTAAGTTGTTGGCTGTCGCTTCAGTTTTTTTGCCCACCGTTTAAAGATATTTTTAATCTATTAAGTGGTATAGAAAATAAATAATCAAAGGCTGTTGCTGGAATCAGAGTGTTTGTCGTTTGACACAGGGAAGTCAAAAGTGCCAAGGGGCAGCAACCCCACCATCAGTGACCTTCCATTCATACACAAACCATCGTATTCAGAGGCCGTGGACTTCCGAGGGTCTGCTTCTGGAGAGATGCAAGTCCCA
Organism: Podarcis gaigeae; assembly: GCF_964106915.1. Lineage (NCBI taxonomy): Eukaryota > Metazoa > Chordata > Lepidosauria > Squamata > Lacertidae > Podarcis > Podarcis gaigeae. Next base: position 2,111,895 of record NC_139678.1, read on the forward strand.
CATGCAAATGCCGTCCTTCATGCTGTGCTCTCTGCTGGCAGATGGGACACCCCAAGGCATCTAGAGGTGCCACGGTTTCCCCACTCCTGCTTATGCTGTTGGCCAAATGAACCAAGGACCCACATGACTCACCCGGCAGGAAAGAAACACAGCCAGGAGACTAATGACATTGTTTATCGGAGTGCAAACCTTCATGGACGAGAGGCCATCAGGACCGCCTCGGGCAGCAAATGCCATGAGTTTAATTATGCATTGCATAAAGCACTTTCTTTCACCTGTCCTGGATCTACTGCAAATCAACATTATCGGAGGGGCCCAAATTAGGAGCAGAAAGGGGCGATTTCTCTCTAGCCTCTGTCTCTGCGCCATATATTACAAAGCTCCTCTCACGTGGACTTCTTCAGCTTCCTTCCTTCCTTCCTTCCTTCCTTCCTTCCTTCCTTCCTTCCCTCCCTCCCTCCCTCCCTCCCTCCCTCCCTCCCTCCCTCCCTCCCTCCCTTCCTTCTGAATTAACAGATCTGAAATTCTTTACTCAGTGCTTCCCAAACCCTTTTTGGTCACCACCTCCTGAGTTCCACAAACTAACCGACTATATCCGACTTCAGCCCGTCTGCTTGAAGTCCGGGAAGGGTTAACCACCAGTAGGGGGAGTCCTGCTGATGCACATCAACTAGGAACTCCCCCGGGGTCACCAATAGGGGGTGTGCATTAGGCCCTCACCTCCTTAGGCTTTGGACAGGGCCACTACCCTTCAATATGGGGGGCAGGTGATGGCACTTCCTCCCCTCTTCCACCTACAGAGCAATACCAATGCCCAACCGCCAATACCCAGAAAGTTGTGATGATTTGCTAGGGCAAAAACCAAGTGGCTGGTGCCAATTTGCCAAGTGGAAAAATTCCTACCAGGCCCCTCAATGGCGACCAACCAAGGTCCATTGCAAGGTCAAAGAATGGAAACCTTATAGGGTGGGAGGGTGGGAAACAGGAACAGCTGGTAGGCGGGAAAAGAGGGAGATCCCCACTGCCCCCGGAGCCAGCCAATTGGCTGGCTAGGGGATGATGCAGCTGGGGATTCCCACAATCGCGCGGGTGGGGCCATGACGCCCGCAACTCCACCTCCTCAGCAGGGCGGAAGTGGCTTTCTGGAAACCAGTTTCTGGAAACCGCAGGAGGAGAGAGTTGCTCGTGTGCTCGGATCCTGTTTACAGGTTTCCCACAGGCATCAGGTTGGCCACTGAAAGAACAGGCTGCTGGAGTAGATGGGCCCTTTTTGACTGGATCCAGCAGGCTCTTCTGATGGATGCTCTGCCCCTTGACTTTGGGGGTGGGGTAGGAGGGGGTCAAAGGACTTCCATTTGCTGCTCCATCTCCCTCTTGGACAGCCGATTGTCTTGGGCAGACCCCTTTGCACCAGCTGAGAATTGCACGTCTCTGAAGAAGCGCTTTCTGACAGGTCCGTCAAAGCCTGTGCCACGGGGAAGTTGTCACCCCTGTGGATTTCATTCCATGAGACGGCAGCTCCGCCTAGTGGGGCACAAAGCAAGTGGAGAAAGCAGCCAGAACGTCTTCCACTGGTGGGGAACGGCATCACTGCCATTTGTTTCGAAGAGCCGTGTGCTGGAGCTGGAGGCTTCAGGTTTTGAGAAAACACCCTAATCGCGTTGCGCACAGAAGACTGCAAATTCCAGGTGGATTCCTGGCACATTGCAAGTTTGGAAACCTTCCAAGCACAGCCCACTCACCCGTCCCTTAAAGAGGAGCCAATATCTCAGCGGCTTTGCAGGCAGCTGAGCTGGACCCAGTTTCAATTTCTGGTCTCTCCAGTTAAAAAGAAATGACTCAGAAGTAGTGTGGGAAAAGGAGACAAGATGGCAGATAGATAGTCCAAGCTGGGGGAAAATATGGGAGAAATGTACGTTGAAAATTTTGTCTATAAGAATGAAAGAAAATTAGTATAAATTAGTTTGGAGATGGTATTGGACACCAGTCAATGGTGTTATGTTGAAGGGGATGCCAGGAAACAGGGAATTACATTCACATGTGATGGGGGTACGAATATGTACAATTTTGGGGGGCAAAGGGTGTTTAAGGAGATAACAGAAATCACTGCCTTAAAGCTGACCAATAGTCCGGAGGTAGCATCATTATCAATGTACGATGGGGTGGAAGGTTCACAGACTATGAAGGACTTGCTCACAAATTTATTGACAGCTGCATGCGTTATTATAGCTAGGAAGTGGAAGGGCCAAGCAGGATATAAAATGGAAGAATGGGATAAAGATGTGCGGGATATAGCTGTTAATGATAAATTAACAAGTGCCGTTAAGGTAAGACGGGGAATACGCAGGAGAAATGATTCTGAGGAGATAGGGAGGGTGTTTGCAGAATTTGTATTGTTAAAATGGGAAAGGGTCAAACCATCGCAAGAGGTGTTGAAATTTTGGGAGGTTGGATAGTTCCAATGGAATGGTCTCGGTGGTGGGGTGCGCATTTCTATTCTTATTTATTTATGATTATTACCTTGTCAAAATAAAATAAAAAAATAGAATAGAATAGAATAGAATAGAATAGAATAGAATAGAATAGAATAGAATAGAATAAATAAAATAATTAATAAATGTCTAAGAACATGAGAACGTAAGAATTTAAGAAAAACCTGCCGGATTCAAAAGTATTGGCTGCCTCCAAGCATAGAGACAGGGCATTGCTAATTTTGAAGGAGGATCCTTGTTTTTCATTTGCATCTTCTTCTTTTTGGGAAAGCATGAATTGCACAGGTTCACCTTTCAAATGTAACCTGATCCAAATTCCTCCCTGCCAGGCACCATCAGGAGTTTGCAAGCGCACCGTCCTGGATCCTTGGGGCCTCTCTGTGCTCCCAGGGCAGGACTGGGCTGCTGGCTCAGAGCTTTGCAGCCATCCGATATTGAGGCAATAAAACTCGAGGAGATTTTACACACCAGCTCAGGGCTCAAGAGTCACTGCTAAAGCCCATTTATGGACTCGCCTGCTCCCAAGCAAATCCTCTCGTCGTTAAACCTTTCTGGGGAGAGCCATCAGGTTTCACCGCCTTGTGTCGCAAATGGCAAACGGGCCAAGAAAAGGCCATTTTGGGACTGCAAACCAGGAGGCGGAGGAGGCTTCTGAAATGACCTGAAGCAGAACGAGGCTGATGGGAGGAAGTCGGACATCTGGTTCTTCGTATATTTTTAGGTCCTCAGGGGCAGGGAAAGCAAATTGGTGGAAAAGGAAACTCGACTTTCCGAGTCCATCAAACCTAGAATCCTAGAATTGGGGGAGTGAGTTGGGTATGGAGAAGAGAAGTAATAATAATAATAATAATAATAATAATAATAATAATAATCTATTATTTAAACCCCACCCATCAGGTTGGGCTTCCCCAGCCTCTCTGAGTGGCTTTCAACAAAATATTAAAATACTGTAATGCATTAAAAGCTTCCCTAAAGAGGGCTGCCTTCAGATGTCTTCTAAAAGTCTGATAGTTATTTATCTCCTTGACATCTGGTGGGAGGGCATTCCACAGGGCGGGCGCCACCACTAAGAAGGCCCTCTGTCTGGTTCCCTGTAGCTTGGCTTCTCGCAATGAGGGAACAGCCCCACACTCCCGGGCTGCAGGGGGGGCATGCAGGCAGGCAGGCAGGCAGAAGACGGAAAGGAGGTGAGTGAACAAGTGAAGGGTGGAGGGAAGGAGAGAAGCTCCCTCAACTCAGGATTGAAAGCTTGTAATCCCCCCAAAAACAACTTTGGCCAACCCTCCCTCCCCCAAAAGCTCAACATCTTTAGCCAACCCTCCCCTCAAAAAAGCTCAACATCTCCTGGCAATGACAATGGGTAGATCACAGCTAGTCTTTTTATACGGTGAGTAGATGGCAGTCTTTTGGGAGTCCAACTAGATTTCAATGGAGGGGGGTGATTAGAAATTTCCCGCACCGGGTACCACCTGACCTTGCATATATATATATATATATATATATATGCAGGTTTTGGTGTCCTCGGGTGTCTTCCCGTGTAAAAGTTGGGGTGTCTAGGCGACGTTTCGACGAGGTCTCACTCGTCATCTTCAGGCTGGTGCTTTCGGCTTCTTGTTACTGGAACAGAGCGGGATCTCAATGTTTGAGTTCCTATAAATACTGTAGAGGGGGTGTGGTGTCTAGCCTCCAATGTTCTGGGCAGAGAGGAAGTTCCCAGGCTAGTGTGCCTTTTCTTCTTCACTAGCCTGGGAACTTCCTCTCTGCCCAGAACATTGGAGGCTAGACACCACACCCCCTCTACAGTATTTATAGGAACTCAAACATTGAGATCCCGCTCTGTTCCAGTAACAAGAAGCCGAAAGCACCAGCCTGAAGATGACGAGTGAGACCTCGTCGAAACGTCGCCTAGACACCCCAACTTTTACACGGGAAGACACCCGAGGACACCAAAACCTGCATTCCTGTACCCGTGAAAATCTACGAAAGCAAATATATATATATATATATATATATATATGATTTAAACATATAAATTATAAAATGGAAGGGGACAAATTGAAATTGCAGAGTTATGAGAAACTAAAAGATAAAGTGGGAGACTGGCTTCATTATTACCAAATAATGGAGGTTTATAAGATGGACAGGAAAATTGGCTTCCAGGGGGGGAAAGTCAAAATTGGAAACAGAATTGTTAGAATCCAATACAAAAAATTTGTCAAAAATGTATAACTTGCTGTTAAAATGGAATACGCAGGATGAAACGGTGAAATCAGCAGTGATTAAGTGGGCACAAGATATTGGTCATAACATTATGTTTGCTGACTGGGAAAAGTTGTGGACCACCGGAATGAAATTTACGGCATGTAATGCCCTAAGAGAAAATATTATGAAAATGATTTACAGGTGGTACATGACCCCAGTCAAGCTTGCAAAAATTTACCATTTGCCTGATAATAAATGTTGGAAATGTAAAGAAAATGAAGGTACTTTCTTCCACCTTTGGTGGACGTGCCCAAAGATTAAGGCGTTCTGGGAAATGATATATAATGAACTGAAAAAGGTATTTAAATATACCTTTCCCAAGAAACCAGAGGCCTTTCTCTTGGGTATTGTCGGCCAATTGGTGCCAAAGAAGGATAGAACATTCTTTATGTATGCTACAACAGCAGCAAGAATACTTATCACAAAGTATTGGAAGATACAAGATCTACCCACCTTGGAAGAATGGCAGATGAAGGTGATGGACTATATGGGACTGGCAGAAATGACTGGCAGAAATGACTGGCAGAGAGAGAGAGCTGTCTCTCTCAGGGGAGAGAGACAGCGGAAGAAGATTGGAAGAAATTTAAGGACTATCTCAAGAAATATTGCAAAATCTATGAATGTTAGAATGACGTTGGTTTAGAAATTATGTGGTTTCCAGCCGTAGTGGATAAGTAAAAAGAAAAGAAAGGCCAAAAATTAAATGAAAATTAAGGGAAAGGATTTGCTGAAATAATAAAATAGAATAAAATAGAAATTGGAATACAGAGAGGGGAGGTACGAGGAAGTCGGGAAAGTAAGTTATAAGAAAAAAAGGGATTGAAACTATACTTGTTTTTTATTTCTGTTTGTTTTTTATTATTGTTTTGTTTTGTTTTTATATAACTTTTGGAAAACTTAATAAAAATCTTTTTAAAAAAAGAATATAAAATGTACCACAAAACCTATCACTTATACAATCTTTTTAGACTTCCATCAGCCCCTCTGATGATCCACCAATTTAACCACTTTTTATGCATTTCTTAACTTTATATTGCCTTTACATCTCTTAACAAATCATCCTCCCCCTTCTCCATTTTTGCAATACTTCCAATAATAGTCCTCACAAAACTTCTTGCAAACCTACAAACGTTGTCTGATCTTCACAAATACTTTTCAAATAGTCCGTAAATTTACTCCAGTCTTCCATGAATTTCTGGTCCTGCCGGTTTCGAATCCTTCCTGTTAGTTTATCTAGTTCTGCATAGTCCATTAACTTCATCCTCCATTCTTCAATCGTCGGTGATTCTTCTTGCTTCCATTTTTGGGCCAGTAATATTCTTGCTGCTGTTATTGCATATAAAAAAAGCTTACATTCCTTTCTATTTATATCACTCCCAACAACGCCCAATAGAAATGCTTCTGGTTTCTTTATAAATGTATATTTTAACATTTTTTTTATCTCATTATATATCATCTCCCAGAAGCATTTCACCTTTTCCCCACCTGACCTTGCTACGCCACTGGACATGAGAGCCCTCTTCCAATTTCTGAAGGGCTGTCCCGTGGAAGATGGAGCAGGCTTGTTTTCTGCCGCTCTGGAAGGGAGGGCCCAAACCAATGGATTCAAATGACAAGGAAGGAGATTGCAGTTCAATGTTAGGAAGAAGTTTCTGAGAGCAAGAGCCATTCAGCAGCAGAACAGACTCCCTTGGAAGGTGATGGACTTGCTGGAGGTTTTTGAAGAGTGGCAGGATGGCCATCTGTCAGGGATGCTATAGCTGTGTTTCCTGCATTAATGGGGGTTGGACTGGGTTTACGAATTATGGAGTTGGAAGGGACCCAAAGCATCATCTAGTCCAGGCAAGTCCAACAGGTCGATCACAATCTCCTGGTCCATTGTGGGGTGTTCCTGGTCAATTATGGTTGATCTTTGGACCCTGAGCGATCTATTAGCAAATAAAAAATTTAAATAGTTCCACAACTCTGGCTCCCCAAAAAAAGTCCAACAACTCTGGCTCCCTAAAAGAAGCTCAACAACTCTGGTCCATCCTCCAATGACAAGGGGTAGATCACTGCCAGTTTTTTAATACAGTGAGTAGATCACAGTCTCTTGGGAGCTGGACGTGCCTGATCTAGTCCAATCCCCTGCAATGCAGGATGTCATGAAGAGTTGCGTTGCAAAAGTGTCAATTTTCAAAGGTTGGGTGGATTTTGGTTTTGTCATTCAGAAAGCACAAATTGGGAAGTTAAATACCGGAATGCGAACTGAACCAAACCCCAGCATGGAGTGTCATTCTGAGGGGGCCCAGGATCTTCCTGAAGGAATCCCTGGTGTGATAGGAGGTTTCAAGATCAGCTGCTGGGTCTGATATAATGAGAAAAGGTTTAAGTCTCAACGGAAAAACCACATTTCCTGCCACACATTTTCTTCCTTGTGGGATGCCATTGTGGTGACCTTGCCACTTGCTCGCCGCAATGAGCATCTCTTGCCATAATGCACCATCCTTTCTCATGAGACACACACCATGGTGAGGGGTCAAGCCTTAGACCTGTCTTCAAGGAAGGAAGGAAGTAGAAATATACAACCCTTTGCTAGTGCTCACTGCTGGGATGAGGGGGCTCCCTGGTCCTGAATGGGATAACTGTGCCCCTGAAGGACCAGGGGCACAGCCTGGGAGTCATTTTGGATTCACAGCTGTCCATGGAGGCACAGGTCAAATCTGTGTCCAGGGCAGCTGTTTATCAGCTCCATCTGGTACGCAGGCTGAGACCCCCGCCCCCGCCCGCAGACTGTCTCGACAGAGTGGTGCATGCTCTGGTTATCTCCCACTTGGACTACTGCAATGTGCTCTACGTGGGGCTTTGAAGGTGACCCGGAAACTGCAACTAATCCAGAATGTGGCAGCTAGACTGGCAACTGGGAGCGGCCGCCGAGACCACATAACACTGGTCTTGAAAGACCTACATTGGCTCCCAGTACGTTTCCAAGCACAATTCAAAGTGTTGGTGCTGACCTTGAAAGCCCTAAACGGCCCAGTATACCTGAAGGAGCATCTCCACCCCCATCGTTCTGCCTGAGGTCCAGCTCCAAGGGCTTTCTGGTGATTCCCTCACTGCAAGAAGCAAAGTTACAGCGAACCAGGCAGAGGACCTTCTTGGTAGTGGCACCCGCCCTGTAGAACACCCTCGCTTCAGATGTCAAGAAAATACAGTGGTACCTCGGGTTACATACGCTTCGGGTTACATACTCTTCAGGTTACACACTCCGCTAACCCAGAAATATTGCTTCAGGATAAGAACAGAAATTGGGCTCTGGCGGTGCAGCAGCAGCAGAAGGCCCCATTAGCGAAAGTGGTGCTTCAGGTTAAGAACAGTTTCAGGTTAAGAACGTACCTCTGGAACAAATTAAGTACTTAACCCGAGGTACCACTGTAAACAACTACCTGACTTTTAGAAGACATCTGAAGGCAGCCCTGCTGAGGGAAGTTTTTAATGCTTGATGTTTTATCGTGTTTTTAATATTCTGTTGGGAGCCGCCCTGGGTGGCTGGGGAAACCCAGCCAGATGGGCGGGGTATAAATAATAAATTATTATTCTTATTACCGGTATTTGAAGCTCCTGTTCATTGCCCTGCCCTCTTCCTGGAACGAGCTTCTCCTTCAGCCAGGCTGTCTCGATCTGCCACATTCATATCCCACCTATTTTTCCAGGTGGCATAGCTTGTCCTCTTCCTTCCCATCTCATCCTCACTGCAACCCTAGGAGACAGGTGAGGCTGAGAGACTGAATTTGGCAGCTGAGCAGGGACTGGCCTCTCGCGGGCCCCAGTCCACGCCTCTGACCACTACACCACCATGCTTCTCAGTTTGCTATTCCTGTGCGGCAGGCTGGAATAGGGCCCAGTCCCAGTGATGGGGTGAAACCTGCCCTATTGGAAGGATGGAGACAAGGATTTTCCTCTCTCTTTTAGTCTCCCAGCCTGAAAATTTCTGGTTTATGGGCTCACTCCCTCCCTGATCCATTTATAGAATGCAAAAACACAGAGAAGACACCTAATGGCTTCATCTGTTTGCAGCGCATTCCGGAAGCTTCCTTGACGTGTCACCAGGAATATTTCACAGCTTCCTAATGAGGACTGGTGTTTGCCACACTGAGCCAGCTTGGTTCTCTTGGCAGAGAAGGAGCTGCTGTTTGCCTCCTAATGAATTTACGATGATAACTGAATTACTATAAAGAGATTCAGTTGTGTCTAATTGTAATTGAGAGGGGACATCCCTAACAACCTCTCGGTCTCATTAGGAGCTGTCTGTTCTCTCCCTAGTGTTCTGGTGGGGTTTCTTTCCTCCCAAGCCAAGGTTTATTCTAAGCAAATTAACTTCTTTAGCAGAGGAGCGACTTGGCAAACACCTCTTGGAGAAGATGCTGAACCTTTCAGGGTCTCCACATCCGCTGGCACTGTGCCACCAGGTAGGTACCAGTTTCTGGGAACAAACCAAGGGAGTGTGGTGTCTCCTTCAGGCTCTGTCCATGGCTGCTGGGCCAAGGCTGGATCGAGACGTATCAAAGAAGCTGTTATCTATTGAAGCCCTCACCCTGGCCACCAGGGGTATCATGTATATAGTTTTCACTCAGGTCCACGTGAGTTAATTTAGGCAGGAAACCCTGGGGTGTTGTTGTTACAATGTTGACAGCCGGCTGTCTATAAAAGCAGGCCGACTGAGCTGTTTGATGTTTAGTTCAGTTCCAGCTTACTTATAAAGAACTACTTGGAGAAATCTCTGTGTCGTCTGCTATGTCCACCCAGTATTTAATACTGGCGACAAGGATGGGATCGGATGGACATCAGAGCACAGCCAGATTTGGACGCCCACTGAGCTGAAACACTGAGCAACACTGAGTGAAATCACTGAACAGCACCAATTCAGAGCTGACTGTTCTGGCTAGAGCACAGTGTTCCATCCATCGCCTCCACGTCGGCATCAGAACCATGACTTCACTCGTGCCTCTACTGCCATTTGCCCCAGCCTCTGAATCATGGGACTCCAACCTCACTTGGTTCACTTGCTACCTCCAAGCAAATGAGCTGACGGAAGGGTCAGATGAGCGTAAGTGGGGCCTATTCCCCAGTCTCTGTGGGCCCGAGGTGCTTGAGACGGCCTGCGTTTTGGTCACACCACTAGCAGTCCAGGCATTGCTGTGGGACATGCTAAAAGAGAAGCTAAAAAACCACTACGCTCTGAAGCTGTCCAAAATTGCTGTCTGGCATGCGTGCCACCACCGGGACCAGGCAGAAGGCTGTGCTGTTTCCTGTTCGGTTCAGTACCAGCTTACTTGTAAAGAACTACTTGGAGAAATCTTTGTGTCGTCTGCTATGTCCACCCACTATTTAATAGAAGCGTTTCAGTTAAATGCGCTGTAAATTTAAACAGGGAAAACAGGTAGAGAAAAATGATACCCCATTGTGCTACCTGGTGGCACAATGTTATATTGCATATACTGTATTATTATACTGTGTATAAGACCACCCCTCCCCCTTTTAACATATCCAACTAGACCTTCATGATAACAGAGTCCTTAGTGGGGTGTGACCTCCCCTACAGTTCAGTCTTTCCAGGAGATTTTCATCTCTTATTTCAGTCAAGGCTGAGATTGCTCTCCCAGGGAGTAGAAGGATAACAACAACAACAACAACAAATTATTATTATTATACCCTGCCCATCTGGCTGGGTTTCCCCAGCCACTCTGGGCGGCTCCCAACAGAATATTTAAAACAAGTTGAATCCTGACAAGACAGAAGTACTGTTTTTGGGGGACAGGAGGCGGGCAGGTGTGGAGGATTCCCTGGTCCTGAATGGGGTAACTGTGCCCCTGAAGGACCAGGTGTGCAGCCTGGGAGTCATTTTGGACTCACAGCTGTCCATGGAGGCGCAGGTTAACTCTGTGTCCAGGGCAGCTGTCTACCAGCTCCATCTGGTATGCAGGCTGAGACCCTACCTCCCCGCGGACTGTCTCGCCAGAGTGGTGCATGCTCTGGTTATCTCACGCTTGGACTACTGCAACGCGCTCTACGTGGGGCTACCTTTGAAGGTGACCCGGAAACTGCAATTAATCCAGAATGCGGCAGCTAGACTGGTGACTGGGAGTGGCCGCCGGGACCACATAACACCGGTTCTGAGAGATCTGCACTGGCTCCCAGTACGTTTCCGAGCACGATTCAAAGTGTTGGTGCTGACCTTTAAAGCCCTAAACGGCCTCGGTCCTGTATACCTGAAGGAGGGTCTCCACCCCCATCGTTCAGCCCGGACACTGAGATCCAGCGCCGAGGGCCTTCTGGCGGTTCCCTCATTGCGAGAAGTGAGGCTACAGGGAACCAGACAGAGGGCCTTCTCGGTAGTGGCGCCCGCCCTGTGGAACGCCCTCCCATCAGATGTCAAAGAGATAAAGAATTACCTGACATTCAGAAGACATCTTAAGGCAGCCCTGTTCAGGGAAGTTTTTAATATGTAATGCTGTACTGTTTTTAACACTGATTGGGAGCCGCCCAGAGTGGCTGGGGAAACTCAGCCAGATGGGCGGGGTATAAATAATAAATTATTATTATTATTATTGTTATTATTATAAGTTACCGTAAAACATCAAACATTAAAAACTTCCCTGAACAGGGATGCCTTCAGATGTCTTCTAAAAGTCAGGTAGTTGTTTATTTCCTTGACATCTGATGGGAGGGTGTTCCACAGGGTGGAAGGAGTCAGAATCCCACCCCCACCAATATCTCTTGGGGTACCAGAGTCATCAGAACATTGGAAGAACCTTTTGGATCAGGCTAATGGCCCATCGAACCCACCATCCTGTTCTCACAATGATCAGATGCCGGTGGGCAACTCTACAGTTCTATGATTCCTTTGGCCACCTGCCATGTGTGAATTAGTTGAGATTCCCGCATTGCATGGAGTTGGACTAGATCAGGCACCCCCAACCTTTGGCCCTCCAGATGTTTTGGCCTACAATTCCCATGATCCCTAGCTAACAGGATCAGTGGTCATGGATGATGGGAATTGTATTCCAAAACATCTGGAGGGCCGAAGGTTGGGGATGCCTGGACTAGATGATCCTCAGGGTCCCTTACAACTCTGCAACTCCAGGATTTGAGGATTTGAGCACAGAGCATCTCTCCCCTCCTGCGGTTTCCACCAGTTGTTGTTCAGAAGCATTGCTGTATTGTACCCAACCCAAAATGACAAAGTTGCCCCTTTGGGGAAATCACTATAGATATCTCCCTGAAGTTAGGCAGGCTTTGTCCCCTCAGAATAGCTGACCAACAGGGCTGGATTTAGGTTTGATGAGGCCCTCAGCTCCTGAAGGTAAGGGGCCCTTTCTATGTCCAGCTGTCCTTTGTCAACAACAAATTGTCACTGTTTTTTGTGTTGAATATAAGCTATATGGTAATATATGGACCTCATAGGTATCTCAAGCCATTTGCAGCCAGTCCATGCAGAATGTAGGCACCCTATATATAGAAACGAGGAAACCAGAGATATTTTAGGGAGTAGGCTAGCAGGTGGGGCCTATGACTTACATCATAGGAGCCTACACATAACAAAACACTGTATGTAGGTTTTATTTTATTTGTTTTTTATCTTAAATTTTGGAAATGTATGCCCAGTTTTTTCTCCTTTATATTTTTTGGAGGCCCCCAAGAGAGTGGGGCCCTAAGCTATAGCTTGTTCAGCTTATATGTAAATCTGGCACTGGTGACCAAGCTGAGAAACAGCACCCAGTCCTGGCAGAAAATGAAAAAAAATCAATAGACTTTATTTTTGAAAAATTCTGTCCCCCCACCCCCTCTTTGTCTAGCTGGACCCTCTTTCAGCTCTGGCAAATACTTTCTCAAAACTCACCCCACATTTGAGTTCCAGACTATTACTCTGGTGAAAGATACCCTGTTTCTCAACCCCCCTGTGATATCATTATTCTTCGGGGCTTTCTCGATGATCCATTACTCTTGTGTGGTTTTTTTTGTCTTTCATTTTACAATGTAAAATCTTTTGTGTCAACAGAATCATGTACAAGGGACTAATAGGATTTATAGGCTTTTATAAATTAGAGTTATGGAATATTACCTGCTTCTCTTCATTCTTAACCAGCAATTCCTGGAGATAGATGGCCTTTAATGACACGTCGTGGCATTGCACATTTATTTATTTTAAACTCGCCTGCCATGCAAAGCTGAACGTGGTGAAAAATGACATTTCAAAGGGGACCTGGGAGATTTTAGGAGGAGATGGAGAGGAACGGAGATCCATTCTAATCCACCCGAGTGCCAGGCATGCGTTTTGCACAGCAATTAGCTGAACAACACATTAGCTTCAGGAAATGGGGCTTTGCTTTTTGAAGTCTGCAACTTTTTAGCACTTCTGAGCTTTCTCCTTTGTGAGAAGGAAAGGTTTCTGGGGCTCAGCCCTGTGGAATCCCTTCTTCACCTGCCATATGTAGGAGAAGGGGAGGGTGATGAAAATCCCATCAAGTTAAAAGTCCAGCAGCTGTTCTGCAAACTTCTCTGAAAGTGAATTCAAGTTTCAAGAAAGGAAAGTCGTGCGTTTTCCCTCTCCTTATCCTCTCGCACAGCCAGAAAAGGAGGATTTCGGAAGATTCCGCTTCCCCTTTCCTTTAAATCCCAGTTTCACTATGGCAAGGGCTCATTTCAGCAAGGCAGCTTCATGAAACCATGGTCTGCATTTGGCATCTTTTGAAACAGACCATAGTTAAGCTGTGATGTCTCATTCAGATGCAAGCTTGCAACAGCTTCTGACACTGTCCTGGCTACGCAGGAGGCTGAGGGTCATCGGACAGGCGGTCCGGCTCTGTAATGCTGCGCTAAACTGTGGTTTGAGTGTAACGTACAAACACAGACCAGGTACACGGGACAAAGTCCTCTCTCTGCTCCTTTCAGCACACCTGACTTCCTTCCCTGACCGCAAACTGGATGCGCGGCTGTATAATCCCTTGCTAATGCCACTCACTGCTCAACCAAATGCACATCTGCTCTCTTCCCCTCTGGAGAGGAAGAAGATTGTTGTACTCAAAATAAAGCTTTGGATTGGTTACAAGAAAGAAAGAAAGAAAGAAAGAAAGAAAGAAAGGAAGGAAGGAAGGAAGGAAGGAAGGAAGGGGGGGGAGAAAGGAGATTTTGACTCAACTGGCATGCCTGACTGTCATGTTCGCTCCCTCCTGGTCGGTTGTTCGGGAGATTCAAAATCTTTCTCCAGCCCGAACATCACAGCGACTTATACCTTAGAGGTATCAAGCACACTTCAGGATCAGCAGAGTATAGGCAGTCAGCATTCAGACTCAGTAGCACAGCTTTTTGGCTAAATTATGTTTATTCACATATACACACTTGGAGCATCACAACTCAGCTCCTTCCTCTTCAGCATCAGACAGCAAAGAGAGAAAGAGCAAAAGGACAAATGCCTCCTGCAGATTGGTCAAACTCACGCTGGTAGCTTCGAGAACACTGTCCCACCACCTTGTCCTCTGTCGTCCCCTTCTCCTTGTGCCCTCCATCTTTCCCAACATCAGGGTCTTTTCTGAGGAGATTTCACCCCTCCCATACCCAAGAATCTCCTGATGATCTCCTGATGGTCTCTGCTGACTCTCCAGAGAGGAGGAGGCATGTTCTGCTGTCTACTTATTCTGCCCCAGCACCACATCAATGTGTGTGTGAGAGTCAGTCAGGCAGTGTATCGGAGAGAGAGAGAGTGTTAGAGATCGTGTCTAGAGATAAGATTGCTGCTAAGAGCAGCTGCAGATTCTCAGTGTAGCATTGATTTATGCTTAGAATATTCAGCTCTGTATATAGTTTTGTATCAGAGTTGTAGTTACGGAATAAAAGGAAGATATTCTACAGAGCTGCTCTCTGAGTGGTTTATACTCTGCAAGACTCTGCAAAACGCTGCTGCGCAACGACTGTATTATTGAGACAGTGAATCCGGTGCTCTCAGCACTTTGACCTGTTCCTGTGAGAAAGGAGGTCTCTGGCAGTGCTACCCAGCTCGCCTAGCCCAGTCGGGGTTGAGGTGCATGAGTCCAGTTGGTGACACTGGCTCAAGGGCGATGCTGACATTTTCCAGGGAGTCTTCTTTTCTCACGAGGTGGCCAAAGTCTTGGAGCCTCAGCTTCTGGATCTGTCCTTCCAGTGAGCACTCAGGGCTGATTTCCTTCAGAATGGAGAGGTTGGATCTTCTTGCAGTCCATGGGACTTTCAAGAGTCTCCTCCAGCACCAGAATTCAAAAGCATCCCTGTGTCAGACTGGTGCTATTAGACAAAGAAATCAGCTCGATTTGGTCGTGCTCATTAGGTGCAAGGCACGGGCCAGAGAGTCCCCGGTGTGCCTGATCCTTTCTGTCAGGCTGCTCCCACTCTATTCCCCTACCATATGGTTGGCTCAGTGCAAACATCAACACAGGGATGGTTGACGCTGACACTGTGAATACCCGCTTCTCCCCAGAGCATCCTGAGCCCTACAGCGCAGCCCCCGAAGGCCCCCAGAGCTGCTTCTCATAGCAGAAACGTCATCCGAGCTACATTTGGGAGAACATAATTTCTCCTGCCCTTCAATTGCATGTCAAACACTTCTGGTCTTGCCACGATATTACATCCCACAGCCATTAAACATGTATTATCTTTGGAAGGAAAAGCAGAGATTAATGACCCAAACCAGAATGATGAATTTACTGTGGAAGGAGAAGGTAGACTTACGAGGGAAGCCGGCAGGATAGAAGAGCAAAAAATGTTATTATGGGCAGATAAGTAATGGAAGGAGAAGGTTAAAGAAGGAGAAATGAGCAAGTTGTTATTGTAAATGATTTTCTCGCCGGGGAAAGGAGAGAGAGAGAGAGAGAGAGAAAGACAGATTATTTGGATGACTTTGTCCCCTCTGCCTTTTTAGACACACTCACTTCCCAGCTCCAAAGTAATAGATTGATAGATTTCCATACAAGACCAGATCATTATGATCTGCTCTCATCTCTTGCCTAATTTAGGCCAGAGCAGCTCAGTCAACAGTTTCGGAGCTGCAGCCAGGATTTCTCATGCAGGAATATCACAGCTTTGAAAGTCCAGATGGGGAACCTGTTGCTGTCCCAAGTGCTGTTGGGATTACAACTCTCATCAACCTCGACAACGGGACTGTTGGAAAACCCAGGAAAGACAAGAGAAAGAACTTACTCCTGCAGCACTTAGTTAAACTATGGGACTCACTGCTGCGGAGGCAGCGATGGCCACTGACCTGGGGGGCTTTAAAAGAAGATTAGACAAATTCATAGAGGGTAAGGCTCCTAGTCACAATGGCTATGCTATGTCTCCATGCATGGGGGTAGTAGTAGTAGTAGTAGTAGTAGTAGTAGTAGTAGTAGTAATAATAATAAATAATTTTTATTTATACCCCATCTTTCCCAGTTCAAAAACCGGGCTCTGGGTGGCTAACAACAAATTTAAAACACTTGTAAAAACAGCATAAAATACAGCATAAAAACATGAATAACAATAAATAACATGAATAACAATAAAATTCAAAATTCAGAAATTAAGCATTAGATAGTCACCAGGGCTAACTGGCTGAATTGGTCCTACTTGGCCAGCAAGGAGGACAGGGGAGAATTAGCTGTGGGGTCTCAGAGCAGGTAATCTTCATAAAAGGGGAGGGGGAGGGAAGAGAAGGGAAGGGAAATGAAGATCAGGCTGAATTCAAATTAAAGGCCCGACGGGGGGGAGGTTAAATCCTGAAGGGCCCTAGTCTCCTGGGACAGAGCATTCCATCAGGTCGGAGCCATCACTGAGAAGGCCCTGGCCCTGGTGGAGGATAGTAGTGCCTCTGAATGATATCGCTGGAGACCACAGGAGGGCTCTTGTGCTCAAATTCTGCTATTATTATTATTATTATTATTATTATTATTATTATTATTATTATTATTATTATTATTATTATTATTATTATATTTATACCCCACCCATCTGGCTGGCTTTCCCCAACCACTCTGGGCGGTTCCCAACAGAATATTAAGAGCATAATAAAAGGTCAAATATTAAAAACTTCCCTAAATAGAGATGTCTTCTAAAATTAAGATAATTGTTTGTTTCCTTGACATCTGATGGGAGGGCGTTCCACAGGGCAGGCGCTACTACCAAGAAGGCCCTCTGCCTGGTTCCCTGTAACTTGGCCTCTCGCAGTGAGGGAACCGCCAGAAGACCCTCGGAGCTGGACCTCAGTGTCCAGGCAGAATGATGGGGGAGGAGATGCTCCTTCAGGTCTATTGGGCCTTTGAGGCCATTTAGGGTTTTCAAGGTCAGCACCAACACTTTGAATTGTGCTCAGAAATGTACTGGGAGCCAATGTAGGTCTTTCAAGACCGGTGTTATACGGTCTCGACGGCCGCTCCCAGTCACCAGTCTAGCTGCCGCATTCTGGATTAGTTGTAGTTTCTGGGTCACCTTCAAAGGTAGCACCACGTAGAGCGCATGACAGTAGTCCAAGCGGGAGATAACTAGAGCATGCACCACTCTGGAGAGATAGTCTCCGGGCAGGGAGGGTCTCATCCTGCATACCAGATGGAACTGGTAAACAGCTGCCCTAGAGACAGATTTGACCTGTGCCTCCGTGGACAGCTGTGAGTCCAGAATGACTCCCAGGCTGCGCAGCTGGTCCTTCAGGGGCACAGTTATCCCATTCAAGACTAAGGAGTCTTCCACATCCACCCACCCTCTGTCCTCAAAGAACAGTACTTCTGTCTTGCCAGGATTCAACCTCAATCTGAGTTTCCCATAGGCATCTGTTTGGCCACTGGCAACAGGATGCTGGACTAGCTGTTGCCCTGGAAACTTGCCCATTGACTCCCTTCTCTGCCTCTCATTGGAAATTGCCATTGATCCATGTCCCTGGTTTCTGGCTTCCCACATGGGAAGCCACAATCCTGTTATCTCTTTGGATGCCTTTGGGAGACAAGCAAGCAGGATTTGAGCACAAGAGCCTTGTCCACACCTGCAGTTCCCAGCAACTGGTATTCAGAACCATTTCTGCCTCTGACTGTGAAACCATCATAGTCAGTAGCCTTTGGTGGCTTTTTCCTCCACGAAATTGCCCAGTCCTCTTTGAAAGCCATCTAGGTTGGCTCACCGTTGCTTGGCACAGGTGCTGAGGTTGCTTGGCACAGGACTCCAGCTGAGTCCACCTTCTCCTCCATAGTCATTCCTCTTCTTCAACCACAACACACCTGTCCTGCTGCTGCATCCAGAGACTATAAGGTAAAGGTAAAGAGACCCCTGACCATTAAGTCCAGTCGTGGCTGACTCTGGGGTTGCAGCGCTCATCACACTTTATTGGCCGAGGGAGCCGGCGTACAGCTTCTGGGTCATGTGGCCAGCATGACTAAGCCGCTTCTGGCAAACCAGGGCAGTGCACGGAAACGCCGTTTACCTTCCCGCCAGAGCGGTACCTATTTATCTACTTGCACTTTGACGTGCTTTCGAACTGCTAGGTGGGCAGGAGCAGGGACCGAGCAACGGGAGCTCACCCCGTCATGGGGATTTGAACCGCCAGCCTTCTGATCAGCAAGTCCTAGGCTCTGTGGTTTAACCCACAGTGCCACCCACATCCCAGAGACTCTAGATCTCCCTTAATTCCTGGGGGCCATTCGCCTTGCCCGTCAGAAATGCCACACCTGATTTCGGCGTATCTCGGCTTTGTATCACTCAATACAAAACATTTGGCGGAGACATAAATACTATTATCATTTTGCAGTAACTGACACCCACCGGCTCCCAAAGTGAAGGCTTAAATGGACAAAGGAGGCCAGGCTGCCCCCTGCCCCCCCTGCCGGACGACAGCTAAGGAGCAATTATTACTTTGGAAAGGTCAGGATGCCTGTTGTGCATCTTTGCTGCCAATAAAGCTCAGCCTCCAGCTATTTCTTGCCTCCATTGATCCACTCGGCTATTGTAAATCCAATCTGGTTTATGATTTATTACAGGATGAAATCCATGTATTATTTCCCCCCTCCGTAATAGGATCTGATGATTTCTGGCTTAGCGAGAAAGAAAGTCAATAGTACAAATCTACCTGGTCCAGTACTCAGCGACCACCTTGGGAGCCCGGGCTTATCCTACCAGAGAAGGCTGCCTTTCTGGCAGAGTCCCTCTCTCAACAGAAAGCCCTGGAGCTCTGGGTGGGGAAAGGGGGAACCGTAAGTGGAGGGCATGGTTCTTAGGGCCGTCTTTACCTGGAGGTGCAAGGGGCGCAGGGCACCCGGGCACTGAATTCTAGGGGGTGCCCAGCACCCGCCACTGAAGCCGCCTAAGCTCCCAACTATCTATCTATTTTGATCAAGCTAGAAAACCAAAATACATATATACCTAGGTATTACCGAAATGTCTTCCTTTCAGGGAAACAGGGTAATAAACACATTTCCCGTGTAATTTTGCCTAGGGTCAGTTTTTGAAAAGCAATTTGCCCCAATAGAATGCAATTTTGCATGCAGTTTTCATTCTTAGGTCCTAATAAGATACATTTTTGTACACTGCAGTGCAAAGCTCAGAGAAGCACTGGTGGAGGAAGGGGGTGCGGGGGTGCAGTTGCCCCGAGTGCCATCCTGGGGGGGGTGTGACTTTGCCGCACCCCCCCATGCTCGCTGTGCCTCCAGATGCTCGCCGTACAGTCGGCTAGCGGCACCCCGCCCTGATGCTCGCCACGCAGGTGGCGGGAGGCTAGTGGCGCCCCCATGCTTGCTGCACAGGTAGCAGGAAACTGGTGGCACCCCACCCAATGCTCGCCATGAAGGCGGTGGGAGGCTAGCAGGGCCCCCCGATGCTCGCCGCGTGGGTGGCGGGTGACTAGCCCCGCCCCCATGCCACTCCAGGTGCAGAGCAGGTAGCTCCGCCTCTTCAGAGAAGGGAGGTTTTCAAAGGACTGCTGTGTTTCAGTTCACATAGTGCTCACAGCCACTGCTGATGTTGCATTGATTTCCCACCTTCTTCTCCAAGCTGTTCAAGGGGGCCGACATGGCCCTCGCCCTCCTCATTTTAATCCCCACAACATCCCTGTGAGGTAGCTTAGGCTAAGAGGCAGTGACCAGCCCCCCAAGGTCACCCTGTGGGCTCCATGTCCGAGTGGGGATTTGAGCCCTTGCCTCCCAAGTCCTGGCCGACACTCTAACCACCAGGCCATGCTGCAAATTGGGTAAAGGTAAAGGGATCCCTGACCATTAGGTCCAGTCGCGGACGACTCTGGGGTTGCGGCGCTCATCTCACTTTACTGGCCGAGGGAGCCTGCATACAACTTCCAGGTCATGTGGCCAGCATGACTAAGCCGCTTCTGGCAAACCAGAGCAGCGCACGGAAATTGCCTTCCTGCTGGAGTGGTACCTATTTATCTACTTGCACTTTGACGTGCTTTCGAACTGCTAGGTGGGCAGGAGCAGGGACCGAGCAACGGGAGCTCACCCCCACTCGGGGATTCGAACCACCAACCTTCTGATCAGCAAGCCCTAAGCTCTGTGGCTTAACTCACAGCATCACCCGCGTCCCTCACAAATTGGGTAGGCTCACATTTAAATGCGAAGAGAATCATTTTTCTTCCCCATTGCCTGCGTGATGTGGTTCTCACAAGAGTTCCCTGTGCCCCCTTGCTCTGCAGGAAAAAACCCCCACCAACTCTTGAAAATCCAGGAGAAACCTTTAGTAACGCAGGTCTGATCCCTCCTGGAGCCTTGGCTGACCTGGCGACGGGCTGTTTTCTCTTCCCTCGGCAGGAGCCAAACTCCTCCTGCTTCACTGAATGCATCGTTGCTGTGAATTCGCTTTTTTAAAATAGTGGGGCATTTCTCGCTGTTGAAACATCTTGTAGCAAGGCATAAAAGAACTGACAAGTGCTTTGGAACAAAATGCAGGCAGCCAAAGAATGGGAAATGGCTCTCTGTTCCACACACAACCTGCCCCCTCTTTTCCTCCCATTCAGCTCCCCCCAATCTTGCCACTTCCATTGTGAACTATTATTCCTTGCTATGCAAAGCAATAGAAAGAGACTAATGGATTCCTTGAGGGAAAATGTGCATGTAAGGTCAGCTTTCCTGCTTCTTATATATATATAGAGAGAGAGGAGGGGGTGAGAAAAAAGCAAGTAATTACCCCTGCTTTTATTTAAGATTGCCTTGGCTAAATATATCATATTTTTGCAGCATGAAAGACTACCTATTTGAGCTCCTACCTAATGGCTTGCCATTAGCATTTGCTTAAAATAGAGTCATTGATTCGCCAGGCAGCCAATACTTTGCAGGAAGAAGAAAGCAGGCTCTCCCCTTGATCTGGGGATCCCTGTTTGGGTCTGTGGCTTATGGCAGGACACAGGGCCATGCTTGCAGTAATCTTGCACGTGTTGTAGAGGAGGGCAACCAAGATGATCAAAGGTCTGGAGGAACAGTTGAAGGATCTGGAACGGTTGAAGGTATGTTGGCCATCTTCCAATACCTGAAGGGCTGTTTACAGGTAGGTAGTTGTGTTGGTCTGCCATAGCACTTTAGAGACCAACTAAGTTGGTTCTTGGTATGAGCTTTCATGTGCATGCACACTTCTTCAGAAGAGCTGTCTCATGAAAGATGGAGCAAGCGTGTTTTCTGTTGGACAGTAGTATGGTCTTCATCAGAAGATGGAGAATTTTCCTTCCTTGGAGGCTTAAGCAGAGGCTGGATGGCCATCTGTCAGGGATTCTTTAACACAGACATCTCCGGTCGATCGCGATCTACTGGTCAACAGTGTCAAAAGCAGCCTTAATATCTAGGAAGGCCACATAGAGATGTTCTTTGCATAAAGTGGATTTCCCTGGCCTAAACCCTGCCTGCTCTGGACCTATGATGTTATTTTCATCAAGTCAAATACAGTGGTACCTGAGGTTACATACGCTTCAGGTTACATACGCTTCAGGTTACAGACTCTGCTAACCTAGAAATAGTGCTTCAGGTTTAGAACTTTGCTTCAGGTTGAGAACGGACCTCTGGAACGAATGAAGTGCTTAACCGGAGATTCCACTGTAGTTAGTTTATTTAACAGATGTTTAGCATACAATTTCCTGATGTTTGACAATTGGCCGATAGCTGGATGGCAGCTTTTTATCACCCTCACACATCTGGTTCTCAATTGTAAACTATATGCTGATCTCCGTCAGCAATTTCTAGATCAACTCTATATCCCCAAATGGAAACCAGAGTCGGAGGTCATACATTTACTATTACTGGGGAATGATCAGGAGCTCACCAAGTTAGTGGCTAAATATCTCTATTTGGTTTTCTGTCATCGAAATACACTGCAGACGTCTGATCTCCCTGGAAGCCAAGAGATGTGACGATAGACTGCTCTGCCTCCTTTCTTTTAGCAAATGTTTTTCTGTATTGATCTGTTTTGGATGTTGGTATGTGATGCCAATGGGACTCAGGTGGCGCTGTGGGTTAAAGCCTCAGCGCCTAGGACTTGCCGATCGAAAGGTCGGCGGTTCGAATCCCTGTGGCGGGGTGCGCTCCTGCTGCTCGGTCCCAGCGCCTGCCAACCTAGCAGTTCGAAAGCACCTCCGGGTGCAAGTAGATAAATAGGGACCGCTTACCAGCGGGAAGGTAAACGGCGTTTCCGTGTGCGGCTCTGGCTCGCCAGAGAAGCGATGTCACACTAGCCACGTGACCCGGACGTATCTCCGGACAGCACTGGCCCCTGGCCTCTTAAGTGAGATGGGCGCACAACCCCAGAATCTGTCAAGCCTGGCCTGTACGGGCAGGGGTACCTTTACCTTTACCTTATGTGATGCCAATAAAAGGTTTGATGGTGATGATCTACTGGTCAATCGTGGGGCGTCTCTGCTCGATCCTGGTCGATCTTGCGATCTCAACAACTTTGGCTCTCCCAAAAAGCTCAACAACTTTGGTCAATCCAATGGATAGATCACTGTCAGTTGTTTTTTTTAATATTGGGAGTAGATAGCAATCTCTTGGGAGAAGAAGAGAAGAGAAGAGTTTGGATTTGATATCACTTTTTGATTTGATATCCCGCCTTTCACTCCCCTTCAGGAGTCTCAAAGCGGCCAACATTCTCCTTTCCCTTCCTCCCCCACAACAAACACTCGGTGAGGTGAGTGGGGCTGAGAGACTTCAGAGAAGTGTGACTGGCCCAAGGTCACCCAGCAGCTGCATGTGGAGGAGCGGGGAAGCGAACCCGGTTCACCAGATTACGAGTCCACTGCTCTTAACCACTACACCACACATGCCTGCTTCAACAGAAAGCCCTGGTCCTCTGGATGGAAAAAGGAGACTCCTACCATGGGAGCACCATAAGTGGAGGACATTGTCCTCATGGCTGAAATGTGGAGAGTGACAACCAAAGTGGCACATTGCTTCCCAAAGGGATAAATACATCCTGTCTCCCCTGCTTGCGGGTTTCCCACAGGCATCTGGTTGGCCACCGTGAGAACAGGATCCTGGACTAGATGGGACTTTGGCCTCATCCAGCCAGCTTGCCTTAGGTTCTTAAAGGTCCCGCCCAGCAGCCTTTTCCAGCAGGTGACAAGATGACTCGATTTCATAGGCAGCCACAATGCACGGGGGCACAGATCCTTCTTGTCTCCAACAGTTAGGCGAGCAGTGATGGGCTGCAGCCCTAATTTAATAAATAGCATTTAATTAGATATATCAAATTAGTGCCATGCAAATATTTGCAGAGCTACTGTTTGTGCTGGTGCTAATTAATGAAACGCTGGGGCCCTTTCAGGCTGTCTCCCGTTCTTTTTTCCCTTTTCCACGGGTTTTCTTCTGCCACGTCTTTCGTGCCAAAGGAAACTAGGAGGAATTAATTACCCTTCCAGTATTGTGTGTGGTGAGGATTTTTTTAAAAAAGAAAAAAGAAAAAGGGGGGAGGAGGAGGGGATCTGATCTTGGACGTTTGGTTAATAGCTTTTCTTTTCCTGCTGAATATGTATTATTGACGTGCATCAAGGAACAGCGCGGAAGACAAAAGGAGCTGGCCCTGAGCCTGGCGACTCTGGAAGCAGCCAGGGCCACGTAACTGATTATCTCTTTCATTTGGAACAGTTTTATATGCTAATTCGGAGGGCCGAGCATGCAGATACGGGGAAATCAAAATTCCTGGCACATGTGGGAAAACGGAAGCTGGCTGGGCGGCCCCCTCCCCGCCCTGAATTGCATTTTTGTTTGTTGTGTTTCAATATGTTAGAAGGCAGGAGAAATAATTCCACTCATTTGTCTTCCCTGGCACGGTGCAAAGGGCGCTCACAATGGGCAGTTTGACATCCAGGGAATTGCCTCGATTCCTGGACTTCAAAGCTCTTGTTAACCGGTGCCAGGTGAGCCAATATTCTGTCCCCGACCGCAGAAGGGGGGATTGTGCAACCAGAATGAAGCAAATCAGTGCATTTGGGAATATCCTCTCTTTTCACTATGAGAAGGGTGGCCATATTTGGAGCAA
Source organism: Podarcis gaigeae (assembly GCF_964106915.1). Lineage (NCBI taxonomy): Eukaryota > Metazoa > Chordata > Lepidosauria > Squamata > Lacertidae > Podarcis > Podarcis gaigeae. Next base: position 2,136,140 of record NC_139678.1, read on the forward strand.
TAATAATAATAATTGTCAGGGGTTCAGGAGCAGGGACACAGGAGGGGGAGCAAATGGAAAGTGAGGAGGAGGAATCCGAGTGGGGTGGAGGCAGTGACAGTGGCCAGAGTCGTTCCACGAGCCTCTCCAGCGAATCGGAAGATTCACAGAAGGGAGCGCCAATGGCCAGGGCAAGGGGGGCTCCAGGGGGAAAACCCCAGGAGGAAGGGGCCAGCGGGGACTCCCTGAGCAGCAGTTGGAAATCAGGACCAGCTTCCCCACCAGAGCGCAGTAGGGAGGGGGAGTCCCAGGAATCGGGACCAGTGTTCTCACCACCAGCGAGAGGAGATGAGTCAGGTTTGACCACGCCCACATCGGAGAGCGGGGAAACGGTCAGGAGGAAGGTTACCAGCTGGGCGCGCGCGCCAAGTTCAAATGCACAGGCGAGCGGCACAGCAGGGAGCCCGGATAGGGAGCCAGGTCCTAAAGCCCGCCGGAAGGAAGGGCAAGACTCAGGGGGGTCAGCATCAGAAGAGTCCAGGAAGGAGGAAACCCCAGGGGGCAGAAGGACCCAGAGGAGGAAGGAACAGTGCAGGAGGTGGAGCCGGGCTAGGATCTTGAACTGGTGCGGAAGGGATAGTGACTCAGAGGGGACTTCACCGATCTAGAGTCTAGACGTAGTGCTGCGCGCTCTGGGGTTTGAAATGGAAACTAAACTTCAATAAAGACTTTTGTACATTACATCAACCGGGCGTTGGTCCTCTGTGAGCTGGGACCTAGAGGCAGTCCTGACAATAATAATAATAATAATTTATACCCTGCCCTCCCTGGCCAAAGCCGGGCTCAGGGCAGATAACACCATTAAAATTACAATGAAAACATAATGGGGAAAAAACAATTTAAAATACAGATTAAAATGCAATTTAAAATGCAGCCTCATAAATGTAGCCCATAAATGTAAACCGTAAGGGGAGGGAAACATAAGGGTCAGACTGAGTCCAAACCAAAGGCCAGGCGGAACAGCTCTATCTTGCAGGCCCTGCGGAAAGATGTCAAGGGCCCTAGTCTCTTGTGACAGAGCATTCCACCAAGTTGGGGCCAGTACTGAAAAGGCCCTGGCCCTAGTTGAAACCAATCTAACCACCATGCGACTTGGGACCTCCAAGGTGTTGTCATTTGTGGACCTTAAGGTCCTCCGTGGGGCATACCAGGAGAGGCGGTCCCATAGGTACGTGGGTCCTAGGCTGCATTGTGTATGGTTCTGGTCGCCTGGCCTGGAAAAGGATATTGTTGAGTTGGGAAAGGTTCAGAAAAGGGCTGCCAAATTGATCGAGGGAATGGAGCAACTGCCCTATGGAGAATGGTTGCAGCCTTCGGGGCTTTTTAAGTTTAGAGCAAAGGGAAGTGAGAGGCGGCTGGATAGAAGTTTATAAAACCATGCCTGGCATGGAGAAATCGGAGAGAGTATTCCCAAAAGCCCAGAGGCATTTTTGCTAGGTCTAATGGGAAGAGAGATTAAAATAAAATATCAGAATTTGTTTATGTATGCCACAGCCACCATGAGAACTCTATTGGCCCAAAGATGGAAGACACAAAATTTACCAACTATCCAGGAGTGGCAGGTGAAGATGACAGATTTCGCAGAATTAGCCAAATTGACAGGGAGAATCTTGGACCAAGAGGACCAGAGATACAATAACAACTAGAGTAAATTAATTGAATATTTAAAGGAGAACTATAAAAGTTTAAGCAGAGACATCACCTTGCCAACAAAGGTCCGTATAGTAAAAGCTGTGGTATTCCCAGTAGTGATGTATGGAAGTGAGAGCTGGACCATAAAGAAGGCTGATCGCCAAAGAATGGATGCTTTTGAATTCTGGTGCTGAAGGAGACTCTGGAGAGTCCCATGGACTGCAAGAAGATCCAACCTCTCCATTCTGAAGGAAATCAGCCCTGAGTGCTCACTGGAAGGACAGATCCTGAAGCTGAGGCTCCAATACTTTGGCCACCTCATGAGAAGAGAAGACTCCCTGGAAAAGACCCTGATGTTGGGAAAGATGGAGGGCACAAGGAGAAGGGGACGACAGAGGAGGAGATGGTGGGACAGTGTTCTCGAAGCTACTAGCATGAGTTTGACCAAACTGCGGGAAGCAGTGGAAGACAGGAGGGCCTGGCGTGCTCTGGTCCAGAGGGTCACGAAGAGTCAGACACGACTAAACGACTAAACAACAACAACGACAATAAGGATTGTTGGGAAAAGGATCATATGAAGAAAGCAATAAAAATTTATTTGGGGCGGGGGAGAAATCGGAGAGAGGAAAGCTTTTCTCCCTCTCCTGTAACACAAGAAACCACAGACACCCACGGACATTAAATGTTGGAAGGTTCAGGGCAGATAAAATGAAGGACTTGTTCACACCACATATAGTTGAACTGTGGATTAGGCAAATTCGTCTAGGAATGGAGGGCTATTACTTGCTTAGTTATTTTACATATTTCTTGCATGGCTGTTTTCCAAAATAGTTGGATTTTGGGGCACTCCCACCACATGTGGAGGTATGTACCTGTGGAGGTGCACCCTCTCCAGCATTTTGGTGAGGTTCCTGGGTGTATTAGCGCTAGTTTTCTTGGTGTTAGGTACCACCTGTAGGTGAGTTTCAAAGTGAGTTCTTTTCTTTTTGTTGATATGGATTTAAAGGGGGGTTTAGACCACACTCTGGTCCATTGAGTGGGGTTACTTTCAGCAGCCAGAAACACCATAACCAGACACTGGAGAGACCTGTCAGGAGTAAGCATGGACCAATGGTACCAAATAGTATGGGAAACAGCCCTACTAGAAAAATTAACCAATAAACTGAAACTGACACGGGGACAAACAGAAGAAGACACCTTCACCCCGGTATGGCTCCCCTTTATCACATACACAGCCCAACAAGACAATGACAATAATCCACCAACAGCATACAAATCAATATGGCTAACCTGATCCAAAACACCCACCCACCCCACTCACACACGAAAACAAAGATCGCCATAGCCAATCACAAACAAACAACCACACCCTAGGCCAACCCCAACCTCTCTCACCACCAAAGAAACACAAGTGAACAGCCCAAGCAACGCTGACACCAAACCCTACATACATTAAGCATAACAGAAACATCGCCACCCGACCCCACCCCCACCCATCTTCCCTCCCTCCACCCCTTCTTCTTCTTCTTCTTCTTCTTCTTCTTCTTCTTCTTCTTCTTCTTCTTCTTCTTCTTCTTCTCCTCCTCCCCCTAATGTCTCAACAAATGAAATGGATTTGTAAAAATGTTACATGGAAAAAATATGAGAGACATTGCATTTACTTCTGTAAAACAAGAAAATCTAAAATAAAAAATAAAATAACTGGGAGCAGCAATGCTTCTGAAAACCACTTTTTGGGAAATGCAGGAGGTGAGAGAGAGGTCATGGGTTCGAATCCTGATTGCGGGCTTCCTCCAGGTATCTGGCTGGACACTGTTTGAACAGGAAGTCAGACTAGGGTGGCCACTGGACTGGTCTAGGAGACTCTCCTTATGCTCTGTCCCAAATCTAGTAACCCAGAAGAAATTGCCATGGCAACAGGCAGAATTTTCCTTAGAGAAGAAGTTGACAATAAGGAAGAATTAATTGAAGCCACTTAATGAACAGAAACATTAAATGCTAATGAATCATAGATGTCCCACTAAACCCTCTTATGAATTAGTCTGAAAGCCAAAAAGAAAACCACTCCACCTGAGTGAAATCAAGGGCGAAAGAATAAGTATTTTCGCACTCACTGTCCTTGCAATGGATTAAAAAGCAAACAAATCTGGAATTTCTGAAGAACTCCAGAAGTTGTACAACTATAGAAACAGATTGGAAGCCCCTGGATTCTGAAATTCCTCCAAACGAACCAAAGAGTTGGGTCGTGAGAGATGAGGAACGAGGAACTGACAAACAGCATTGGTAGCAGCAGGAGAAGAGTTTTAAAAACCAGGAGGTTTGGGGGTTTTTTAGAGAGAGAGAAAAAAATCATTTGCAGCTCACTTAAAATGTCTGTAGTGATGTAGAGAACTGAACTGAAGACTGGGAAAATCAGGCTTGAGGAAAATGAATAAGCAGAGTTAATAATAATAATAATAATAATAATAATAATAATAATAATAATTTACTATTTATACCCCGCCCATCTGGCTTCCAAAAAAATATTAAAATACTGTAATACATCAAACATTAAAAGCTTCCCTAAACAGGGCTGCCTTCAGATGTCCTCTAAAAGTCTGGTAGTTGTTGTTCTCTTTGACATCTGGTGGGATGGCGTTCCACTGGGAGGGCGCCACTACTGAGAAGGCCCCCTGCCTGGTTCCCTGTAACCTCATTTCTTGCAGTGAGGGAACCGCCAGAAGGCCCTCAGTGCTGGACCTCAGCATCCGGGCAGAACAATGGGGGGTGGAGATGCTCCTTCAGGTTTACTGGACCGAGGCCGTTTAGGGCTTTAAAGGTCAGCACCAACACTTTGAATTGTGCTCGGAAACGTACTGGGAACAAATGTAGGTCTTTCAAGACCAGTGTTATATGGTCTCGCTGGCCGCTCCCAGTCTTCAGTCTAGCTGCCGCATTCTGGATTAGTTGTAGTTTCCGGGTCACCTTCAAAGGTAGCCCCACGTAGAGCGCGTTGCAGTAATCCAAGCAGGAGATAACTAGAGCATGCACCTCTCTGGAGAGACAGTCTGCGGGCAGGGAGGGTCTCATCCTGTGTACCAGATGGAGCTGGTAAACAGTTGCCCTGGACACAGAATTGACCTGCGCCTCCATGGACAGCTGTGAGTCCAAAATGACTCCCAGGCTGCGCACCTGGTCCTTCAGGGGCACAGTTACCCCATTCAGGACCAGGGAATCCTCCACATCTGCCCGCCTCTTGTCCCCCCAAAACAGTACTTTTGTCTTATCAGGATTCAATCTCAATCTGTCAGCCTCCATCCATCCTGCAACCACAATCCCTTCTTCTTGAAATTCCAAGTAGAAATCGGTAGGATTGTGATGTAAGCAGGGAAATAAATGAAGGTAAATCATGCAGCGAACCAGATTGGTGAGGAGTCCAAAAAACCAAGGCGTACGGTTTCGCGCAACCCTTGCAAGATCTGGTTGTTGCTTTGTGCCTTGTGGGTTGATAGGGAAGTTGCAAGAGCTCCGTGCAACCTGGGCTCTCCTCCCGTCTGGAGGGGATGGTCTTCAGGGAGCACATTATGAACTCTTCATCATCCACAGAAAACCAGGATTGCCGTTGAAGCAAGTCAGAGGCTGGAATCAATACTTGCATTATTTTAATTAACAACTGGAGGGCACTTGATCCTGTCTCCAGTCAATTAAAAAGACATTATGTAGTGATGAAGTGGGATGTAATGATATCTGCGGTTCGTTCCCACCTATTTGCCTTGAATGAAACGGGCTTTTAAAGAAAGGTGGAAGCAGCGGGGGCCAGATTATTTCCACCCTCCTAGACACTCGCGAGTCCCCAAGCGGCTGCCATTCGGGTGGGGGTGCCAAAAACAAACCCATTCAGGTGGGGGTGTCAGAAGGAGTGTTATGTACTGGGTTGAATAGGATCCAAAAGGCAGCAGTCTGATTGGTCCTAGAACAATCAGATCCAGAATGCAGCAGTCTGATTGGTCCTAGAACAAAAGGATTCAGAATGCAGCAGTCTGATTGGTCCTAGAACAATCGGATCCAGAATGCAGCAGTCTGGTTGGTCCTAGAACAAGAGGCTCCAGAATGCAGCAGTCTGGTTGGTCCTAGAACAATCAGATTCAGAATGCAGCAGTCTGATTGGTCTTAGAACAAGAGGATCCAGAATGCAGCAGTCTGGTTGGTCCTAGAACAATCGGATCCAGAATGCAGCAGTCTGGTTGGTCCTAGAACAATCGGATCCAGAATGCAGCAGTCTGATTGGTCCTAGAACAATCAGATTCAGAATGCAGCAGTCTGATTGGTCTTAGAACAAGAGGATCCAGAATGCAGCAGTCTGATTGGTCCTCAGGAGCCACCCAATCCAGCACCAGGTGGCAGGGAATCCGCAACCTGATTGGCCTACAGGAGAATCCCGGTATTAGCCAATCACGTGGGGCCCATTGTGTAAATAATGTATATAAAGCAGACATTCTGGGGGAACTTGCATTCCTCCTCACCACTATGAGCTGAATAAAGAGCATGAAATCCACTCTCGACTCCGAGTATATTTCAAGGAGGCTCCCTGTTCTGAAGGGATCCACTCCAGGGGGCATTAGAGGGAAGGAAGTGGGTGGATTGAAGCACAGGAGCGAGATCTCCTCTCTCGTCAAAGGCCAGCCATCATGAACCATAAACCGTAGGATTTGTATGGCACGTTAGAATGACCCAAGTCGCAATTCTCACAGTGCCCCCGGAAGTTGTTTATTGTTTTAATGTTCTTCTTGTTGTTATTTCTTTAAAGATTTCATTGAAGTAGATGAAACAAATCAATACAATGAAAATAAAAGGAATGCAAAGAAGCAACACAGTATATCGGGAAGAGAATATTAGGTTGGTAAACTACTTAAGTGGGTGAGTGGGGTGTTGGGGAAGAGGTGGTACCTCTGGTGGGGGACATATGGCGCTCCTTCTGGGGCAGTTTACCCACCTGCACTCAGCTCCCACCTGTAGCTCCTAGATGCTGTCAGCATCGTGGGAAATGGCTTCATCTGGCCAGCTAAACCAGGTGAGCATAGCCGATAGGTCTAAAAGACTCGGTGAGTGATGGATTTCCCCTGCATTCAAACACAGGCTCCAGTGGATTGAGTGGATGAGACCAAAAGTGAGTCCGATGGTCCAGAAGGTGGTTTCTGCACATGCCGTAGAGGAAAGTGAGGGGCAGGTGGGGCTCCTCCACCTGGGAAGGTAGCCCACCTAGAAGGAAAACTCTGGTCCTAAACCTCCGCTGCCTTTTGGGACATCTTAGGGTGAACCCCAGTGGTGTAGCCAGGGGGAGGTGGAAGGAGGAGATTGCCCTGGGCGGCACTGGGTCTGCAGGGTGCCTGAGCCGCCGGGTCCCTGCCAGGCCCCTCCAGCTGGAGGGGAATAATTAAATTAAATTAAATTAAATTCTCTTCGGAGAAAAGCATTGACAAACCTAGACAGCATCTGAAAAAGCAGAGACATCACCTTGCCAACAAAGGTCCGTATAGTTAGAGCTATGGTTTTCCCAGTAGTGATGTATGGAAGTGAGAGCTGGACCATCAAGAAGGCTGATCGCCGGAGAATTGATGCTTTTGAATTCTGGTGCTGGAGGAGACTCTTGAGAGTCCCATGGACTGCAAGAAGATCCAACCTCTCCATTCTGAAGGAAATCAGCCCTGCGTGCTCACTGGAAGGACAGATCCTGAAGCTGAGGCTCCAAGACTATGGCCACCTCATGAGAAGAGAAGACTCCCTGGAAAAGACCCTGATGTTGGGAAAGATGGAGGGCACAAGGAGAAGGGGACGACAGAGGACAAGACAGTGTTCTCGAAGCTACAAACATGAGTTTGACCAAACTGCGGGAGGCAGTGGAGGACAGAAGTGCCTGGCGTGCTCTGGTCCAGGAGGTCACGAAGAGGCGGACATGAGTAAACGACTAAACATCAATAAATTATCATTTATACCCTGCCCATCTTGCTGGGTTTCCCCAGCCACTCTGGGCGACTCCCAACAGAATATTAAAAACACGATAAAACATCAAACATTAAAAACTTCCCTAAGCAGGGCTGCCTTCAGATGTCTTCTAAAAGGCAGATAGGATAATAATAATAATAATAATAATAATAATAATAATAATAATAATAATGTGCTCCACATCATGGCTGACAGGTGCTGCACTGCGAAGTGAACGTTTTGCTGGTTGCCTATTGCCTCTCAATCACTGGATCGTCACCTTGTCGTGGTGAGTGGGCTCGCATGTTCCTATGACACTTGTGGGCGAAGCCGTCGGGAGTCTCGTACTCCCAGCTGGGTCACCCAAGGCGGTAAGGTCAAAGGGAAGGAGCTAGACAAAGAATGATTCAAGAAGTCCTCAATGGCAGAAGAGGTGGAAGATGACAAGGGGCATGTTACAACGGCTGTGAAGGCAGGTGGAGGCTGCAGGAGATAAGAATCTACTGGTCGTCATGATTGCTCATGCCATCGGAAAGCCACTTCTGCCCTGTGAGTCGCGGTTAGGCATTGGTATTGGTATTATTTTGTAGGTGGAAGAGGGGAGGAAGCGCTATCACCTGTTCCACATATTGAAGGGTAGTCCAATAAAGGATTCCGGGGATCGTGGCTGTGTCTGAAGCCTGGGGAGGTGAGGGCCTAAGGCACGCCCCCTATTGGGGGTCGGTACATGTGAAAAGGATCTAGGAGTCTTGGTCGACCACAAACTTGACATGAGCCAACAGTGTGACGCGGCAGCTAAAAAAGCCAATGCAATTCTGGGCTGCATCAATAGGAGTATAGCATCTAGATCAAGGGAAGTAATAGTTCCACTGGTCAGACCAGTTTGGGCACCACAGTTCAAGAAGAACACTGACAAACTGGAACGTGTCCAGAGGAGGGCAACCAAAATGGTCAAAGGCCTGGAAACGATGCCTTATGAGGAACGGCTAAGGGAGCTGGGCATGTTTAGCCTGGAGAAGAGGAGGTTAAGGGGTGATATGATAGCCATGTTCAAATATATAAAAGGATGTCACATAGAGGAGGGAGAAAGGTTGTTTTCTGCTGCTCCAGAGAAGCGGACATGGAGCAATGGATCCAAACTACAAGAAAGAAGATTCCACCTAAACATTAGGAAGAACTTCCTGACAGTAAGAGCTGTTCAACAGTGGAATTTGCTGCCAAGGAGTGTGGTGGAGTCTCCTTCTTTGGAGGTCTTTAAGCAGAGGCTTGACAACCATATGTCAGGAGTGCTCTGATGGTGTTTCCTGCTTGGCAGGGGGTTGGACTCGGTGGCCCTTGGGGTCTCCTCCAACTCTAGGATTCTATGATTCTATGATTCTATTGGTGACCCCGGGGGAGTTCCTAGTTGATGTGCATCAGCAGGACTCCCCCTCCTGGTGGTTAACCCTTCCCGGACTTCAAGCAGACAGGCTGAAGCAGGATAGTCTGTTAGGACCACTGCCTAAGCCAATACCGCTCATCACCTGTAACCAATAAAGTTGTGGCCATATTTAACCCATTAATCTTAAATAATTGTGTCATGTGTCTTTATTTCCACTGGGGGTGGGGCGGGAACTCGCTACGCAACAGAGCCTTACTGCGAAGACTGTGCGTTGGTCAGCGTGCACTGATCTACACACATAAAACAAATTCACGCACAGGCGTCTTCCAAAAACCCATCCCAAACCCAAACCCCAAAAGTCCCATGGCGACTGGCAAGTGGTAACGGGAGCAGGAGTGTGAAATCTGGAAGCCCCTAGTCATGGACCGGCACATGGGCAGTGGATACAGATTCAGTTGTTCTGGCTCAAGGAAGGAGGCAGTTGAGCAGGTCAGCAGATGTATCCATGACTGAGCAGCCCTTTTTAGGATCCACTCTGCTCACCCCCGAAAGAGGAGGGGCTAGAAAAGGTGTCCTAAACATAGTCTGCCTCGCTTTCCCCCTGACTGGATTACTGCCCCCAGTGGGGACACCACCTAGCGGTCGTAAAAGATCAACTCCCACCCGGAAACCAATGTCCCCCCTGTGGAAGGACGTGTGGATCCAGAATTGGCCTCCACAGTCACTTACGGACTCATCGTTAGAACTGTGTTTATGGAAGATAATCTTACTCAGCTACAAGGGATCACAGAAGAAGAAGAAGAAGAAGAAGAAGAAGAAGAAGAAGAAGAAGAAGAAGAAGAAGAAGAAGAAGAAGAAGTCTGGAGGGGCTTGGAGCTGGGGGAACGGTCATACAGTGGTTCCGCTCCTTCCTCCTGGGCCGTGTTCAGAAAGTGGGGGGGGGGGAATGAGTGTTCAGACCCTGGGCTCTCACTTGTGGGGTGCCTCAGGGTTCTGTCCTCTTCCCCATGCTTTTCAACATCTACATGCAGCCGCTGGGAGAGATCAATGGGGCTTTGGGCTGGGTGTTCATCAGTATGCAGATGATACCCAGCTCTACCTCTCTTTTAAATCAGAACCAGTGAAGGCTGTGAAGGTCCTGTGTGAGTGCCTGGAGGTGGTTGAAGGATGGATGGCAGCTAACAGATTGAGGTTGAATCCTGACAAGACAGAAATACTGTTCTTGGGGGACAGGAGGCGGGCGGGTGTGGAGGATTCCCTGGTCCTGAATGGGGTAACTGTGCCCCTGAAGGACCAGGTGCGCAGCCTGGGAGTCATTTTGGACTCACAACTGTCCATGGAGGCACAGGTCAAATCTGTGTCCAGGGCAGCTGTTTACCAGCTCCATCTGGTACGTAGGCGGAGACCCTATCTGCCTGTGGACTGTCTCGCCAGAGTGGCGCATGCTCTGGTTATCTCCCGCTTGGACTACTGCAATGCGCTCTACGTGGGGCTACCTTTGAAGGTGACTCGGAAACTACAACTAATCCAGAATGCGGCAGCTTGACTGGTGACTGGGAGCGGCCGCCGAGACCATATAACACCGGTCTTGAAAGACCTACATTGGCTCCCAGTACGTTTCCAAGCACAATTCAAAGTGTTGGTGCTGACCTTTAAAGCCCTAAACGGACTTGGTCCAGTATATCTGAAGGAGCGTCTCCACCCCCATCGTTCTGCCCGGACACTGAGGTCCAGCTCCGAGGGTCTTCTGGCGGTTCCCTCACTGCGAGAGGCCAAGTTACAGGGAACCAGGCAGAGGGCCTTCTCGGTAGTGGCGCCCGCCCTGTGGAACGCCCTCCCATCAGATGTCAAAGCGATAAACATCTACCTGACATTCAGAAGACATCTGAAGGCAGCCCTGTTCAGGGAAGTTTTTAATGTGTGATATTTTAGTGTTTTTTGGTTTCTATGCAAGCCGCCCAGAGTGGCTGTGGAAACCCAGCCAGATGGGTGGGGTACAAATAATAAATAATAATAATAATAATAATAATAATAATAATTATTATTATTATTATTATTATTATTATTATTATTATTATTATTATTATTATTTTATTGCCTAGAATGCAATTTCCATTTGGGTTTAAATCCTGAGCCTTTTACACCTGCTTCTGAACAGGTTGATGGTTTCTGAGAGCTGTGGCCCCCCCTTGCCGGGCAGGATGCAAATTCAGAAAGAGAGGGTTGTCCAGCCGGACCCTCCCTTCGCATTGCCCTGAAAGTTCTTGATTGTGTTGCTCGCCTCATTCCCACTCAAGTGGCCACTCTCTGCTGATGTGAGCCGTGGATTAGCATTCACGCCCAGCGGGGGGAAGAGAATTGCAGCAAAGACCCCCCCCCCCGCAGAGCCCGTAGTGGCACCACTAATGAAAATTAGAGAGGGTTTAAAGGTCATTCCAAACTCATTCAGCCTCTCTTAATGGCTGTCCGTAGGATGTGATTACCATTCGTTAACAACAGAGATGATTTATTAGCAGGTTGCAGAGAGGCTGGTCTTGTTAAGAAGAGGAAGGGAAAAGGTTCACACTCTTGCAAGCAAAGAAAGGGAACCTCAAACCACTTGAGATCACACAATCTCTTGGTCTTGGGAGACCCCAGGGGTCCCCCATGAGGTACTGTCCCTGGTAGCAGGGCAGGAATTTCCTTGGAAAACTCACAGTCCTCATTTATTGGGGCAGGAGCCCTGGCATCCTTAGGGTGGCATGTATGCCGATTTCTGCACATCTCAGTCGCTCTTTGGAAATCCACATCCATACAAGCTAGTTGCCTGTGTCTCGAAACATCTGGTGGGGGCTTGGGGCATCCATTTGCTCCGCTGTAAAATGGCTTGATGCATAATTTGGGTCAAAATTTGTGTGGAAAGGTTTCCCTTTCCACACAAATAACATTGCATTGAGAGAGAACACGGCTGTGGGCATTAACCCTCTCTCACCATTGCATTCCTGGCCAGCCTGACTCCATCAAGACTGCCCTCACACACTCAGGGACTTGCAGAGCCAGGCAGAGGCCCAGCCCAGGTAGGTAATGTGTCCCCCTTTTTTTACCCTGGGGATAACTGAAGTCTTATCTTCAAGGTACATGTGGTTTTCATTTTTGGCAAACAAGCTTTCAAACAAAAACTCACCACCTTTAACAGCATTGAAAAACATGGTCCACCATCACGTTCGCGGCGTGTTGGCTGCTGGAGCCTTGGTCACCTCCACCCACCCGGCGCCCATTTCGCGCTCCTCTGCGGAGCTGATCGCAGGCCCTGCTTCGGAGGCGGGGGAAGCTCTTCTCTCGTGCTGCCAGCCATGGCCCCAGGGAATTCGCCCACCACCGCCTTTGCGCTTCCACATTCGCCCCAGTGCATCCCCTGCGATTGTGAATATGCTGACCGAGGCCCCCTTGGGAATCGGGGGCCCGGGCCAAGTGGCCCATATGGCCCCCCCCTCTGTCTGGGCCTGGACACACTGCCCCTGGTCACAAAGGGTTGCAGATCACAGTCACAGCCTTGCATGCGGTGGAATCAGCAGCGGAGTAAGGTGATCGCGCACCTGGGGTGGTGCACGTGCCCTGCGCCCAGGGGTGAGGCCCACCAGGGCAGGATGCCCAGCAGGGCCTCCAAGGAGTCTGCCTGCCTCCCTCCTCTCACTCAGCCACCCTACAGCTGAGAGGGAGGCGGTGGGCAGACCGTTTTGGAGAGCGTGGAGCCTGTGGGCACCCACGTCACCGTGTCACACTGCAGGTCCCGTGGTGAGTGCCGCCTGGGATTTTGTCAGCCCCTCAGTGGTGACACCCGGGGCGACCCGCCCCCACCGCCCCCCCTTCCTCCGCCCCTGGGTGGAATCCCTTTTAGATCCATTATTACTGAGTCCAGGGTCACATAGACAAGAAGGCAACCGAAGCACAAGACTGGCGAGAGCTGGTTGAAGAGGAACAGCGGAATGTTAAAGTGAAAAACAACTTTGCATGAAGTTCAAGGAGGGTTCCGATACGTGCAGTAAAAAATAAGTTGCATTTCAAGGGCTGTGGTTGGATGAGAAGGTGAAACAGCCAAGTTGACACACACTTTTTCTATATAGTGTTTTCTAATGGAAGGCTCTCACAAAGAGGGTCAGGGATAAATGAATGAAATAATAATAATAACCAGATTTTCCCCCCCCCCCCAATGCAATAGACCCAAACTGGTCTATAGTAACAATGATTAAGTTAGTGTATTAAAACAATAATACATATAAATCATCCTAACAGATTTCTGGGAAAATAGGTATTTTTCATAATGTTTTGGAGTACATAATGAAAATGTTCAACCTCAAGCTGCCTTTGCCCTGTTGCAATATCACGAGGACCTCTTTATGGATTATTATTATTATTTGTTTACTTTATTGAATTTAACTATAAAACAAAACAAAACTAATAATAATAATAATAATACCATTGTGATTTCTGTTCTAGGCAGCAAAACGTCCTGAGCAAACCATGTGAAAACATGAAATAAAGGTAAGGTAAAGGTACCCCTGCCCGTACAGGCCAGTCTTGCCAGACTCTGGGGTTGTGCGCCCATCTCACTCAAGAGGCCAGGGGCCAGCGCTGTCCGGAGACACTTCCGGGTCACGTGGCCAGCGTGACATCGCTGCTCTGGCGAGCCAGAGCCGCACACGGAAACGCCGTTTACCTTCCCGCTGGTAAGCGGTCCCTATTTATCTACTTGCACCCGGAGGTGCTTTTGAACTGCTAGGTTGGCAGGCGCTGGGACCGAGCAGCGGGAGCGCACCCCGCCGCAGGGATTCGAACCGCCGACCTTTCGATCGGCAAGTCCTAGGCGCTGAGGCTTTAACCCACAGCGCCACCTGCGTCCCGAAAACATGAAATAGACAGGTTTAAAGTATTATTATTATTATTATTTTGCAATAAAGGATCAATTCACCTCTTTGCACGTCTAAAGTGTGGCTTCCCCTCGTGGAAAGGAAATCCTGCGCTGACATCATGGAGATGAGCCAACTCATGTCCACACGAAGGAAAAAGAAAGGGAGTTACCGTATTTTTCGCTCTATAAGACGCACCAGACCACAAGACGCACCTAGTTTTTGAAGGAGGAAAATAAGAAAAAATATATTCTGAATCTCAGAAGCCAGAAGAGCAAGAGGGATCACTGCGCAGTGAAAGCAGCAATCCCTCTTGCTGTTCTGGCTTCTGGGATAGCTGCGCAGCCTGCACTCGCTCCATAAGACGCACACACATTTCCCCTTACTTTTTAGGAGGGAAAAAGGGAGTCTTATAGAGCAAAAAATACGGTATTTGGGGCTTAGCATGAGTCTCATTTCTGCCTGGGGCCATAATGAATAGATGCCTTTCATTCAGCCGGGCGAGAAATGCCTCTCCCTAGTCACCTAATGGATGCCACCAGAGAGAATCTATTTGCGAGGAGTTATTGTGTCCATGAAACAAAAGGGAGCAGCTCTGGGCAAGCTTGGCTGCCCTTCAGTAAAGGACCACAGCATGCAAAAGGGATCACAAAAAACAATTAGCCAGGGACCATTGGATTTCTCTTCTCTGGGGAGCCATGGGCTCCTGTGCCAGCCTCTCGCGTAGATCCATCTGATGCCCGCAGAGCCAATTGAATGTGGCTGGGCTAAGTCAGTTAAGGGGTGAAGGAAGGCTAACTGGCACCCGGTGAAGAGTGCCAGGGCAAACCGCTCAGAGGCGCATGCGCCATATGTAAAGTGCATGTGCACCGCTGCTACCTACAGTGCACATGCATGTGGCGTACGTAATGCTGCCACGCATGCCCACTAGGCAGTTTGCTGATGGCGCCACTCGAGCGCCGTATGGACGGCAGCGCGATCCTCCACATGCAGCTGCGGGGGTGCGATGCCGGTGGCTCGTGACGCTGTGTCCGGGGGCAGCAGGGCAAGTCTCCCACAGGGTGCCTTCTTGTCACCCCCTCAGAGATGGCACCCAAGGTGGACTGCCCCCTTGCACCCTTCTATGTGGGGCGACCTTTGAAGGTGACCCGGAAAATACAACTAATCCAGAATGGGGCAGCTAGACTGGTGACTGGGAGCCGCCGCCAAGACCACATAACACCGGTCCTGAAAGACCTACGTTGGCTCCCAGTACGTTTCCAAGCACAATTCAAAGTGTTGGTGCTGACCTTTAAAGCCCTAAATGGCCTCGGTCCAGTATACCTGAAGGAGCGTCTCCACCCCCATATTTCTGCCTGAGGTCCAGCTCTGAGGGCCTTCTGGCGGTTCCCTCACTGCAAGAAGCAAAGCTACAGGGAACCAGGCAGAGGGCCTTCTCAGTAGTGGCACCCGCCCTGTGGAATGCCCTCCCACCAGATGTCAAAGAGAAGAACTACTACAAGACTTTTAGAAGACATCTGAAAGCAGCCCTGTTTAGGGAAGCTTTTAATATCTGAAGGACTATTGTATTTTAATATTGTGTTGGAAGCCGCCCAGAGTGGCTGGGGAAACCCAGCCAGATGGGTGGGGTATAAATAATAAATTATTATTATTATTATTATTATTATTATTATTATTATTATTCCTCTGCCACTGAGTCAGTGCTCCAGACAGACAGCGATGGTCCTCAGGAAGCCACGCCCAGAGATAACCAACTTCCATTCTCTCTCTTACGGTATGAACCTGTATTGCCCAACACAAACTTTCATCTCACATTACAAATTAATCCATCAAATGGAGGGTTCTAGGAATCACAAGCCTCCCCCCCAAGCTCCAGCCCATTTAGGAGAAAGTCCTCTCTTCAAGTTTATTAAATTTGTGGGGTCCATGCCTTTACACAAAATACCATATGGCATGGCTTGAATTTTAGCTTATTTTTATAATTTTATTGTTTATCTTTTAATAATGTTTTATGGTATTTAGGAGAAAGGAAAACTCTGATCATCAACCTTGGCTGCCTTGTGGACATGAGTGAGAAAGGCTTCAGGAGTAAACCCCAAAGAACAAGCTATAGCCACCACCATGTGGGACATCTTCAGGAGAAGAAAAGACTAAGGAGCAAATCCTACACCAATCCAGAGTGGAGTCCCTAAGACCATTGGACCATGCCTTGTGTGTCTCCTTCTGGCAACTCCTACAGCCAAGCTGGTGACAAATGTCTTGCTCAGATTTCTTTTGGACCACCTCAGGGAGGCCGAGAGGGGGGTCTTGTCGTCTGGGCAGCCCAGGACCTCCAGACACACTGCCCAGGTTTGCACCTCAGGGCGGTCACTACATAGAATTCATGGAATTACAGAGTTGGAAGGGACCCCAAGAGCCATAGAATCATAGAATCCTAGAGTTGGAAGAGACCACCAGGGCCATCGAGTCCAACCCCCTGCCAAGCAGGAAACACCATCAGAGCACTCCTGGCATATGGTTGTCAAGCCTCTGCTTAAAGACCTCCAAAGAAGGAGACTCCACCACACTCCTTGGCAGCAAATTCCACTGTCAAACAGCTCTTACTGTCAGGAAGTTCTTCCTAATGTTTAGGTGGAATCTTCTTTCTTGTAGTTTGGAGCCATTGCTCCGTGTCCGCTTCTCTGGAGCAGCAGAAAACAACCTTTCTCCCTCCTCTATGTGACATCCTTTTATATATTTGAACATGGCTATCATATCACCCCTTAACCTCCTCTTCTCCAGGCTAAACATGCCCAGCTCCCTTAGCCGTTCCTCATAAGGCATCGTTTCCAGGCCTTTGACCATTTTGGTTGCCCTCCTCTGGACACGTTCCAGTTTGTCAGTGTCCTTCTTGAACTGTGGTGCCCAGAACTGGACACAGTACTCCAGGTGAGGTCTGACCAGAGCAGAATACAGTGGCACTATTACTTCCCTTGATCTAGATGCTATACTCCTATTGATGCAGCCCAGAATTGCACTGGCTTTTTTAGCTGCCGCGTCACACTGTTGGCTCATGTCAAGTTTGTGGTCAACCAAGACTCCTAGATCCTTTTCACATGTACTGCTCTCATGTAGTCATGTAGTCCAGCCCCCTGCAATGCAGGAATCTCAACTAAAGCATCCATGACAGATGTCCATCCATCCTCCACATAAAAACCTCCAAGGAACAAGAGTTCACCATCTCCCAAGGGAGTCTATTCCATTCTCACTGTCTGAAAGTTCTTCCTGATGTTTAGTTAGAATCTCCTTTCTTACAACTTGAAGCCATGGGTTCGAGTCCTACCCTCCAGAGCAGGAGAAAACAAGCTTCCTCCCTCTTCCATAGGACAGCCCTTGAGATACTTCAAGATGGCTCTGTATCTCCTCTCAGTCTCCTCTTTTCCAGGCTAAACATACCCAACTCCCTCAACACCACAGAAGGAGAAGACCAGGCGTAGGGCAGGACTTGGGGGAGGACTAGAATGATCTTACCCAACACTATCCAATTACAGCAATTGGGAGCGGAGCTAGACATTGCCTAATGAGGGATGCAAGATTAGCCTAGAATGCTATGACCTCACTCAGCACTCTCAAACCACAGCAATAGGGGGCAGAGCTAGACTTTGCCTAATGAGGGATGCAAGATGTTATGGCCTGGGATTCGGACTCGGATGCTGAACCTGAGGGATCCCAGCCTGCACAGGATTCCCTGCCTCCAGATCCAGCTGAGCCAGGGCTGGGGCCTGAGCCTGAAGGGTCCTCAGCTGTGCTGGATCCTCAGGTGCAGGCACCAGCTGAGTCAGCTCTGGCTCCTGAGGTGATGGAGGACCCATTGCCTGCAGGTGCTTCACTCTCAGCCCCATCAGAGGAAGAGGAGGTTGCCTCTGGGTGCGGTAACCCTCCAGCCTCTCCTGAGCTGCAGAGGCTCAGGGCAGAGAGGCGGAGGGAACTAAGTTCCCACAGGAGGAGGGCTCGCCTCCAGGCCAGGAGAGGTGAGTCAGAGGATCGGGGCCGCCCTATGCCTCAGGGCAGATAAAAGCTGGCCAGCCCCTGTCCCAAGTTGTGGGAGCAACATTGCTGGTTGCCAGTTCCTGCCTGCACCCTGTCCTGCTCTTCTGCCAGAGTTCCTGACCCGCCCTGGCTCATTGCTTGCAAGCCTGTTCCTGACTTCACCCAACTCCCTGCCCTGCACCCAGCTTCAGCTACTACGGACTGCCTCCACGTTGCACCTTTGACCACGGACCAGACTTGGACCTCGCCTCTCGGGTAACACACGGGACCAGCACACAAGATTAGCCTAGAATGCTATGCCCTCACTCAACACTCTCCAATCACAGCAATTGGGGGCAGAGCTAGACTTTACTTGATGAGAGATGTTCTGTCTCAGAAAACGTTTAGTGGAATTGGCTGGCAATCGCTCCGCTTGAGTTTCTTTTGAATCCTGTCCCCATATATCCCATTCATTCCCATTCTTTTCTTTTTAGTTTGCTGTCTTTGTCTCAGCCTGTCCTCTACCACTTTTGGTTCTAGATCCTAGGTAAGGTTTATTTACAACTGAATTTGGTTTCCTACAACTTACTATCAGTTCTCTTATCAGAACTGTGTTGTGTTGTGTGTGCGCGTGTGTTGTGAGTACATTGCACACAGTCCAGTACTTTATTATAACAACAGCCAGCCACATCATTATAGTGTTTTTCTGATAATTGTTATAATTCCAGTTGCTAGGCAGCCACCAAGCAAGCAAGACAACAGCCTAGTTTTGTGGGACACAATGTTATTCTCATCATCATCATCACCATCATCATCGTCTAGCCACCCACACTTTGTGGAAACATTCACCAGCATTTATTATTATGATTATTCCTGAAGCTGGGGACCTCTGGGTGGCTGGAGTGTTCAACAAACATAATCACTTACCAATACCTTACCTGGAAATAAGCTTTATTGAACATAGTTGTAAAATTATCTCTTTCAGTTGAATGACTGAATCATCGGCACAAACGTTTTTCTACAGATTGTTTTTTTAAAATATAAAATCAAGCCTCCTCATTGTTTACCTGTGTCTCTTTGTGCTTTTTTTTTGGAAATATTACTGTTTTCAAATATTGAACTTTTATTTTCTTCCTTTTAATATCCGAATTATTTGCATACACGGTTCCCCCCTCCCCTTTCCACCCCCAGGGTTCTGAAAGAATGGAGAATATTCGTAATAATTATAATAACTCTTGCTTAGGCAAAACTCTTTTTCTTTTTAATGAAGTCAAAAGCTGAGATAATTTAAGGAAAAAAGGTCTTCAATTTTTTTTCCCATTACCGACTTGTATAGAAGGGGAAATTTACAGTGTATTGGAAAAATTGGCTGATTATAGGTATGGGATGGAGCCAGGTAACTGGAAATAATTTGTACAGGTTTTATTTTTTTCTTTTATTATTTTTTTTGTAAAAGTGATTTGCTGTCGTTGGTTTTTTTTCTGTATTTTTTTCTTAAAATTTTGCTAAAATAATAAAATAATATTTCACAATTTTGAACAAGAGTCTGATGAAAGGGCAGAGGACTTCTCTTCTCCGTGTTTTTGACATGAAACCAGGTTGGCTGGCTTGCATTTTGCCGCAAAGAGTCTTGTTTGCTTCCCCTCGCCCCGCTGACCTCCCCCTGCTTCCTCAGCTCGCTAAAAGTAAGGACCAATCTGGTTTTGCGCAGAGGTTAGAGTAAGAAAAACTCCGTGTTTGTGTGTATCTCTGTGTGTGTGTGTTTGTTTGTGTGTGAACCACCTTCTTTTACAACTCCTCCAGCCAACCTCACATGGTACTCTGAAAAGCAAAGGCTGCCCCCGTTTCCCCCAGGATCAAACGGGCACCGATTTCTCACAGGTGCTACGTAGAAAGGCCATGGCTGTCGGGAAGGTCTCTGCCCGCAAGGGGCTTCCAAGTCAATCCATCTCCAGAAGCAGCTCGCTGCTTTTGCTCTTTACCATTCCTCTTCGGAGTTTACGATGGACTTTTTATTGATTGATTTTTTTTTTTTGCTCTTTAGGGAAAAAAAGAGAAGTGTTTTTTGTTTTTGCAAACGTCCCCCGAACCTGCAAGCTTCTCCCCTCCGTGATTCTGTTTCCCCACCCACCCCACGTTTTACTTCTTCTTCTCCTCAGGCTTGTTATCGTTGAAGGCACTTGGTTTCCATGGCGTTTTAGAAAAAAAGATGGTAGTTTGGTTTCGTCACTTGGTTCAAACGGATGACTCCGGCCGGGCTTGGGAGGGTAGGGGAGGGAGCGAGGAGGAAGAGGAGCAGGAGGAAAGGGGTCTCAGAGGGTGCGAGGGCCTGGGGGCAGGGGAAGATGGCGTCCGGGCATGGTGTCCGAGTGGCCGCAAGCCAACTGTGGACAAACCCGTGTTGCCACCGAACGTCCGCATGTTCCCGGAGTTACGTCGATGCATGCAAAGCGAGGAGGCCGCATACCGTGGATCTAGCCTTGCCATGGGGAACTGAAACGAGAATGTCTTCAAGAAGAGCTTGGGTGTCGCCGGGTCCTCCTTTTGAGGGCAGTGGTGAGGAAAGGGGGCCTGAAAGGGCGGCGTGGGACTCGATGCGGGGGAAAAACCTCGTGTGGAAGGGGGAAGAACAGAAATGCAGGCTCATCTTCTACCCTGTTTTGCAGTGAGGTGTAGGGAGTGGGCTCTCTCCTCCGTTCCCCCTTCTTTCACGCTCTCTCTCTTTCACGAAATCTCTCCGTTGGCAAGTCATTAGGGCCTCCATGGCAACAAGCGAGCTGTTCATTTGAAACAAAACAAGCCATGACTTTGTGCTTTGAACAAGGAATTCTATAGCTCTTTGACAGAGTTCTTCCAATGAATGCTGTGTATATGTGTGTATGTGTGTGTGTCTCTCTCATTCTCTCTCTCTCTGGTTTCGTTTGTTCGTCTCTAATTAACCACAAAAGCACCTGAAGGTCTCTCTCCTTCACTTCCACGTGGAAAACTGTGGCGTCCGCAGCCCCTTTGTCGCTCCATCTCTTTTGTCTTTTATAAACTCCCAAGGCTCCCTTTTTTATATATATTTATATTTTTTTTAATGTTTGATTCTTCTTCTTCATCGTCTTCTTCTTTTTTTATTTTTTAAAAAATTGTTTTTGAGTCAGTCAGTAGAGGAATCTTTGGTAGTTTTTGTTTCTGTTTAAAAATGTTCTCGTTTCCTCATGCCCACCTCGTCTGCTGCAGCCTCTGCCGGAATAAGGTCACCTCTGATGACTTAAGACAGACATGAGAAGGAAAACGGGGAAAATCCGTATATGTGGCAGAGTCCTGACTGTGCCCGAAGGTATATCTGAAGAGAGAAGGGGAAAGAGAGTTAGCAAGCATTGGAGTTAGACAGGCCTCTGAGGATTCAATGGACGGACAGAAATCTCCCTTTCCTGTTTCCAGTTCGAGGCAGTTTTTTGCCCTCCCAAAAACCTGACCAGATTTCAGATGCATTCCTCCTAGAAAGAACATTTTCCTATGAAACTGCCCTTCCATCACTGCTAGAACTATAGTCTTTCAGTGCAGAATTTGCTCGGTAAATTCATTATCCTCTTCCCCTTTCAATGGTATGAGCTGGGGGTTCAGTTGCTAACAGGGGCTCACGGCCGGCTTACCCATAGGTGCTAGGGGTGTGGGGCACCCAGGCGCTGGACTCTCAGAGGTGCCAGGCCGAGAGTCCAGGGCCGAGATTTGGAGTCCGGGGATCGAAGAGCCAGGCCAGATGCTGCCGAGTGGAGCAGAGCCCGTTGGAGCACCGCAGGTGTTTCTGCTGCCGGCGCTGAGGCAGCTGGCCATCTCTGCCCTTCTGAGTGCCTGGGATAGGCCCGCCCAACGCACACATGCTGCTCACACGCAGTTTCCCTCCCAAGCCTCGGGGGGGGGGGTTGCTCTCTTCTTGCAGTAGCATGGGAGAGAGTTGCATGCCCCCTGAAAAGTTCAACAACTCTGAGCTGCCCCCCCCCCAAAAATTGGGGGCGCTGGGCAGTTTTTTGCACCCTGGCACCGCATATGCTAAAGACAGCCCTGTAGGGCTTGGACTACATGACCCTCGCGGTCCCTTCTAACAATTCTGTTTTTCCACTTGTGCATCTTGTTCCGTAATGCCATTAACTAGACCTGTATTTTTCTCCTCCTCTTTGGCTAGTTCACCCTTATGAGCAACCCACAGCTTCAATTCAGTGTTGGCCTGAATGTCGCGTGGGGTTAATGACAAACGAGCAGCGTCCTCGGCTAAAGGGACAGAGCGGTTAGCCACTTAAATTGCGATTACGGGGCTGCTTCCCCGTTTGCAAGTCTTCTGTTCCAAAGGAAGCAGTCAGGAGACATTAAGCCTCTTACACATTTCATGCCGTAATACGAGGAGATGCGCATGGGAGAGCGAAACGGAGAAATGGGAGCAATCTGCCGTAGCGTTTTAATGTTCTGATGCTCTGCTGAATTATAGCGCTTTAACCTGCTCAGAGACCTTAGGGTGAAGGGCAGGAAACAAACAAACAAACAAATATTGATCTTCTGCAAACTAAGGCGTAACCCATGGGTTGGCAAACTAAGGCTCAGGGGCCGGATCTGGCCCAATTGCCTTCTGGATCCAGCCCACGGACGGTCTGGGAATCGCCACGTGGATCGGTGTGGGGATTGTGATTGTTTGGGCTGCGCCATTTCCCCCCCTACCTCACACACACCGCAGTGGTACCTCCTCCATCCCTCCCTCCTCCTGGCTTCTCCCTGCCCTGCCTAGAGGAAGAAGGGGGCCGGGCTAAGCTAGCTGAGCGCCATTTTGAGCAGCCCCTCTCTGGAGCCAGCGCTATTGCGCCACTCATCATCCCTCCGCTGCCACCACCGCCAGCCCCTGCCACTCGCAAGGCCCAGGTAAGCAGCCACCAGGTCCGGTGCTGTGGAGAAGGGAGAGTCGGGGGGATTTCCCCCCCAAAAATATAGCCTGCCCCCCCACAAGGTCTGAGGGACAGTGGACCACCCCCCTGCAGGAACCCTGTAACCAATTGCAATTCACACAGTGGCAGAGTCCATCTAAATAGGGCCTGGATCGGGTGCAAGGGGCAAGTCCCCAAAGGGGGCGCGACACGGAGGGAGTCCAGTACAGCACCAGCACAGGGGCGCCCTCGCATGCCCCAGTCCAGGAGAGTGGGCGGCACAGCCTCTCTCTGTCCTTGGGTCTTGATTCACCCTGGGAGGGGGGGATGCGGCTGGGCGTGCCATGTGGGGGCAGGGCACACAGAGGGGGATCTTCACCCTCCGTGCTCTCCAGCCCCCACTGCCAGCAGTGTGCAAGGGGTGCCTCTGCGCGGGTCACCTAGTTTGTGCCCCCCGATTGTGCCCCCTGGCCACAGCCCCCATGCCTCCCCCCGCTATGCCACTGAATTTACCTTTTCCTTAGTAGTGGCTTATATTTAGAATACTCAACAAGCCCTCCCATTGATCATGGCTTATTTATTGTGCCTTCCTCTAAGCCTGTTTTTTCTTCTCATCATAGATAAAAGCATTTATTAATTGCAATTTCTACCCATTTATTATAGCTCATATATTTTTCTTCCCCCCCCCCTTTTTTTTTGCAAAACGTCAAATTTTTGCCACGTTTACTTTCAGGATATTTTCTTGTCATTTTACAATATTTTCCAGATCCTCCTGTTCATTCCCATCTGTGGAATACTCTCCCCAGGGAAGTTTGCCTGGTGCCTTCATTATATATCTTTAGGCGCCAGGCAAAAACGTTCATTTTTAACCAGACCTTTGGTTGATTGTATTTTAGAATGTGGCACTTTTTGGGAAGGGGGTTTATTGGGTTATTGCTTTTGGTTTGATTTTATATGTTGTAGTCTTGTTGTGAGGGACGCGGGTGGCACTGTGGGTTAAACCACAGAGCCTAGGACTTGCCGATCAGAAGGTCGGCGGTTCGAATCGGGGTGAGCTTCCGTTGCTTGGTCCCTGCTCTTGCCAACCTGGCAGTTTGAAAGCACATCAAAGTGCAAGTAGATAAATAGGTACCACTCTGGCGGGAAGGTAAACGGCATTTCCGTGCGCTGCTCTGGTTCGCCAGAAGCGGCTTAGTCATGCTGGCCACATGACCCGGAAGCTGTATGCTGGCTCCCTCAGCCAATAAAGTGAGATGAGCGCTGCAACCCCAGAGTAGGTCACGACTGGACCTTTACCTTTACTAGTCTTGTTGAGACCTCTGGGTATTGGGCAGTGTATAAGTTGAATAAAAGAAAGAAAGAAAGAAAGAAAGAAAGAAAGAAAGAAAGAAAGAAAGAAAGAAAGAAAGCAAGCTTTTGGTTAATTTTATATGTTGTCTTGTTGGGAACGGACCTGAGACCTCTGGGTATAGGGTGGTGTATACGTTGAATAAAAGAAAGAAAGAAAAGAACTTAGATTATTACATTTACATGGGGCCTTGGAGCAGATTGTGGTTAGGACACTGCTGTGAGGGTAGAGTGATTCAAAGAGGCACTTACGATTGTTCACATAGTCCTCTTTTGTGCATTCGCCTTCCACAATCGAGATGTCGTCGATGGCAATGTCGCCTTCGATACCCTTGCCACGGATCCCTTCAAAAACAACCTGCAATGAGATCACATGAGATGCACCTGAAAAAGATGATCAGTGCAGCAGGAGCAACAGAAATAGGGGATCATACAAGCAGAGTTACTTCCAACAGATACAGGGCCCGTTGAATCTCCTATGACTACAATATCTCTCCTTTCTGAATGTTCTATAATCTGTTTTAAGAAGGCATCATCCACAGTTCCTTCTGTTTCTTTACATTTCTTTACTATGTACCATATGTGGTGGAAATGCAAAAAGATAAAGGAATTTTGGGACATGATCTACCACGAACTAAATTATTTTAGTTAACCTTTGCCAAAAATCCTGAAGCCTTTCTCCTAGGTATTATAGGCGTACATATCCCGAAAGATTTGAGGACGTTATTTATGTATGCAACCACAGCCATGAGAATACTATTATCCCAATGTTGGGAAAGAGACAATATACCGACAAAAATGGAATGGCAGGCAAAACTAATTGAGTATGCTGAGATGGCAAGACTAACAGGGAAAGTTAGGAATCATGACGACCAAACACTGAACACAGAATGGGACAAATACAGACAATACCTAAAAAATCATTGTAAACATCTGAAATCTTTGGTAGGCTTTGAATGACTCCTGCAAGGTGACATAACTTATGCATATATTGGATAAATATAAACTAGACATTATTCAATATGCAGTTAATATAGAATTGTAGTGGACCCACGTGGAGCGAAGTCTTAATACTTTACTATATACCGTATTTTTCCATCTATAAGACACCCCCATGTATAAGATGTCCCCTATTTTGGGGGACTCAGATTTAAGAAAATGGGGGGAGATATATCTGTGTATAAGATGCCCCCTAATTTTTGACATTATTTTAAAGGGAAAAAACCTAGTCTTATACACAGAAAAATATGGTAATTTTATTTTTATTTCATTTCATTTTCAACATTTAAGTATTTTTTTTTTCTTTTTATGTACATCTCTGATAGAGAATGATAATTGTGATGTATACTGGAAAATCAATAAAGATTAAATGTAAAAAAAGAAGAAAAAAAGCAGGCATCATCCAAGTCTTCAGACTGGCTTGGAGATCCATCACAGACCTCCACAGTAAGAGAACAGTTGTTTCCCTCACCTAC
Source organism: Podarcis gaigeae (assembly GCF_964106915.1). Taxonomy (NCBI): domain Eukaryota; kingdom Metazoa; phylum Chordata; class Lepidosauria; order Squamata; family Lacertidae; genus Podarcis; species Podarcis gaigeae. Next base: position 2,161,767 of record NC_139678.1, read on the forward strand.
AGTTTTTACCCATATACTCCCAATCTGCCTTCCATGCTCCAGGTCATGGATTTCTTCATAAGTGTACACATCCTTTACATGCAATGCTACTCCTCCTCCCTTCCTGTTTGGTCTATTCCTTTTGAACAGGTTATACCCCTCGGTTTCTTACATTTCAGTCACGAGTTTTATCCCACCAGGTTTCAGCAATGCCTACCAGGTCATATTTGTCACCCTGAATTAAAAGCTCAAATTCATCTTGCTTGTTTCCCATACTCTGTGCATTAGTATAGAGACAACTGAAACCATGAGGCAACTGCTGTCTCTGCTCCTCTGGCTCCGAATCAGTGTCTGAGAGAAGGGCAAGGAATCAATTTTGCAGCTCCAGGGACACAGCATGGGTCCTGACAGTCCTGCTTCTGTGTGTCATATTCCTCCATCACCTGGAATGGGCTATCTTCCTCTTCCCTATGGGCACCCCTCATGTCATCTGGCCCAATAGCTTGAATTGTGGATAGGTGGGGTTCAATGAGAGCCATCTTCAAATATCTCAGGGCTGTTACATGAAAGGTGGAGAAAGCTTGTTTTCTCATGCTCCAGAGGGGAGGACCTGAATCGATGCATTCAAATGATTAGAATAGGAGATTCCAACTAAACATTAGGGGAAACTTTCTGATGGCAAGAGCTGCTTGCCGTGGGATGGAGCACCTGGCAAAGTGGTAGACTCTTTTTCCTTGGAGGTTTTTAAGCAGAGGTTGGGTGGCTATCTGCCAGAGATTCTTTAGCTGTGATTCCTGCAGTGTGGTGGTTGTACTAGATGTCCCTCAGGGGTTCGTTCCAACTCTATGATTCTATATTCTTTGTGGTTAATGCATATCTTATGGTGGTTCAGAAAAGGGCTATGTCAGACTGTCAGACTGCAGTGAGATCTCAGAAGGTCCTTTGGGCAAGGACTGGCACTCTTTTCATCTATACAAAACAGCACTCCAGTAATGTTAAATTCTAGTTTATACTAGGAAATGCTCTTGCTATAATTTATCCCTGCCTTAGCTGGTCATTTAGAATCAGGGATTGCTGCAAAGCATTCATAATCCCCTCTTCAGATGAGAAATGCTTTGCCGATGATATGTGGGCCTGGAAAGCATCAAATAAATCTTGGATGCACTTCAGTGTGCGAATTAACCTATAAAAAGCTTTAATTTCTGTGCTGGAGCAACAGCTTTTACTGCAGACAGAGATTCACTCTGATTCACTCTACTTAAAATTAACTGGGAGGTTTACATCCCTTCCCATTTAGGCTCTGAAATGCAAAATAAAGTTTGGTTGGCCCAGGAGCTGCAAAAAAGAAAGAAAGTAATTTAAAGTTCCAGCTGTGCTGACATTTATTCGGCTTTATTTGTTCAGCGTTTTCACGGTCCTAAATTTGTTTTATGCTGTAAAATAAGAAAAGGAGGGGCAGGGGAACCAGGGAGGCAGGAAACTCCAGGAGCGAATGGACAAATTGAATGATTCCACTGAAATAGACTCTCGCTAGTCCTGTTCATGGGGAAAGTAAGAAGGACAGGGCATTGGAGTTAGCAATGAGTTGTGCAAAAGCTATAAACATCATAGATGCATCTGGGGTTGGGGTTTTTTCAGTGGGAGGGGTACCTTGGGAATGGCAAAGTTCTTGGGGTACACTGCATAGACTAGAACCCCATGGAACTCACATTCACTATCTCCCTGCCCCCTCCATACATGTAAACGGTTTCCCTCTTGGTCTGAATGTCCCCCTATCAGTATTCATTGTGGTTTTCATTCTGCAAACGACACACAATTGATTATTGCCTCCCCCCTCTGTAATTTGCATTGTGTTTCCTTTGCATTGAAATAAATGGGGTGGACCAGCCTAATAGTTACACAACTGATAGAGTAATTAATCATGGGAAATAAGGCCACAGGCGAGAGAGCAAGGTGGAAAAGAGCAGGTTTTGTCAGAAGCCGAATCGCAGTGGAGTGGAAACAGAGCGGCACGCAGCAAATATGTCTCAGAATGGAAATCAGTGCTGTATTACTGTATATCCCTAGTTGCAATTCAGTTCTAACCATGGCTACTGAGATGCAAGCCCCACTGAGTCTGAGGTATCTATAAAAAGGCAACATGGTTGTGAGTGCGCCACAGGGACAACTTGAATTTCATGGGATGCCCCTCAAAAGCAGCCAAATCTTCATTTCCTATACAACATGTGAAATCCAGCCTCGTAGCTCTGGCAGGTGCATTAACACAAAAGGATCAATTTTGTTCATCAGCCAAGAGCAAGAAACCAGAACGGATCTATTCAGCCACCTGACCCATTTCAGGAAGCATCTGCCAATCATCTGCAGATGCGCCAGACCTTCAGACCTTTTCAGATGCATATGCAAGAGGGGAGAGAATGCTTTGCCTAGCAATATAAAGTCCAATATTGATGCTTAATCAGCAATGTCATCATATGCAAAAAAAGAAAGAAAAAAAGATGTTTTGATCAGCAACCCAAACGAAGAGACGAGTAACACATTATAATAATGGAACTACTGGACGACCGTGAATGTTGGACCTCAACCACCATCTGCCAGTTCAGAAGACTCTGAATTTCATCCATCTTTGGACGTGACATCTAAGACCAGGAGCTCGAGTCTCCTGTGCCCATCGCCGTCCCAAAGGAAGACGTGTCATTCCAAATTTGAGCTTCAGCACCCAGGAATGTCCTCCTGACTTGGGTGGCTATTTAGACACAGACATTGCAACCCCATTACTCAGAAGGAAGCCCCACCAATGGAGAAGCAACTAACCCAGGAGAATATAAGGAGGGTCCTGAAGGATTGGGCCAAAGGGAGCCCATCTAGTCTGCAGCCTGATCTCACAGGGACCGAGCAGGTGTCCATGGGAAGCCTGCCAGAAGGACCTGAGTGCGAAATCACCCCTCGATGCTTTATTCCCAGCAATTGGTATTCAGCGCTCCCTGACAAGTGGGGAGGCTTGTAGCAGACGGCTATGGGGATTTACTAATATGATGGCCATCTGTCAGGGTTGCTTCAGCTGAGCTTCCTGCATTGCAGGGGGTTGGACTAGATGACCCTGGGGACCCTTCCAAATCTACAGTTCTATGATATGTGATTCCTGCATTGCAAGGGGAGTGGATTAGACGACCCACACGTCCCTTCCAACTCCTCAGTCCTATGATTCTAGAGGACCTTTCGTCCAAGGTTCTCAGGGCAGATTACATTCAAGTCAATAATCTCACTGGTTGCTTTTGGCGATAATCAGATTGGCGCTTTGGTTTGTTAAATTGGAGAAAAGAACTGCAGAATCTCAGTGGGATCCCCGTGTCTCTAGCACAGGGGTCCCCAAACTAAGGCCTGTGGGCCGGATAAGGCCGGAGGGACTCGTTTATCCAGTCCGCGGCGACCCCCGCCGCCCGCTCTTACCAGCACTGCACTGCGCGGCTGCCCACTTCCGGGTCAGAGGAGCACCAGAAATAGCTTGCGCGCATGTGCAAGCATTGTATGCATGCTCAAGCATTATTTCCGGTCACATCCGGGTCCGAGGAGGCCCATGCATATGCGCAAAAGTGATTTCCAGTACTCCTCCGACCCGGAAGTACACCGGAAATAGCGTGTGCGCAGGCATATGGGCATACGCCCCCCCCACCCTCCGGCCTGTCGCGCGATCGACACTGGAGACTCTGGCCCAAGGCGTGGTAAGTTTTCTGACCCCTGGACTAGCACTTGCATTATGAGACATCCAAAGCTCAGTGTAGTTATGGGTGACGATTCCTGCCTGGAGATTTTTCTCTTTTGTTCCACCCTGTTTTGGATCCTCCCCCCAAACCCTCCAAAACTTCAAAACACCGAGAGCAATTTATAAGCTTTTTGCTGGCAGTGTTCATGCATAAAAGATTAAAAAAAATAAAAAAATAGAGGAATCTCCTTGCTGCTATGAACCGCTGCTGTTTTTCTTTGCAGTATAATTGTGATGGTTTTTATTGCATTTCATATAATTTTTGTTGGGATTGAGTGGAATTGTGCACACCTTAGGCACGTTGCTTGTGCTTTGTGCATGACAGGTTGGTTTTTACAAAGGAGGAAACCAAGAAAACGGGGGTTGCATGTGAGACTACGGCTCCCTGACCCTCCTTTCTTCCTCCTCTAAGACAACCATCCATTCCTTACCTGAAACGAAGTGTTTGGGTGGATATTCACTCGGGCCTGAGACCAATGCTGCCCTTTGTTGCCGCTCGATGACCAGAAGGGGTTTTCTATGGAAGCCTGGTTCTTTAACCGCAGGTAGACATTCAAGGTTCCTTTGGGGGGGAAGCAAACACACACAGAAGAAAGCAAATGTTAGGAGGTTGTGAGATGTTGAGTGATGGGATGCCACAAGAGAAACCTGAAATGGGCCGCTGAGCCAGAGCTCTTGAATCACAGACTCGCGGAATCACAGATGGGACCCCCAGAGGCATCTAGTCCAACCCTATGCAATGCAGGAATCTCAACACACAGTTCTCCTCATCCAATCTGAAACCACACCACACCCTGCTTAGCTTCGCAAATGCATCAGCAGTGATTTGAAGACATGTAAGAAGATGCCTGCTTCTTGGGAGAAAAGCAATGACAAACCTAGACAGCATCTTAAAAAGAAGACATCCCTTGCCGACAAATGTCCGTATAGTTCAAGCTATGGTTTTCCCAGTAGTGATGTATGGAAGTGAGAGCTGGACCATAAAGAAGGCTGATCGCCGAAGAATGGATGCTTTTGAATTCTGGTGCTGGAGGAGACTCTTGAGAGTCCCATGGACTGCAAGAAGACCCAACCTCTCCATTCTGAAGGAAATCAGCCCTGAGTGCTCACTGGAAGGAGAGATTGTGAAGCTGAGGCTCCAGTACTTTGGCCACCTCATGAGAAGAGAAGACTCCCTGGAAAAGACCTTGATATTGGGAAAGATAGAGGTCACGAGGAGAATGGGATGACAGAGGACGAGATGGTGGGACAGGGTTCTCAAAGCTACAAACATGAGTTTGACCAAACTGCAGGAGGCAGTGGGAGACAGGAGGGCCTGGCGTGCTCTGGTCCATGGGGTCGTGAAGAGTCGGACACGACTAAACGACTAAACAACAACAAGAAGAAGAGTGTGCTGGATCAGACCAAAGGGGGGCCATTTGGTACAGCATCTTGTTCTCACAGTGGCCAACCAGTAAAGGTAAAGGGACCCCTGGCCATTAGGTCCAGTCGCAGATGACTCTGGGGTTGCTGCACTCATCTTGCTTTACTGGCCAAGGGAGCCAGTGTACAGCTTCCGGGTCATGTGGCCAGCATGACTAAGCCTCTTCTAGTGAACCAGAGCAGTGCACGGAAATGCCGTTTACCAGTGGAAGACAGGAGTGCCTGGTGTGCTCTGGTCCAGGGGGTCACGAAGAGTCGGACATGACTAAACGACCAAACAACAACAGCACCTGCCCTATTCGAACCTCAAACCTCCGAGGGCACTTGGCAAAGGCCTCAGAAGCTCGCTCCAACGGACTTGGTGACTTTGCGGAAGAGTAACCCCAGAGAAGTTTGAAAGGAGTTTATCCCCCAAACTCGTGTCTGCCCGGCGAGGCCTTTCATTCCTGCTTCTAATAAGGAGCAGAGCTTTCATGCATATGGATGTTGCCAGCCAGCCTCGTTTGATCTCCGCAAAGAGCTTAAGAAGGTTTTAAGACGCTGGGGCGCTCGGACAAATGGCGCTCGAGATGCTCAGGCTCCCAGACGTTTTCCCCAGACTCAGGGAGGAACCTTTTGTACGGCAGATGTCAATTCAGCTCAGCAAACTCCCTGCCCTCTTCCAGCTCCATTACCCTAATTTAACAGTCTCCAAAATCCCTTGGCACAGATTCCGGCTGGAAGATTTTCGACGGCGAATAATCCCAGGCAGTGATGAAAGACGGAGGCAGTCAGTCGGCCAAGACTTGCGATGTGGCCACTGGCGGAAGGAATCCACACCCAGACCTGTGGCTTCATGTCCCAGAAAGAGGTGCAGGGAGTGCTTTTCAGGCCCAAGGGCCATATTCGTATCTGGGTGACCTTCTGAAGGCTACCTGCTACTTGTGCCCAGCAGGGTCAGAGGCTGGGTCTGGTTTGGAGACTCCAGCTGGTGCAGCTGATGACCACAGCACACCGTGGTTAAAACAACTGCACCAGTTACGCATCCAGTACAGAGCTGGGTTTGAAGTCCTTGGATTAATTCCCAAAGCCCTGAACAATTTATGTCCGGGGTCTCTCAGGGATCGACTGAACCCTTCAATCCCCACTCGATCTCTGAGATCATCTGCACAAGTTTTGTTGGTCATTCCCTGAGCTGGAGAGGCTCACTTGGTAGCAATAAGAAACTAGTCCAGTCCTGTGGAACTCCCTGCCACTGTGCCTTCTGTGGCAGCTTTTAAATACCTGCTGAAAACCTTTCTATTTTGTCAGGTAGTTATGAAAACAACCTTCACTCAGTAGTTGACTGATGCCAGATTTTAACTCTTTATATGGTTTTTATTGAACATTTGTTGTAAACAGCTATGATATATACACATATATTTAATGATACAGCAGTACAGATTTTTTTATATAAATAAAATAACATAAAATAAATCTGCACAACTCCCTTTCAACTCTATGCTTCTGTGATCCTATGATCTAACGGCTGAGATGTAATGGGATGTCTGGGAACAGACATTAAGAATAAAGGCTGGCCGTGGTGAGAGACAATGGACCTCCCTGGGGCATTTGGCTAAGCCAGAGCTCTCTTCCACCAACTTCTCCACGTCTGAATTCTCTCTGGAGGTCAAGCAAGAGATGTTGAAAAGGGCAAGGCCAGTAGCAATATTTGCTAAGCAGTCTCAGCTCATCCCCAAAGACCAGGCGCTGGAGATGAAGGACAGAATAAAGGTCAAAGGTAGGGGAGAAGAGGAGAGGAGGAGAGGAATCTTCCCTGCCCAGAGAACATTCAACATCAATCGGAAGATCTGGGCAAACGTATCTCGTGACAGCAGTGAAATTAACACGAGTGGTGGAATCAGCTCACCTATGTGTTATTTAACTTATATGCAGAATTCATCATGCGAAAGGCTGGGCTGGATGAATCCCAAACCGGAATTAAGATTGCCGGAAGAAATATCAACAACCTCAGTTATGCAGATGACACAATTTTGATGGCAGAAAGTGAGGAGGAATTAAAGAACCTTTTAATGAAGGGGAAAGAGGAGAGCGCAAAATATGGTCTGAAGCTCGACATCAAAAAAACGAAGATCATGGCCACTTGGCCCATCACCTCCTGGCAAATAGAAGGGGAAGAAATGGAGACAGTGAGAGATTTTACTTTCTTGAGCTCCATGATCACTGCAGATGGTGACAGCAGTCACGAAATTAAAAGACGCCTGCTCATTGGGAGAAAAGAAATGACAAACCTAGACAGCATCTTAAAAAGACATCACCTTGCTGAAAAGGTCCGTATAGTTAAAGCCATGGTTTTCCCAGTAGTGATGTATGGAAGTGAGAGCTGGACCATCAAGAAGGCTGATCGCCAAAGAATGGATGCTTTTGAATTCTGGTGCTGGAGGAGTCTCTTGAGAGTCCCATGGACTGCGAGAAGATCAAACATCTCCATTCTGAAGGAAATCAGCCCTGAGTGCTCACTGGAAGGACAGATCCTGAAGCTGAGGCTCCCAGACTTTGGCCACCTCATGAGAAGAGAAGACTCCCTGGAAAAGACCCTGATGTTGGGAAAGATGGAGGGCCCAAGGAGAAGGGGACAACAGAGGACGAGTTGGTAGGACAGTGTTCTGGAAGCTACCAGCATGAGTTTGACCAAACTGCGGGAGGCAGTGGAAGACAGGAGTGCCTGGCATGCTCTGGTCCAGGGGGTCACAAAGAGTCGGACATGAGTAAACGACTAAACAACAACACAATCTTGTGACAGCAGTGACATTAACACGAGCGGCAGAATCAGCTCACCTATGTGTTGTCCGTACATGTTGTAATAGAAGCTGAAGCAGTAGGCTGTGTTGGTGGCTCCGTAGGGGTTTTTGGGGGGGATGCTGAAAAGGGGGCTGGTCAGTCTGGCCCGGTCTCCTTCCTTCCTGGGACTGGAGGCTTCAATGTACATGAAGAACCCTGCAAAGAGGAAACAGCAAGTTCAAGAAGCAAGATGACAGCAGCCAACCGAACCCACGAAAGGAGCTTCTCCTTCTGCCCAGGCTGTAGACCATAATAGTAATAATAATAATAATAATAACAACAATAATAATAATAATTTATTTATACCCCGCCCTCCCCAGCCAAGACCGGGCTCAGGGCAGCTAACAACCAATAATAAAAACAAGTTGATTAAAATACAATTTAAAAAGATTAAAATACAACATTAGAACATTAGGATGCAGCCTCTTCACAGGAGGAGAAAGGAAAAAGAAAGAGGGGGAGGGAATCAAATTGGCTCCAAGCCAAAGGCCAGGCAGAACAACTCTGTCTTACAGGCCCAGCAGAAAGAAATCAGATCCCGCAGGGCCCTGGTCTCATGAGACAGAGCGTTTCACCAGGCCGGGGCCAGTGTTGAAAAGGCCCTGGCTCTGGTTGAAGCTAATCTAACTTCCTTAGGGACCTCTAGGGTGTTGCTATTTATGGGCCTTAAGGTCCTCTGTGGGGCATACCAGGAGAGGGTCCTAGGCCGTGAAGGGCTTTAAAAGTCAAAAGCAGCACCTTAAATCTGACCCTGTACTCCACCGGGAGCCAGTGCAGCTTGAAAAGCACTGGGGAATATGCTCCCATGGCAGAGACCCCGTGAGGAGCCTCGCTGCAGCATTCTGCACCCGCTGGAGTTTCTGGGACAGCTTCAAGGGCAGCCCCGCGTAGAGCGAATTACAGTAGTCAAGCCTGGAGGTGACCGTTGCATGGATCATAAGCAGGTAAATCAGCGGTTCCCAAACTTTTAGGGGGGCCACTGCCCTCTTGCTTCCATAAAGTCACCCCAGTGCCCCCCCTTCCCTATAAAAAGCATTACTCAGAATAGCTCTTTGCATGACCCACAATGGAAGCTGGCAATGCAATGGAATTCAAAACGGAAGCAATTAATTGCGCGTACATTCAAATCCAGTTGAAACTATTCCGTTTAATTCAGGCTTTCCCAAACTTGGGTCTCCAGCTGCTTTTGGACTACAATTCCCGTCATCCCTGACCACTGGTCCTGTAAGCTTGGCATGATGGGTGCTGTGGTCCAAAAACAGCTGGAGGGCCAAGTTTGGAAAACCCGGGTTGAATTGATTTAACAAAACTGATGAAGTTGATCCAATGTTACCAGCTTTCCAAGGCCTGAAAGCGACTCCATCAGGCAAGGCCTCCTTCTACCTGCCTTGCCCAACCCTCCAGTCTCTGCTCCTCAATTTGTATTGTATTATTTTATGCACTGTGGCTTGCCGTTGTTTTATTGATTGTAGTTTTGAAATTATTTATTGTTATTTATTTATTGTAATTTATTTATTTATTTATAGTGGGTTTCTGTTTATTTTTTTATATGCTGATATTATTATTCTACACTATTCTGATGATTGTTGAACGTGGCTTTATTTAATGTAGATTGCTTATTTTAAAGCTATGTTTTAAGGTGTATATTCTTTGTTTCTTCAACTTGTAAACCGCCTTCAGTATTGTAAGATAGGCGGTATACAAATTAAAAGTGATGATGATGATTTAGCAAGGGTCTTAGAGGCCACATTTAACAACTATGTCAATTTTTGGTAAATTCTTAATATGATGGGTGAGCATGAAATGACACCAGATTCCCAATGTCTAGTTTAGAGTCGTTTAGCAGGAGTTTTAAATTGCCACTTCCAGGGTCCCCCTGTCACCTTCTTACCTCTCAGGTCCCAAAGGCCAACTGCAACTTTCTATGAATGCGCAACCAGGACATATTGGACTTAAAGGTTCCTGGCTCAAATGGTAGCATCCTTCCCAGAGATGTCTGAGATTGGAGGTCCTGAATCATGTCCCCAGCCCATAAGATAACCTCAAGGTTAGATCACTGCAATATGTGCTACGCAGGGCTGCCTCTGAAGGTGGTTCGGAAACTGGTGCAGAATTCAATGGCCAGGTTGCTCACCAGAGCAAGACTGTTTGAGCATATTACACCAATCCTGGTCCAACTGCACTGGCTACTGATTAGTTTCCAGGCCCAATTCAAAGTGCTGGTTTTGACCTATAAAGCCTTAAATGCCTCAGGACCGCAATACCCCAAGGACCGCCTCTTCCCATATGAACCTACCTGGACCCTGAGATCATCTTCTGAGGCCTCCTTCACGTGCCTCCTCCTCGAGAGGTCCAGAGGGTGGCAACACAAGAGCAGGGCCTTCTCTACAGTGGCTCCCCGTCTGTGCAATGCTCTCCCCAGGGAAATTCACCTGGCACCTTCATTATGCACATTTAGGCGCCAGGCAAAAACATTGCTTTTTAACCAGGCCTTTGCCTGACCTGATCTACATCCTATGCCTTTTTAAAAAATGCTGGCTCTTTTTAGGGGGGGTTCTATTGGGTTGTCGTTGTATTTTGATTTTATGTATGTGATCCTTTATGTGAACAGCTCTGAGACCTTCTGGTATAGGGCGGTATAGAAGTAAAATAAAATAAATAAAATAAAGATGTTCAAGGGACACATTCTCTTAGTGTCTCTCCCAGGAGAGTTCATCACCCAGGGCACCCAAGACATTACAAATGGAAGAGTGAAGGAGCTCTTGTGTTTGATCAAAAGTCAACCTGAGCTTTAGGCCAAGATATGAACTTTACCTTCCTTGGATCCTGACCGGTCAGCACTGGGCCCTGTGTTTGGGGTGTACTTGGTGTCCCGGAGGATAATGTTTTGCCTCGTCCAGTCAAAGTTGTCCTTCTCGTCTTGGGTGAACAAACAAATGTTGCCGTCTTCAAAGCCGCAGTGGAATTCTCCTGCCAACAGACGGACACCGCATTCGCATGAAAAAAAGAGGATTTCAACAACCATGAAGCGTTTGGGGCTCATCTTCTCATGCAGACAACCCCGAGACAAGGCACTTTGGACCTTAGTCCTGGCAACCTCTAGGAGGAGACAGCCTAGGAGGTCAAGCAAAGCCTTTGCCTGCATGCAGGAACACAGAGAACAGGCATGTCCAACTCCCAAGAGACTGCAATCTACTCCCACTATATAAAAAAAATGGCAGTGATCCACGCATTAGATTGACCAAAGTTGTTGAGCTTTCCAACAATTGGTTGTTGTTGGGCAATCAATCTGGTTCATGCGATCGACCAGGATCGACCAGGGACACCCAGTGATCAACCGGTAGATCGCAATCGACTGGTTGGACATGCCTGATGTAGAAGATTTCTTGGTGGGGGCAGGAAGGAGCAGCGGTGGAAGGAAGTGGGGCGTGGGGTGGAGGTTGTAAAGCAGAGCAGAACATCCCTAGGTAGGTTTAGCTGAAAATTCATCCGAATTCAATGGGACTTCTGAGAAAACCTGCCTGGGATTGGGCTGCAAAACCCATCGAATGCAGGAGGACTTGCAGCTAGGTAAACATGCATGGGATCAGGCTATAGGTTGCACCGAACTCTATAGTAGTGCTTTTAAAAGCTGGGAGCAAAAAAATAAATTAAGAGACTGCACCTAGGATCCTAGGGAGTGGGCTGGCTCTGCTTCTCTTCCCTTGCCCTCAAAATACCCCAGGGCAGAAGGAGGAGAGTGAGATTGTTCCATGAGGCAAGCACAAATCTTTGCATTTATGGAGGGATCTCCTTAGTGCTATGTCACATTCCTCCTTGCATCAATAAATAGCAGGCTCATAGCCAGCATTGTTTGGGAATAATAATAATAATAATAATAATAATAATAATAATAATAATAATATTTATACCCCGCCCATCTGGCTGGGTTTCCCAGAATATCTGGGCGGCTTCCAACAGAATATTAAAATACAATATTTTAGAGAGGTTCCGTTCAGCATCTAACTGTATCCCAACACAGACGAAAACCTGTTCCCATGATCTCAAGAACCATCATGCAAAATTTGGTTAAAATCAGTGCTGCTCTGAAAAGTTCGGCCTGCCATCTTGATTCAAAATGGCACCCAACCACATCCCAACACAGGCAAAAAGCTGCTCCTTTGATCTAAGGAGGCAACCATGCAAAATTGGGTCATGACATCTGAAGAGGTGTCCAAATTGCTTAGCAAACAGAGAAGCAAGCAACTTCCCTAAGCATACCATAGATTATTTCTATTGACATTTCATTCTAATTAATGCAGAAACCAGGTATTGCAAATACTTACGTAGATGAGGATTCATCGGGGCTAGAAGGGAAGGAGAAAGAAGATCCTAAAATTAATTAATTTCTGCACATGCTGATGAGAAATTTGCGGCTGATTCTCTGCCCCCTCTAATTATCTTTCCAAATCCACTTAAATTGCATTCTCAGTTCATTTTATTTAAGGCATTTACATTTATTTATTCAAGACCTCAATTTTTCATACATCTAAATGGTATGCATACAAAACCACCTACAGAAAACAGGATTTCTGATGTTGCATTTTTTATGTTTTGTCAGTTTAATTTTGTCCAGTTTTTTTATATTAACTTTGCACTGGCCTTATTTCTGTAGAGTGAAAGGCATTACATAAATACTCGTATGACAAAAATGCATTACAACGAACATTTCGCCTCCAGTTCAAGTGGGTTTATTTTGTAAGCGTATATTCATGTTTCAGTAAAACAACTTCTGAGATGGAGGGAATGGGGAAGGAAATCCTGGCACTCTGCCGACTCTTGCTGATACGACGGAGGAGATTTAATAAATAAATAAGTTCCTGCAAAGGCGTAGGAATTTTATAAATAAAATATAATAAAATAATTACAAAGATAAATGATGTAATGTGACTCCAAGGCTACAGAGGAAGGGAAGATCTCGGATCTGAATATCTGGAACCCATTTGTTCTTCTGCATCCTACTTCAGGGATAGGGGAACGTTTGCTCCCACTCAATGTTGTTAAATGCCAACTCACATTAGGCCCAGGAACCATAGCCAGTGGTCTAGCAGGGTGGGGGCTGTAATCCAAAAACATCTGGAAGGCCACAGATTCCCCATCCCTGTTGTGTTTCATGGAAATAGGTTTGAAAAGCATTGTGTATATAAGAGGGTCAGCATCTTAAAAAGCAAAGCAGAGACATCACCTTACCAACAAAGGTCTGTATAATTAAAGCTCTGGTTTTCCCAGTAGTGATGTATGGAAGTGAGAGCTGGACCATCAAGAAGGCTGATCGCCAAAGAATGGATGCTTTTGAATTCTGGTGCTGGAGGAGACTCTGGAGAGTCCCATGGACTGCAAGAAGATCAAACCTCTCCATTCTGAAGGAAATCAGCCCTGAGTGCTCACTGGAAGGACAGATTGTGAAGCTGAGACTCCAAGACTTTGCCCACCTCATGAGAAGAGAAGACTCCCTGGAAAAGACCCTGATGCTGGGAAAGATGGAGGGCACAAGGAGAAGGGGACGACAGAGGACGAGGTGGTTGGACAGTGTTCTCGAAGCTACGAATGTGAGTCTGACCAAACTGCAGGAGGCAGTGGAAGACAGGAGTGCCTGGCGTGCTCTGGTCCCGGGGGTCACGAAGAGTCGGACATGACTAAACGACTAAACAACATATAAGAGGGTAAGAAGAGCCTGCTGGATCAGGCCAGTGGCCCACCTGGTTCAGCATGCTGTTCTCTCGGCAGCCACCCAGATGCCTGCGGAGAACCTGAAATCCGATCATGAATGCAACCCTCCCCTCCTGCAACTTCCCAGAAACTCTAGCCACCAACAGCCTTCCCCTCCACAAATTTGTACGTTCCTGATTTCAAGGCCACCCAAGGTGGTACCCATCCCAGCCTCCTCTGGAAGCATGTGCTATAGTTTGACTATGCAATGTGTAAAGAAATATGTGGCTTGCCCAAGAGGTCTTTGCAGGCAAGACCTCTGCTCCCTTTTTCCAGCCCATCTCATTCACTCGGATTCTCTGTCTTCTCCCAGGCAACTCTTCAGAAGAAGAACCTGCTACATCTGTCCAGTGGCCCATTTAGTCCAACATCCTGTTCTCTCTCTCTCTCTCTCTCTCTCTCTCTCTCTCTCTCTCTCTTAGCTTTCACATGCTTTATTGAAATTAACTGATAACAAAACGTTCCTGTGTATGATTATGTCCAAGTATACAAATAAAAATCAGTTCAATCTTAGTCCATTTCACCATAAATTCTTACTAAAGTACATAAGACTTCCTGTCATACCTCCCCAGTGTATTTACCATTTCTACTATCTGTTGTACATATACCGTATTTTTTGTGCCACAAGACACACTTTTTTCTTCCTAAAAAGTAAGGGGAAATGTCTGTGCATCTTATGGAGCAAATGCGTGGTCCCTGGAGCCGAATTGCCCAGGGGCAAAAAGCAGATCGTGCTTTTTTTGGGGGGGGGGGAGGGAAAGGGGTGTTGAAACAAAGCCACTGATAGTTTCTGGGGCGAGAGATAAGGGACGCTAGAGATAAAGGAGGCTGCCTGGGAGGGGGGAGGTAAAGACAGCAAACTTGCAAATGGGGGAAACAGGAAGACTAAAGCAATAAGGAGAGAAAAATAGAAGAAAAGGAGGAGCAAAAAACTGCTCCAGCTAAGGAAAAGACACTAAGGCAAACAAGAGGGAAGGGAGTGTTGAAAGGAAACAGCTGATCGGTAGGATCGGAAGAGAGATAAGGGAGGCTAGTGGAGGCTGCCTGGGAGGGGGGCGGTAAAAGCCCATGGATCCTCAGGATTTTTGCATTGGGTCACCCCAAATTCACCATCAGATCATATAGCATGTCCATGGCTACAGCCTGCACCAAAAAAATCATGCACCCACTGTTGCCTGGGGCCACAATGGTGCAAAAACATGGTTACAAAGCACGGATTCCCCTTGGATCCTCAGGATGGTTACAAAGCACGGATCCACATGGATCCTCAGGATTTTTGAATTGGGTCACCCCAAATTCACAGTCAAATCACATGTCTGTGGCCACAGCATGAACCACAAAAATCATACATCCACTGTTTCGTTCAGAATATTTCTTTTCTTATTTTCCTCCTCTAAAAACTAGGTGCGTCTTATGGAGCGAAAAAATATGGTAACTATTACTTTGTTCTTTTTATGTTATCTTATAATATCTTTCACCTTTTCATATCTATTTTCCTTGTTTTTTTATTTTATTTTACACCGAGGCCATTCAAATGGTGCCATAGATGCCACAGCTTCCTGTTCTCAAGGTGGCCACCCTGACACCTGTGGAAATCCGCAGGAAGAGTCCGAGCACAGGAGCAACCCCTCCTCCTCTGGTTTCCAGAAACAGGTATTCAGAAGCATTGCTGCCTCCAGCTCTGAAGGCAGAGCATAGACTTCATCCTGGTTGGAGCCACCGATAGCCCTTTTCTCCTCCATGAATCAGTCCAATCCTCTTTTAAAGCCATCTAGGTTGGTGGCTGGGACGCGGGTGGTGCTGTGGGTTAAACACAGAGCCCAGGGCTTGCTGATCAGAAGGTTGCCAGTTTGAATCCCCGCGATGGGGTGAGCTCCCGTTGCTCGGTCCCTGCTCCTGCCAACCTAGCAGTTTGAAAGCACGTCAACGTGCAAGTAGATAAATAGGTACCGCTCCGGCGGGAAGGTAAACGGCGTTTCCGTGCGCTGCTCTGGTTTGCCAGAAGTGGCTTAGTCCTGCTGGGCACACAACCCAGAAAAATTGTCTGTGGACAAACGCTGGCTCCCTTGGCCTATAGAGCGAGATGAGCGCCACAACCCCAGAGTCGGCCACGACTGGACCTAATGGTCAGGGGTCCCTTTACCTTTACTTTAGGTTGGTGGCTGCCACTGTCTCCTGTGGCAGGGAGTTCCAAAGTTTGGCTATGCACTGCATGAGGGACTTCCTTTTGTTTGACCCAAATCTTCCCCCATTCACCTGCAATGGGTGCCCATGAAAATGGCTCCAGTGCTGACCTTTCCGCTTTTATGGACCTGAGCCCGTTATGGATCTGAGCACTCGAGTGCTACCCTGGTCTGAAATTTTACTCAGCAAAAACCCTTTTGAAAGAACACATTGATTCAGCTGCACTGCTTTTATTCCCCCACCCCACTCCTTTCTCTAAGAAGAATAATCAGCGATTTGCTTCCTGTGTAATTTTCCACGGGAAAAACGTAGTCAATTATTCAAGATCGCCCTCTCCATGTTTGCTAACACAATTACTTCTCATTTGCTGAGGAACGCACTTTCTCTCTCCTTTTTTTGGCATTCTCCTGACTCCAAATGAACCCAAATTGTGGGGGGACAGCGCTGAGCGACACTCGCTTTGTTGCCAAACTTTGTGGCTTTCAGGGAAGCTATCATTAATGGCGGACCTTGAATGGCGCAATATTCATATTGTTCTCAGTGTGGCGGCCAGGGCGGAACGGGTGGGCTGGCAAACAAGGCTCACCTCCCCTGTGATTGACAGGAGCACAGAAACAAATCCAACGTGCTGGTTAGTTATTTGAATGTCAGGGAACGGCAGCGAAAAGAGAATCTGGAAATGTAGGTGGGGGGAGCTGCAGCTCACGGTGATTCTTCCGCTGTCCCTTCTGAAAGTTCTGGCGCCGAATGGGCGGGAGAGACGGGGGCAAACCAGTGCAGGGTGGTGGATAGAGCACTGGGCTACGACATGAGAGAGACCCGGGTTCGAATTCAGCCTCAGCCTTCCAGCTCACTGCCAGTTACCGCCTCTGAGACCAGCTTACTCCGCAGGTTTGTCAAGAGGAGAAAATGCAAAGCAATTTCCCCTAACAGATATTTCTCGGTTTGGCAGTTTCACTAATATGTGCATTTCTATGCAAATATATGCATTTCTGTGCACATTACTAGGCTGGGGAAATGCAGTGCAAAATTCAGAGGGGAGAAAATTTGGAAATTTGCCTCTGTTTCAGCTGGCACATCATCTCAGAAAGTGCGAATTACGTAGATATGCCTTTCAGTGTGAAATGGATCGATTATCTCTCCCATCCCTAAGGTAGTGGAGCTGCAGGAGCAACTACCTCATCCTAAAACAGGGACGTCCAACTCCCAATAGACTGCGATCTACTCACAGTATAAAAAAACTGGCAGTGATCTACCCATGGATGCATCAAAGTTGTTGAGCTTTTCTTAGCAAGCAAATGAATGAATGGAACTTAATCTATGAATGAATGGAACTGAATGAGCATTGCGATATACACAGAACATAATAAAAAGTCAATTGTGTAAAACACAGCTTGTTGTTTAGTTGTGTCCGCCTCTTCATGACCCCCTGGACCAGAGCACGTCAGGCCCTCCTGTTTTCCACTTCCTCCCGTAGTTTGGTCAAACTCATGCTGGTAGCTTCAAGAACAGTATCCAACCATCTCGTCCTCTGTCGTCCCCTTCTCCTTGTGCCCTCCATCTTTCCCAACATCAGGGTCTTTTCCAGGGAGTCTTCTCTTCTCATGAGGTGGCCAAAGTCTTGGAGCCTCAGCTTCAGGATCTGTCCTTCCAGTGAGCACTCAGGGCTGATTTCCTTCAGAATTGAGAGGTTGGATCTTCTTGCAGCCCATGGATCATTGCCTTGCCGTGGCGAAGGGGCTTGAATAACTCAGAGAAGCTATGAGCTATGACATGTAGGGCCAACCAAGATGGACAGGTCATAGTTGAGAGTTTTGACCAAAAGTGATCCACCTGGAGCTGGCAAGCCACTCCAGTATCCCTGCCAAGAAACTTCCATGGACAAAGACCAAACACAGCTTAGGGTCCTGAATCTGCAGTCAAATAGTGGACCTTAATCTTGGGGGGAAGGATATCCCTGAGGGACCAGAGATCTACCAGGAACACCCCGCAATCTACCAGTAGATTGTGATCTACCTGTTGAACGTGCCTGTCCTAGAACATCCCACCTGGTCACGATGCAACTTTGTTATGCACCAATGTGTAAGAGTCAATCCCTGAATGCTCCTCCCCACTATTCCTTATTTCTAACTATAAAATCATAGAATAATTGGAATGTACAGTTGGAAGGAAACCTGAGGGCATCTAGTCTAACTTCCTGCAATGCAGGAATCTCATCTAAATGACAGATGGCCACCCAACCTCTGCTTAAAAACCTCCAAGGAAGGAGAGTCCACCACCTCCTAGGCAGATGATTTCACTGTCGAAGAGCTCTTGCTGTCAGAAAGTTCTTCTGAATCTCCTTTCTTGTAACTTGATGTCGCTGGTTCGAGTCCTGCTCTCCAGAGCAGGAGGCAACAAACTTGCTCCATTTTCCCCCGGCAGACCTTGAGATATTTGAAGACGGCTCTCATTTCTCCTCTCAGTCCCCCCTGCAAACCATTGTCCCAACCATAAACCAGCTTTGGCAAAACGGTGGCATGCAAATAAATAATAATTAGAATCTGGATGAAGTAATCCACTTATTCCTGCTTATTTCCGGAGCAGATCTGATTGCATCCACCTTGAGTGTTTGGCGTTGTCATGGAGATAGCCTCAGATGATACCTGGGTAACAGGCTCATTTGCAGCCGTGAGTCAAGAGGAAGGCAGGCGATATCGTAAACATTTACCGTGCAGGAGTTCAAACGTTAAAGCAAGACGAATGCAGGACTTAAGGAAGAATTTACAACCCAGTTGGTAGCATGACTAATCTTTCGCTCTCCCCCAACTCCTCTCTTTCCAGCCTGCGGCCAAAGAGCCATGAATCAGACTATTAATATTCTCAATAAACTTCTAATTGCATGTGTGGCACTTTGCACAAGCCAAAATGACTCATTCTTTGAAAAAGATGTTGCCCTCCTTTTTTCGCGCAGGAGAGCCAGCCTGTGTGTGTGCCTGCAACAGAGATAATATTCAGGATGGATTTATTTTTTTAAAAGGACTTCTTCACCCAGGGCGTAGGCAAACTATTGAACTTGCTCTCAGAGAAGGCGGTGGTAGCCACCAAACCTAGGTGGTTTAAAAAGAACTTTGGACAAATTCATGGAGGAGAGGACAATTGATTGCTCCTGGCCAGGATGGCTGGCCTCTGCAGCCAGGGTTGGACCTTTCACCACAAGGCTTGGTTTCCAGACCCTGGATCATCTTGGCTGATCTCCTCTGCACACCTTCCAGCTTATCAGCTTACCAAGTATCCTTAGATTGTGGTGCCCAGAACTGGACACAGGATTCCAGGTGGGGTCTGACCAGACCCATCTTTACCTGGGGATGCAAGGGGCGCAGGGCACCCAGGCGCTGAATTTTGGGGGGTGTCTGGTGCCCACCTCTGAAACCGCCTAAGCTCTTAACTATCTACCTATTATGAAATAATAAGTAATTTTGATCAAGCTAGAAAAACAAAATACATATACAGTGGATGTTACAGATAGGTAGCCGTGTTGGTCTGCCATAGTCAAAACAAAAAAAAATCCTTCCAGTAGCACCTTAAAGACCAACTAAGTTAGTTCTTGGTATGAGCTTTCGTGTGCATGCACACTTCTTCAGATACACTGAAACAGAAGTTTCCAGACCCTTCTATATAGTGAGAAGGTGGGGAGGGGTATTACTCAGAAGGGTGGTGGGAATGGGTGATTGGCAGATAGCTGTGATGAGCCTGTTGACGACTCTTAACGACTGCAATAGGTCTTACAGAAAAAAGCAAGGGGTGAAAAGGTGAAAAATGGCTTTGTCATGTATAATGAGATAAGAATCCAAGGTCTTTGTTCATCGTCTAACATTGTGTATGCCATCAAATGCCAACAGTGTCCTTCAGCTCTCTATATTGGATAAACAGGCCAAACCTTACGCCAAAGAATAAACGGACATAAATCGGACATCAGGAATCACAAGACAGAGAAACCAGTAGGAGAACACTTCAATCTCCCAGGACATTCTATACAAGATCTCAAAGTAGCTGTTTTACTACAAAGGAATTTCAGAAATAGACTGGAAAGAGAAGCTGCTGAATTGCAACTTATCACCAAACTTAAAACCATGGAGAGACCTGGTCTGAACAAAGACTTTGGATTCTTATCTCATTATACACGACAAAGCCATTTTTCACCTTCTCACCCCTTGCTTTTTCCTGTAAGACCTATTGCAGTCGTTAAGAGCCGTCAACAGGCTCATCACAGCTATCTGCCAATCACCCATTCCCACCACCCTTCTGAGTAATACCCCTCCCCACCTTCTCACTATGTAGAAGGGTCTGGTGACTTCTGTTTCAGTGTATCTGAAGAAGTGTGCATGCACACGAAAGCTCATACCAAGAACTGACTTAGTTGGTCTTTAAGGTACTACTGGAAGGAATTTTTTTTTGTTTTTATATACAGTGGATGCTTGGGTTGCAAACATGATCTGTGTGGGATGCATGTTCACAACCTGCAGCGTTCGCAACCTGCAGCAGTGCACCTGCACATGTGCGGATTGCAATTCGGCGCTTCTGCGCAAAGCACAATTTAGCACTTCTGCGTATGCCTGTTCTGGTACTTTCGGGTTTTGGCGGGTCCGTAACCCGAAAAAACGCAACCTGAAGCGTCTGTAGCCCGAGGTAGGACTGTATACCCAGGTGCTACTGAAATGTATACCTACTGTTTCACTAAAGGGCTTTCGACTTTGTGCGCTCATTTACCAAAGACGTGCCGCACCAGCACTTGTCATTCACAATGGCAGCGCTTGTCAGGCTTGGGGGTGCTGGATGGCACATACACTAAAGACTCCCCTGGGTCTGACCAAGGCAGGATAATAATAATAATAATAATAATAATAATAATAATAATAATAGTTACAGATAGGTAGCCGTGTTGGTCTGCCATAGTCAAAACAAAAAAAATTCCTTCCAGTAGCACCTTAAAGACCAACTAAGTCAGTTCTTGGTATGAGCTTTCGTGTGCATGCACACTTCTTCAGATACACACATGCACACGAAAGCTCATTTCGTGTGCATGCACACGAAAGCTCATACCAAGAACTGACTTAGTTGGTCTTTAAGGTGCTACTGGAAGGAATTTTTTTGTTTTTAATAATAATAATAATAATAATAATAATAATAATAATAATAATAAAAAATTTATTCCCCGCCCATCTGGCTGGGTTTCCCAGAAGACAGCAGGTATCTCTGTGACTAGACAGCAGGCTTCATGACATCTCGCTGCCGGCTCCCTGCAGCACCTCCTGCTATTGGGACCTGATCCTGCGGGCACCCAAGTTCTGCAAGCATGATGGATCTGCTTGGCAGGCTGAGCCAAGGCCCTAGCGAGGGGTTTTGGCTTCCTCTCATGCTATAAAAAGCAGCCTTTTTTTATGATGATGTACTTACAATGTGGAAAATTCCCCCTTTAAAAACGAGGTAGAGGGAGATTGTAAACATTCAATTAACTGCCTTTGGTTACCGGCTGATAACAGTTTTGTTCCTGGCATTTTGAGGAGGACGTTTCAGCTGACAAAAGGTTTATGCTCTATTAATACGATTAATTGGCTTTAAAAGTGCTACTGGAATCTAATGTTCCATTACTGCGTGGCGAGACACCCTCCTGTCCTATTGCTGCAAAAGAAAAAAAATGCCATTTGTTGAGGGAGGGATATTGTCTAAAGCTTTGAAGAGCCACATTTCCCAAGATCCTCAAATTAGGGATTTTTTTAGTTTGTCACTGATTTTATCTTTGGAATATTTTAATTATTTCATTTCCTGATGGCTTCATTGTCTTGCCTTTTCCGAAAACCGCTTTGAGGTTTCGAGGGGTGATTGTTTACAATCTACAATTCTACGAAATTACTACGATAAAGCAAATATTCTTACCGCTGTATTTGATCACGCGAATGGTCGAGTCTCCGTCTCCGAATATGGTGACCGGGGTCAGGCGGACTTCGTAAGCCTCAGGCTTGATCAGCTCTGTCAGGTTGTAGGTGATCAATTCTCCCTTCTGGATCTTCAGGTTCACAGCAATTTCCTGCTCCCACCAACGCTGCTGTCCGGCCTAGAAGCAAGAGGCAAGAAGGTTGCTGAGTTCCAGATGAGCAAAACACGCAAATCAGCAGCGCAAAACCCGGCAAAACTTGAGAAAACCAAAAAGATGTTTATTTATGAAAGATATTAGTTCAGGCATAGGCAAACTTGGCCCTCCAGATGTTTTGGGACTACAATTCCCATCATCCCTGACCACTAGCCCTGTTAGCTAGGGATGATGGGAGTTGTAGTCCCAAAACATCTGGAGGGCCGAGTTTGCCTATGCCTGTATTGGTTGCTTACTTTTTTGCCCAGAAACTCAAAACGAAGTACAGAACAACTTGGGGAAGAAAACTACTGTATTTTTTTGCTCTATAAGACACACTTTTCCCCTCCTAAAAAGTAAGGGGAAATGTGTGTGTGTTATGGAGTGAATGCAGGCTGTGCAGCTATCGCTGAAGCCAGAACAGCTAGAGGGATCGTTGTGCAGCGAAAGCAGTGATCCCTCTTGCTGTTCTGACTTCTCTTCGCTGGAGAGGCGCTGCGCAGAGAGGGAGAGAATATTTTTTTTCTTGTTCTCCTCCTCTAAAACTAGGTGCGTCCTATGGTCAGGTGCGTCTTATAGAGCGAAAAATACGGTACATAAAACCAGGAAAAAGATATACTGTATGTTGAAACAGGCCACCCACTCTAAAAGACCACAGATAGTTAAAATCGAAAGGCCTGGTTTCAAAGGAATGTTTTTGCACTTGAAGGATGGTGCCAGGCAAGCATCCCAGGGAAAGCCTCATTCCGCAAATGAGAAGCCACCACTGAAAAGGCCCTGTTCTGATGTAGTCAGCCTCCAGACCTCCCATGGAGGGAAGCACATGTCAAAGGGACTCAGGTGATAGTCCTAGGGTCTGGGTCAGTTCATATGGGGAATATCCCATGAATGGCTGCCCCCCTTTGACCTCAGTGGGTCACAGCCATGGCAGGAGAATTAGGAAATCACATGCCGACCTTCATTCATTTGCTCAAATCTCAATTCCAATGGTGTTCCTTTGCTCTCGGCACCTGTTCCAAGACATGCTTGGAGTGGCGAAGGGTCGTGGTCTGCATGTCTGCTCTGCATGCCAATTGCCCCAGCCTCTGTCCCCTGGCATCTCCTGGCATGGCTGGGAAAGAAAGAAACCCACTGCCTGAAGTTCTGGAGAACCACTGTCCACATCCACACCAAGCATTGAAAGCACTACGATGCCTCATTTTATCATATGTGGTGGGATTGTAAGGTAATTAAATTTTGGGGGGAAATGATATACAACGAATTGAAGAAAATGTTCCATTTAACATTTGTTAAAAAACCTGAAGCATTTTTATTAGGGACTGTAGGGAAAGATCTGCCAAAAAAGCTGAAAAACATCTTCATGGATGCAACAACAGCTGCAAGAGTTTTAATAGCACAAGGATGGAAGACTGAAGAAACCCCAACTAAAGAATCATGGCAAGGAAAATTGATGGACTATGCAGAACTGGCAAAATTGACATATAAGCTCCGGAACAAGGATAACTGTGACTTTATGGATGAATGGGAACCGTTTACAAAGTATTTGAAGACGCAACAAAGCGAACTGGACTCCTTGGCAGGTCTTGAATAAACATTCACAAACTTTTTACTGATAATAATCAGCTAAATAGTTTGAGGATCTATACAACTTTCTAACATGCAGAAAACAGCATTCTTAGAGAAATCAAAGACTGGAACTGAGGGAAGTCGGGGGGTGGGGGGGTTGTGGGGGGAGAGAGGAAAAACGGGGGAAAAACAAGGATGATATGTTTTTGGATAATATGTCTTGTTATAATTGTGAATAATAATAATAAAAAGAAAGCACTACGATGCCACATTAAAGAGTTGCATCGCAGGGGGTTGGACTAGATTACGCTTGTGGTCCCTTGCAGCTCTCCGATTCTACGATTTCTATGTATGTAGAGAGAAAACCCTATTAATCAGTTCAGAACAAAGTCTGGCTGGTGGAGGCAATTGCCTGGTCTTCATAAACAGAGTCTTTTAACAAACCTTTGCCCAACCGCAGTGCGTAGGCTTGATTTCCTTTGACATCCTGCGCTAGCCTGGTTGATAGGAACAAACCGCTCAAGGTGCAAGGAAGCCAGAGCGGAGATGCCTCTTTAAACATCGCTTCTTTCCCTGGGAAATTGCATCGGGAGACGGTTCGCTTGCAGAGAGAGTTTCCATTTGACCCGAGAGGGAGACGGACGGGCCCCTCTCCATTATTCATTAGGATGTAAGTGAGCAAATTTGTTTGCTTGTTTTGAGATCTTACGGCCGATTTCCAAGGCCGTTCTCTCACAGAGCTGCTTCCAACATGTAAAACGGCAACAGAGCCCTGAAGAATGGATCAAAAAAGCAATAAAAGCCCACTCTCTGTTTTTTCCAGGAGTGATTGAAGCCATCCCCCCCCCCCCACAACAAGCTTTCCCAGCTAGATGAGAAGGTCTTTGCACCAGGAGTTCATTTGTTTTGAATTGCTCTGTGATATTCGGGTGAAGTGCGGTATACAAATTTAATAATAAACAAACAAATCAATAAATTTGGGATTGTTTTAAAAATGATTTTCAGTTATGTTTCTGCACCCTCCACCCACTGTTTTAAAAACAACTTTAGTTGCTTCATGATATGTCTGTAAGAAAAAAAGTATTGCGGCAAATATGCAAAAGGACATTCCTAAATTAATCAGTTTAATCATAAAAAAATAAAACACGATTAGAAAGCTTGACAACAACGTCAGAGGAGCCCTCCTGGATCAGGCCAGTCATGTCCAGCCTCCTGTTCTCATAGAGGCCAACCAAATAATTGGGGCAAACTCGCAAGTACCGTATTTTTCGCACCATAAGATGCATCTGGCCATAAGACGCACCTAGTTTTTAGAGGAGGAAAGGGGGAAAGTCACAGTTTTGGGGGGGGGTCAGCTGACAGTTGTGCAGCTTCTTTTGCAAAGGGGAAAAGCCCCCTTTTTTGAGGATCAGCTAAAAGTTGTTGAGCTTACTTTGCAAAGGGAAAAAAATCCTGTTTTTATGGGCTTCAGCTCACAGTTCTGCAGCTTCTTTAGGAAAGGAAAGGGAGCAGTTTCTACAGTTTCCAAACAGATAATCTAATCAGCCAGTCACATGTTGCTGGGGAAACAAACGGCCTCGTCTGCAGAACATTCAGCAATGGAGGCCTGAGCAAGGGGACGGGGCCAAAAAGGGAGCCAGCGATTGACCACACTTTCACTCCATAAGATGCACAGACATTTCTCCTTGATTTTTAGGAGGAAAAAAGTGTGTCTTACGGAGCGAAAAATACGGTGGATTTGAGAACAGCAGCAATTCTCCCTTCCTGCGGTTTCCAACTGGAGAGGCAGAGCCAAGCCATACTGGCCAGCAGCCTTCAATAGCCCTCTCCTGAAAGTTTGTTGGAATCAAGAATCTTATGTGCCCTTGAGGACTAGCACCTTTGCTATGGCATAATCTGTAGTCCACGAAAGGCAATGAGCACGTTAGTTTTTAAGATACCTCAAGACTCTTTGTTGTCTCCATTTCATTAAGCGTGTCAGCGGAATCAATAAGTTTGGCTTGGGATGGAGAATTAAAGATGCTGAACTCAGCAGCGGCGTAGCGTGGGTTGTCAGCACCCGGGGCAAGGCAAGTAATTTGCACCCCTAACCCCTAACCTGCCGCCGCTGCCAGCTTCTTCTTGCTGCTGCCTGGGCTGGGGTATTTACGGTAAGGTAGCCACGGCAGCGGTGGCGGGTCCGTGTCAGGTGATCTGAGGTGAGTTGCCGCTGGCGCTGCCGCCCAAACAACGCTGCTTGCCCGGAGGAGGAGGAGGGCAGAGAGGCGAGGAAAATGCAACATGGCCAGCCGCTGCAGTAGCAACGGCGGCGGTGGAGGGGGGGCTGTGAGGAGGGGCTGCCTGGTGCGCCCCTGACGCGCGGGGACCATGGCGAGTGCTGAGAGCCGCTGCCTGCCGGACGCCTTCAGCCCGGACGCGCGCACAGCTCGTCGGTTCCGCGAGACATGGGGCTCTGCTACAGCCTGTGCCCGAGGCTCTTTGGCGACTCCGGAGGCGGCGAGCACGCCCCCCAGATGTTGCGCCCAGTGCAGCTGGCCCCCCTGCACCCCCCACGCTACGCCACTGGAACTCAGCCCCAGTTAAAATGGGAAGGAGAGCGACCTGGAACAAAAGGTGCCATTGGCATTTAATGATTTGTGCATTGCTTAGCTGCAAAAGAGCAGAGTTGGGTCCTGACACATGTAACCGCAGACTGCCTGGGACAGGAGAATAACTGGGCTGTTTGCAAGATGAATTTAAAGGGGAGACAGCAATTTCAGAACATGCTGAAAGTTTGCTTTGAACTTCCCGTTGCAGGTATTATTTAAATTTGTGGACAAGACCATTATATACAAATGAAATAGAAAAGAAAATAATAAAAAGAAATGGGGGGGATAGCATAGCAAGCAAGCAAACAAACACCCTCTACAGTATGGTGAATAAATTGAAAGGGGGGGGGGGAATCGTCATTTTTACATTGGAATTCCAGAAATGTGAAAACAGGGCCTACCTCTCCATTAATTTGTTTTCTTGATTGTGTTTCTCTCATAATTTTTTTATCATTAAGGCAGTTTGCCAAATTTTTCTTAACCAATTAGACACGGTAGGGAGGAATCTTTATTTTTCCATTTCCCTGCGAGACACTGTTTTGCTGCTGTTAGCAGTGTGGTAATAAGCTGTAAATCAGTATTAATGGCTTCATTCTATATTTTGAAGGGCAACCAAAATGATCGGGGTGTGTGTGTGTGTTGGAGGCAATGATGGCGTCCGATGGCTACTGGCCAAGCTGTCTACGCCTGTGCCTCCCCTGGAGGAAGTTGCTGGAAATTGCTGGAGGGAAAAGGGCTCTTGTGCTTGGATCCTGCTCCCCTGTTTCCCACAGGCAACTGTTCAGCCCCTGTGAGAACAGCCAGCAGGTTCTTCTTAAGTTCTTAGTCCTTGTGCTTCGTGTGACAAACCACATATAAACATAGCTGTCAACTTACAGATTTGAAAATAAGGGACCAGCAGCCTCGAAAATAAGGGATCAGCATCCAAAATAAGGGATTTTCAGGGCACAGGTATGTTCAACTTCTGAGCCCCTCCGAGCCAAAGGCAGAAAGCCCAGCCAGCAGCCAAACGAAGCCTCAAGCGGTGGTTCCCACAGCGCAGCGACCCGGCAAAGGGGATGCAGCAAGGAAAACCACCGTCACCTCTCCGCTGGGAAGCGCTGAGCAAAGGTGAGTCCCCAGGAAATGCGGCCGATTTGATCAGCACAAGGCATGCAAGCTCCACCCCCAGTCGTTCTCAGACTCCTTATTGGGTGAGCAACGCAGCCAAGCAACACAGTTGGAGCCTCGCACCTCCCTGGCCGGCAGGGAGGGAGGGAGAGGAGCTGCTTCCTTTGAAACCTGGGAAATTTAAGGGACATCATCAATAAGGGACAGCAGAGGGACATGGCGCTGGGATAAGGGACTGTCCCGCCAAATAAGGGACACTTGACATCTATGCATATAAATATTCCTTACATTCTGCACGCAGCTCAGAGGACTTGACGCTAATCCAGGCTTGTGTGTTGAGCAAGCTGCTTTATGGAAGTGGGTTGTGGGTCGTGGGCAACTTATAACCATCAGGAGCGATGCCTCAACACCTTCCATGTGCATTGCATCAATAATAATTAATAATAATAATAATGATAATAATTTATTTATATCCCGCCCTCCCCAGTCAAAGCCGGGCTCAGAGCGGCTAACAACAGTAAAAATTGCACAATTTACATAAAACCACAGTCAATTAATTGAAATACATTCTCAAACCAGTTCAGAATCAAATTAATGGTAACCATTGGGCTAGAGTTCTGTGAGGATTACAGAAGGAGGGGGGTCAGACTGTGCCTTGGCCAAAGGCCTGGTGGAACAGCTCCATCTTGCAGGCCCTGCGGAAAGATGTCAAGTCCTGCAGGGCCCTAGTCTCCTGTGACAGAGCGTTCCACCAGATTGGAGCCCTGGCTCTGGTTGAGGCCAGCCTAACCTCCCTGTGGCCTGGGATCTCCAAGATGTTTTTATTTGAAGACCGTAAGGTCCTCCTTGGGACATACCAGGAGAGGCAGGCCCGTAGGTACGAGGGTCCTAGGTCAGGTTGAACCTGTACTCCACCAGGAGCCAGTGTTGGGCACCACGTAGCAGGAGAGAATCCCAAACAAAGATATGCTCTCCCAAACCCACATCCCCGGAATGTTCACACTCTTGTCTCCGCAATGTCTACGCTGGTTTGGTCACGTCCACACAATGGAAGATGGCAAGACCCCAAGGACACGCTCCATGTGGAACGAGCGTCAGGCACCAGGTCTGTTGGCAGAACAACTCTGTGCTACAAAGATGCTTATAAATGTGATATGAAGTCTGGCGACATCAACTGTGTGGGAATCTGAAATATACTCAGAGTCGCAAAGTGATTTCATGCTCTTTATTCAGCTCATAGTGGTGAGGAGGAATGAATGAAAGTCCCCTCAAAGTATCTGCTTTATATACATTATTTACACAATGGGCTGCACATGATTGGCTAATTCTGGAATTCTACTGTAAGCCAATCAGGTTGTGGATTCACTTCTATCTGGAGCATGATTGGGTGGTTCCTGCCAACCAATCATACTGCTGCATTGTTCTAGGACCAATCAGACTGCTGCATTCTGAATCCTATTGTTCTAGGACCAATCAGACTGCTGCAATTTGGATCCTATTGTTCTAGGACCAATCAGACTGCTGCAGTTTGGATCCTATTCAACTCAGTACATAACAGAATCCCTTGCAGACGACCGCAGTGCCAGCAAACAGCCAGCGGTGACCAGAGGAGGAATGACCGCTGGGAGGAGCGTGGAGAAGAAATGCCCTAGTGCATCTGCACCAGCACAACCAGATGCCTTCCTCTGCCCCAGCTGCAACAAAACATGTCTCTCCCATATCCCGCTTTATCAGTACCCGAAGGAGTCTCAAAGCGGCTCACAACCTCCTTTCCCTTCCTCCCCACCAAGAAACACTCTGTGGGGTGAGTGGGGCTGAGAGACTTCAGAGAAGTGTGACTGGCCCAAGGTCACCCAGCAGCTGCATGTGGAGGAGCGGGGAATCAAACCCGGTTCCCCAGATTACAAGTCCACTGCTCTTAACCTCTACACTACACATGCCTGCTTCAACAGAAAGCCCTGGCCCTCTGGATGGAAAAAGGACACTCTTGCCATGGGGGAACCACAAGTGGAGGACATTGTCCTCATGGCTGAAACGTGGACAGCGACAACCAAAGTGGCACATTGCTTCGCAAAGGGATCAATACATCCTGTCTGTCGCTCTTAACCACTACACCACACTGGCTTCTGCTCCGCTCAGCAGCAGCTGTCAGCTGGCCTGGCTTTCTTGAATCCCCGGACTCTCAGCCCTGGACTCTCGGCCTGATGCCCCTGAGAGCCCAGCGCCCGTGTGCCCCACACCCCTAGCGCCTATGGGTAAGGCAGCCCTGCTTCCACTGTCTCCTGAGACAGACAGATGCCAAAGTAACATGCAGGTGTCTGAATAAAAAGAGAGCTTTAGGGTGAATCTGTACATTGCTTGCTTTTCCTCAAACAGCATTGATTGAGGCCTTTTGCTGGCTTGTGATGGTCACCCATACATAAGAGAGAGGGTAGCAGACAATGACAGGTCCTGTTCCCTTTTACTGGCTTCATCTCCTCCTGCTGAGCTTGAATGACAGCTCAATTTTTTCAGCTCCGAGGGATCTTGGTGATCGACACCGTTGCAGCCGGAGGGGTGGTGGGTGCGGGAGGGAGGACAGCTCGCTCCGGAAACTTAAAGGTTTTCAACTTTCACAAGATTGTTACCCGTCAAAACCCTCCTGACATGTGTTTAGCACTCGCTCTGTCAGGGAACAGCGGCAGAATGACAAGAGGTGCTGTTTAAGGAATTCTGCCACAGAGTCGGGCGATTGATCTCCAGTGGAATCTGGGTCGTTTCTCACTCAGATCCAGACAGACTTTTGTCTTGCTGGGAAATTAAAAATAAAATAAAATAAGCATCTGCATTCACGAGAGGGCAGGGATAGTTTGCCACTTCCAAGAGTGCCTGAGCAGTGTCTGAGCACCGCAGCCCATCTCCCACACGGGTGGAGGCAACTCAGAGAAGTCTCTTTCGAAGTTGCTCCATGCAGTGAGACTTCATTGCTCCCGTCAGTTTACTCTCTTGCCATTTATTCCTTGTTATTCAACAAGAAGCCTTGGAAGAAGGATGAAGGGAAGAAAGGGAGGCAGGCGGGTGGTGAATCATCCACCCATCTGCGCAGGGAAGGACAGTTCCTGCTCCATCTGGCAAGTGACTGACACCCTTATCTGCCCTTTCAGGATCCTGGAAGTTGCCGATATCGCCTCCTGTATCCTCCCATCAATCAAGACGTGATTGACGTGGCTTTGAATAGGCTCCTCCGCTTGCCATTTCTGGAGTCTGCTCGGAACCACTTCCGAGAAGGCTGGTGAAAACAGGGGGGCAAAAGAGCATGGGTGCTGGATCAGGCCAGTGGGCCATGTGCGGCTGCAAGCATCAACACTTCTCAAGGGCATTGGCTGGAAACTACAAGACTCTTGTACTCACATCCCGCTTGCTGGTTTCTCCCCGGGGCATCTGGTTGTGAGAAAAGGAAGTGGGAGTGGATCGACCACTTGCATGATTCTGCAGAATATTTGTATGTCCTTAAGGTAGTCCAACATCCTGTTCCCAGGATGCCTCATTGGGAATGATGATGGTGGTGGTGATGATGATGATAATAATAATAAATTTATTATTTACACCCCGCTCATCTGGCTGGGTTTCCCCAGGCACTCTGGGGGACTCTCAACAGAATATTTAAAACATCATAAAAGAGTTATATGCCGCCCATATGACTGGGTTGCTGATCTGGCCAGCTCCCAACAAAATAGCAAAAGATCAAACATCAAAAATTTCCCTAAACAGGGCTGCCTTCAGATGTCTTCTAAAAGTCAGATAGCTGTTTCTTTCCTTGATATCTGAAGGGAGGGCGTTCCACAGGGAGGTCGCCACCACCAAGAAGGCCCTCTGCCTGGTTCCCTGTAACTTGGCTTCTCGCAGGGAGGGAACTGCCAGAAGGCCCTCGGAGCTGGACCTCAGTGTCCGGGCTGAACGATGGGGGTGAAGACGCTCCTTCAGGTATACTGGGATGAGGCCGTTTAGGGCTTTAAAGTTACAGATAGGTAGCCGTGTTGGTCTGCCATAGTAAAAACAAAAAAACATCTTCTGTGTATCTGAAGAAGTGTGCATGCACACGAAAGCTCATACCAAGAACTGACTTAGTTGGTCTTTAAGGTGCTACTGGAAGGAATTTTTTTTTTGTTTTGACTAGGGCTTTAAAGGTCAGCACCAAAACTTTGCATTGGGCCCGGAAACATACTGGGAGCCAATGCAGGTCTTTCAGGACCGGTGTTATATGGTCTCGGCAGCCACTCCCAGTCACCAGGCTAGCTGCCGCATTCTGGATTAGTCCGAAGCCCATAAGCAGGACCTGAATGCATTTTGTCTCTCTGCTCTTACCATACATATTCTATGTTTTTCTGGGCTCAAGGGATCTGCACTGCAGGGGTTATCCCTAGATTAAAGTGGGTTGGGCTAGATCAGTGTTTTTCAACCACTGTTCCGCGGCACACTAGTGTGCCGCGAGATGTTGCCTGGTGTGCCATGGGAAAAATTGAAAAATTTGAAAGATTTAAAAATAAAGTATTTTATAATTTTTCATATTTCTGTTTACTTACTATTTCATAATAAAGTAATTATAAAATACTTTCTTTGTGTTTATTTGATTCCTATTCAAGAGAATTACTTTATATATAGTCAATATAGGCACAGAGTTAATTTTTTAAACATTTTCTAATGGTGGTGTGCCTCGTGATTTTTTTTCATGAAACAAGTGTGCCTTTGCCCAAAAAAGGTTGAAAAACACTGGGCTAGATGACCCTCTGGGTCTGTTTCTAACCTACAAATCTATGATTCCAGCACATGGAGAAATGAAGAGCTCAGGATTTTTATTTTTGCTAAAGCACAGGCATAGATGATACTTTGTTTTTGTTTAGTGAAAAGCTTCATTTAAGTTTTAAAAAACCCCACGTTGCTCTGCTCTAACAACACAAAACACCCCGAGCTCCTCAGAACTCCACGGGACAGCCTTTTTGACAGCCTCACTTTGTAATGCCTGTCGGAAAGCCTCTAAGGCCCAGACGGGCGTGGAGCTGCAAAGGCTTTTAAAATGTGGGGAATGAAGAGCTTTGTTTAAGCACAGATTGAAACGGAGGGAGCACAGAGTGACTTGGAAAAAGATCAGAATATTGTTTAGCCTGGAGAACAGAAGATTGAGAGGAGATAGGATTTGTTGTTGTTTAGTCGTTTAGTGGTGTCCGCCTCTTCGTGACCCCCTGGACCAGAGCACCCCAGGCCCTCCTGTCTTCCACTGCCTCCCGCAGTTTGGTCAAACTCATGCTGGTAGCTTTGAGAACACTGTCCCACCACCTCGTCCTCTGCCATCCCCTTCTCCTTGTGCCCTCCATCTTTTCCATAGAAGATTTCTTGTTTTCTCCTGCTCCAGATGTTAGGACCCAAACCAAAGAATTCAAATGACACAAAAGGAGGTTCCAACTCAACATTAGGAATAACTTTCAGAGGGCAAGAGCTGTTCAGTAGCTCAGTGCCCTCTCTTGGAAGGTAGAATCATAGAAGGCACTCCAAGAATCAACCAGTCCAACCCCCTGTACTGCAGGTGGTGGACTCTCCTTCGTTGGAGGTTATTAAGCAGAGGATGGATGGCCACCAAGGTTTCTTCAGTTGTGATTCCTGCATTAATAGCAACCACTTCCCAAAAGCCTGTTGGACCAAGAAAGTCTATACCTGCTAGCAGAAGGACCGCAAGGAAGGAGCCAGTCTGGCCTCTCTGGGGAGGGAGTTTCAAAGTTGCCTGGGAGAGGCCACCACCAAGAAGGCCCTGTCTTGTATCCCCATCAGGCATGACTGGGAGGGTGATGGCATCAAGAGAAGGGCCTCCCTGGAAGATCTCTGAGCCCGGGAAAGTTTGTATGAGGGAATGCGGTCTTTCAGATAGCTTGGACTTAAGTCATATTCAAGTCAGCATCTGACATCAGGAATCACAGGACAGAGAAGCCAGTAGGAGAACACTTCAGTCTCCCAGGACATTCAATACAGGATCTCAAAGCAGCTGTCTTATTACAAAAGAATTTCAGAAAAAGACTTGTTACAGATAGGTAGCCGTGTTGGTCTGCCATAGTCAAAACAAAAAAAATTCCTTCCAGTAGCACCTTAAAGACCAACTAAGTCAGTTCTTGGTATGAGCTTTTGTGTGCGTGCACACTTCGTCAGATACACTGAAACAGAAGTGTATCTGTTTCAGTGTATCTGAAGAAGTGTGCATGCACACGAAAGCTCATACCAAGAACTGACTTAGTTGGTCTTTAAGGTGCTACTGGAAGGAATTTTTTTTGTTTAGAAAAAGACTTGAAAGAGAAGTTGCTGAATTACAACTTATCACTAAACTGAAAGCTGAAAAGCTATGGAGAAACCTGGTTTTAATAGAGATATTGGATTCCTGTCTCATTACATATGCTAATCATCTGCATACTATCCCTTGCTTTTTCCTGTAGGACTAATTGCAGTCGTTAACAGTCATCAACAGGTTGACCATACCCATTGAGTCAATCTCCCATCTCCTACTACCCTTCTGAGAAAAACCCCACCCCACCCCACCCTCCTCCTATATAGAAGGGTCTGGTGACTTCTGTTTCAGTGTATCTGAAGAAGTGTGCATGCACATGAATGCTTATACCCAGAACAAACTTATTGGGTCTCTAAGGTGCTACTGGACATTTTAAAATATTTTTTTATATATTTCAAACCAGCAGTTTGAATTGTTCCAGTGGTGCTGCAGCAGCAATCTCCTTGATGTCAACAGGATAGCAGCATCCCCAAGCCCACCTGAGGGCTGCTGGTAAGTTTTCGGTGTGCAAGGTGCTTCCGCTTCTGCTCTCCAACAGAGGGGAAGCAAAAAGAACCCTTGTGTTGCAATAAGAGCCAATCACAGCAATACAAACACAACACGTAGGCTAATAGTAGAGAATTTATAATCGAATAATGATACCATTCAAATTTTAGGAATAAGCCAAAGTTCATATATACAACATAACAGAGTGGTAGCAAAGACCGACAAGCCGTATGTTCAAAACAGATGTCTAAGGACAGTCTCTCAATAGTCTTTCAAAAGTTTCAACGGAAGACATCTCATAAGCCTCAAAAGGACAGTGTCTCCAGAATGATACTACTGTTTTGTAATAGTCTTCATCAACCAATATTTTTCAACAGAATATGTAAGTAATATTCATGCTAAGGATCAGTGCTCACTAGATAGTCATCAGCAGCTACTACACTATCTAGTGAGCACTGATCCTTAGCATGAATCTTTTGAAAGACTGCTTTGAACACAGGGCTTGACATGAGTTCCCGTTGCTCAGTCCCTGCTCCTGCCAACCTAGCAGTTCGAAAGCACGTCAAAGTGCAAGTAGATACCGTATTTTTCGCATGATTGGACGCACCGGACCACAGGACGCACCTAGTTTTTTTGGGGGGGGAATAAAGAAAACAATTTTCCCTTTATTCCCCCCCCCCCAAAAGCAGGTCAGGGAAACCGAACCAGGTCGAGGAACAGCGGGATAGTGGTACTGCGCCTCCCTGCTGTCCCCCGAGTTTGTGGGGCTGGCTGATGTCTGCCTGGCGCGCGGGGCGCTCTGCTTCAGGGCGCCCCACCCGCCAGGCAGCAGGCTGCTATCCGCAGCGTGGGGAGCCCTGCGGGGAACTCCTGCAGGGCTCCGCACGCTGCAGATGTCTGCCCGGCGCGAGGGGCGCTCTGCTTCAGGGCGCCCCACCCGCCGGGCGGCAGCCTCCTATCCGCAGCGTGGGGAGCCTTGTGGGGAACTCCTGCAGGGCTCCCCACG
This sequence comes from Podarcis gaigeae, assembly GCF_964106915.1. NCBI lineage: Eukaryota > Metazoa > Chordata > Lepidosauria > Squamata > Lacertidae > Podarcis > Podarcis gaigeae. The sequence goes on from NC_139678.1 coordinate 2,196,852, forward strand.
CTGCGGATGTCTGCCTGGTGCGAGGGGCGCTCTGCTTCAGGGTGCCCCACCTGCCAGGCAGCAGGCTGCTATCCGCAGCATGGGGAGCCTTGTGGGGAACTCCTGCAGGGCTCCCCACGCTGCGGATGTCTGCCTGGTGCGAGGGGCGCTCTGCTTCAGGGTGCCCCACCTGCCAGGCAGCAGGCTGCTATCCGCAGCATGGGGAGCCTTGTGGGGAACTCCTGCAGGGCTCCCCATGCTGCGGATGTCTGCCTGGTGCGAGGGGCGCTCTGCTTCAGGGTGCCCCACCTGCCAGGCAGCAGGCTGCTATCCGCAGCATGGGGAGCCTTGTGGGGAACTCCTGCAGGGCTCCGCACGCTGCGGATGTGTTCCTGAAGTGCCGGGCGCTCTGCTTTCAGGGCGCCCGACGCTCCGGGAAGCAGGCTGCTATCCGCAGCCTAGACACGCTAGCGGAGCGCTTATCCCGAAGCTTGGGGCATGCGGAGCTCAGCGCCCCCAAGCTTCTGGGTGCCGGCAAGGTCTAGACGGCTAGCGGAGACCTTGCCGGTACCCAGAAGCTTGAGGTGCCCTGAGCTCTGCACGCCCCAAGCTCCGGGATTGATGCAGCGCTCCGCTAGCCGTGGGAGAGCTGGGTCTCCCACGGCTAGCGGATAGCTTCCTGAAGCCTGGAGAGCGAGAGGGGTCAGTGCGCACCGACCCCTCTCACTCTCCAGGCTTCAGCGAAAGCCTGCATTCGCTCCATAAGATGCACACACATTTTCCCTTGCTTTTTAGGAGGGAAAAAGTGCGTCCTATGGTGTGAAAAATACGGTAAATAGGTACCGCTCCAGTGGGAAGGAAAACGGCATTTCCGTGTGCTGCTCTGGTTCGCCAGAAGCGGCTTCGTCATGCTGGCTACATGACCCGGAAGCTGTACGCCGGCTCCCTTGGCAGTAAAGTGAGATGAGCGCCGCAACCCCAGAGTCGTCCGCGACTGGACCTAATGGTCAGGGGTCCCTTTACCTTTAACCCATTCTGATGCATCAGGTGCTAAGCCTAAGGGACATCGCAATCTGCACAATCCCTTTGATGTGCTTGGGAGTAATAATTTTAGTGTTGGCCACCCATAAACCTCTTGCAAACAAGATCCAAAGAGCTCTGTGGGTTTCTCTGCTTTAGAAGAGAGCTCTTCTCCCGGTTAACTTGGCCCTGGATGGCGTCTGGAATAAAACCCAAGTGTCAGATTGTGGATTAAGCACCCGCACTCCAACAGGGTGGTTAATTTAAGAAATCAAGGCAAGGCAATCTAAACCTCTCAGTTGGAGCACTCGACACCCGCTCTCCAAAATCAACTCTTTGCCAAAGATGGAAATGAGATGATGTTTTCTCCAACAAAAGTGTGAGGAAATTTTGACACACAAAAAAAGTCTCAGCCATTTTTATTTTGCATAGGTTGAGAGCTCCTTTAGCACAGCAGCTGTGAGATGAAAAATCCATTTATCCTTTTGTTTTTATTCTGTTTTTCAGAGTGAGAAACCCTCTCGAGGCAGTTTACGGCGATTTTAAAACTTAAAATGACAAAAAATAGTTGATACGCAATTAAAGATGATCAAAACCAGCCAGACAACAGGAACTCACCGCCAGCATGTATGACAAAATCAACCGAACAGCAAGCAAAACAAAAAAGTTTTGAAGGGCTGCTTAAAGGCAGCTACTGTTAAGGAGATTCCACAGATGTGGAGCCAACACCAAGAAAACCCTGACTCTGGCAACTGCCAGTCAGAAGGTGGAGCGGAAAGTAAGTCTGATTTCAGGGGCTGAGCATCTTCCAGCATTGAAGGGGATTGGTCTAGATGAACCTCAGGGCCTCATCCAGCTCTACATTTCTAGGATTCTAAGATTCTATATGGGTTCTTCAAGCAGTTCCTCAAATAGCTTGGTTCCACTGTAACCTAAATTGACAGATTCCTCATCATTCCTCATCATGGCCTAGGACCCTCATACCTACGGGGCTGCCTCTCCCGGTATGCCCCATGGAGGACCTTAAGGTCCATAAATAGCAACACCCTAGAGGTCCCAGGCCCTAAGGAAGTCAGATTAGCCTCAACCAGGGCCAGGGCCTTTTCAACACTGGCCCCGGCCTGGTGGAACGCTCTGCCTCATGAGACCAGGGCCCTGCAGGATCTGATTTCTTTCCGCAGGGCCTGTAAGACAGAGTTGTTCTGCCTGGCCTTTGGCTTAGAATCAGTTTGATTCCCTCCCCCTCTTTCTTTGTTCTTTTTCCTTTCTCTTCCTGCGATGAGGCTACATTTTAATATTTTAATGTTTCAATATTTTAATTGTTGCATTTTAATCTTGTTTTTAAGTTGTATTCATTCAACTTGTTTTTATTATTGCTCGTTAGCCACCCTGAGCCCGGCCTTGGCTGGGGAGGGTGGGGTATAAATAAAAAATTATTATTATTATTATTATTATTATTATTATATTATTATTATTATTATTATTATTATTATTATTATTATTATTAGCAGGGCTTAAACATCAGACAGAAAAGTGTGGTGGACACGTTGGAACTCCCTGCTTATTGATATCAGGGCGGCACTTCCACTGTATTCTTCTCAGCACCTGCGGAAGCACATTCTTTTTTAGACCAGCCTATCCAGATCTTTAGGAAGTTTGAGTTTTACTGAGTTTTAGTCTACTCTATTGTGGCTTTAACTGTGTGTATGTTTTAAATGATGGTTGTAAACGTTTCAGTGCTAATTTGATTTTTTTTTTATAATCTTTGAGTTTTTTCCTACAATCAAGTGGCATATAGATTTTATGAAATGAATGGAAAATAAATAAAAACAAAACCTAGCCCACTCCATAAAGGCCAGAGTTGCCTAAATATATACAATTTGTCTGCCGTTGAAAGTCATCCAAATATTCCAGTTCCTGGATAGCTGGATAGCTCAGCTGGTCAGAGCCTGGTCCTGATAATGCCAAGGTTTGGCCACAGGGCTGGTTCCCCTCCCTGACTTTAGGACACTGCCATAAAAAATTGAAAGTGGTGGACTTTTTTGACAGTGCGGAAAAGGTTTCCAAACGACAGAAAATGGATTCATGGAATCGTAGAATTGTAGAGTTGGAAGGAACCCAGGGGTCATCTAGTCCAACCCCCGGCAATGCAGGGATCTTAGGTAAAACATCCATGGCAGGTGGTCATCTAATCTCTGTTGAACAGCTCTTCCTGTTAGAAAGTTCTTCCTGATCTTTAGTTAGAATCTCCTTTCCTGTCATTTGAATCCATCGGTTGGGGTCCTGCCTTCTGGAGCAGCAGAAAACAAGCTTGCACCACCTTCCACCTGGTAGCCCTTCAGATATTGGAAGGTGGCCATCATCTTCACTGTAAGTCTTCTTCTCTTCTCCAGGCTAAACACACTGAACTCCCGCAGCCATTTCTCATCAGGCTGGGTTTCCAAACCCATCACCTTCTTCGTCAACCTCCCCTGGACACCTTCAGCTCCCACCTCTATCCCTAACGAGCTTGTGTATGTCACAGCAGAAAACTGGATTTGCAAAAGCAGAGGGTAAGGAATTCACTTTTGAACAACAGAGGAGAAACAGAAATGGTGGAGGGTGTTCTAGGTACAGATCCAGTTGCAAGTTGGACCAAAGTTGGTGTCTGAAAAGATCCACGCAGCTGTGTAAAGGATGTGACTGTTAGAATTCCTGCTCCATGATTGCAGTCATGGGACTGTTGTCTTTCACATGACGGTGTATGTTTTGACTCCACAGAGTGGGAAGTGACAGAGACAGGATGTTTGTGTCATTGTGTTCCATGAAGTGGGACTATTGTCCTTTGTTCTTTTTCTCTTTACTGTCTGATGCTAGAGAGAGAGGGGGAGCCATGTTGCAGTGCTCAGTGTGTGTTCATATCTAAATAAAGTAGATTAGCCAAAATGCTGAGTTGCTGAGGTCTGTTACACATGATGCGTAAACTCTGCAGATCCCTAAGTGTGCCGGTGTCGGTTGGCATCGGTCGCTGTGATGTTTGGGCTGAAGAAAGCTTTTGAAGCTCCCGAACTATCGACCAGGAGGGAGAGAACATGCCAGTTGGGCATGTGTCTCTGCCAGGGTCCTACTCAAGTGTAGGACAAGCTCCTGACAATGACTGTGCCTTTAAGCCACACAGAGATGCACACTCAACTACACAAGGATTTCACTAGGGATGAACTGATGTTCCCTGCTCTGCTTTCCAACAATGGAAACATGGCAGATGATGAGCCATAATCCACGACAGTTAATGTGGAGCCTCAACCTCCTTGGACAAATCTGGATAGCAAGAATTGTATAAGATTCTTACCACACCTGAAATCGACAGCACAATCCTCACCACGCCTTCTCAGAAGGAATTCTCATGGCTTTCAGTGAGAACGTAAGCTTTCCTTCATCTGCAATCCCAGGTAAAGATGAGTAAGACTGTAGCCCTAAGTATGTGGCACATAGCACAACTGCCTTTCCCACGGGCAAAAGGGGTCACGGGACCATGGATGATTTTTTTAAGTGTTACGGTTGCAGATGAGGAAAGTCCCTTGAGCTGATTTTTCTTTTTAACATGAGGGTGAGAATTTGATCTGCCTTCAAGCCACCCCAGGAAGACTGGTGTGCCTAAAGATCAAACTGTATTATTTAACACTCATTCCCACTCCTTATCAGGTTCCACAACTGAGTCAAAGAGGGATATTCACTTCTGCAAATGTGTTTGCATTGAGAGATTTCTTGAACGTTATCGCTGGGCAGACTAACTCTTAAGCAAATTCGCAGCAGGTGTTAACAGGGAAGAAGGCGTCTAATTATCACCCTGGCTCCAGGAGATATCACGGCATAATGAAGGAAGAGAGCGGAGTCTCTTTCTCTCTTCCTCAAACAAACACACACGTGAAAATCCCCATTTGCAGTTGAGTCACATAACACAGTCAAGAGCAGCTCCAAGCGAAGGCTCCCTAATGGGCACTCCAGGACATTTAAAAGATTGCGGCTGTTTATTTGAAAGATGTCCTACTCACCCTTCACCATAAGGTTCCAAGGTGGGTGAGAACAATACACTGATAGAACTGTAGAGTTCGAAGGGATCCCCAAAGGTTCTCTAGTCCAATCCTCTGCAAGGCAGGAATCTCAACAAAAGCATCCATGGCAGGTGCCAGTCAAGCTCTGCTCAGAAACCACTCTACTGTTGAACAGTTCTTGCCTAATATTTAGCTGGAATCTGTGGGAATGTTCAGGGATGCAGGAGAGGATATATTGTTTGATTATAGCCTTTCCAACTTGTGTTAACAAGTTCACAATTTAGCAAAGTAACATTCCCCTTTTTAAACTCACAGCGGATGCATTTGCTCAGGCTCACTAAAGCCTCTAGAAAAACTGTTCTGGTATTTCCCTCTTATTCCCTCATAAAAGATAAGACACAACACAGTATAAAAAGAGTTTACTCACATTCTGTTCACAATCGGATCCCAGAAGGCAGACTTAGCTTAGAAAAGTAACATACACCTGGAAACTATCCCATAAGGAGACAGTCCCTTTGTCCTCTCTTGGCTGGAGCCCAAGAGAGCATCTTTGGCTAAGCAGATGTTGTTTCTTCGATGCATGTAGTCAAGGAGAGAGAGAGATGGCTGCCCTGCCCTGTGCTTTTGTTGTTACCTGCACAGGTGAGGCCACGCCCACCTCTAGTCACATGCAGAGGAAGTCTGTCCCAGCCTAGAAGGAAACAGGAAGTTTACCTGCTGGCTGGACAAACATTCCTCCCCATGTGCAAACATGTTCACTCTAGGAATATTGTACTTGACTACTCTTGTGTTTCACATCCCACAGAATCTCCTCCCTTCCAGAGCAATAGAAGAAAAGCTTGCTCCATCTTCCATGTGACAGCCTTTTGGATCTTTGAAGACAGCAATCATCTCACCCCACAGTCCTCTCTTCTCCAGGCTAAACAACCACAGCTTCCTAAACCAGGGAGTGGCACCATCACTGCGGTTTTGCAGTGTGCACATTTATGGATTTCCACTTGATGAATGAATGAACCAATTAACCAAATGAATGCAAATGAATGAAAATGGATGTTCTTTGCACCCTCTTCCTGGCCCCGTCACTATAACTTTAGGGGACGGTCCATAGATGAAGGAGAAGAAGAAGAGTTTGGATTTGATATCCCTCTTTATCACTACCTGAAGGAGTCTCAAAGTGGCTAACATTCTCCTTTCCCTTCCTCCCCCACAACAAACACTCTGTGAGGTGAGTGGGGCTGAGAGACTTCAAGAAGTGTGACTGGCCCAAGGTCACCCAGCAGCTGCAGGTGGAGGAGCGGAGACGTGAACCCGGTTCACCAGATTACGAGTCCACCTCTCTTAACCACTACACCACACTGATTTGAGCCTCTTCTGGTAGGGGCCATTTGTGACCATTCACTTCTTCACATGGTGCCGAGTTGGACTGTGGAACTCCCTCCCACAGGAGACAGAGATGACCACCGATTTGGATGGCTGTAAAAGAGGACTGGACTAATTCATGGGGGAGGAGAGGGCTATTGATGGCTACTATTCCTTTTGGTGTACCGACCTCCCCGCTGCACCAAGGATTCCCTGCCCGAGCTGCTTCAGGTCGTGGCGGATGTTCTCCTGGAGACACGTAGATTGGTTGTCCTGGGGGATTTTAACATCCATGCCGACACAACCTTACAAGGGGCCGCTCGGGACTTCGTGGAAAGCATGGCCTCCATGGGGCTGTCCCTGAATAAGTCTGGCCCAACCCATAGCCGCGGACATGCCTTGGACCTGGTGTTTACCTCTATGGATGTTGGTGATCTGACACTAAGTAAAAGCGAAACGAAAGAAGTGCCATGGTCAGATCACTTCCTGGTGCAACTGGACTTCTCTGCGACCCATCCCCTCTGCAGGGAGGTGGGACCGATTCGGATGGTCCGCCCCTGCCACTTAATGGATCCAAATGCTTTCCAGAGAGTGGTAGGGGATGCTTTATCCCATGTTGATGGCCTTTCAGCCAATTCCCTGGTGGCCCGCTGGAATGTGGAGTTAACCAGGGCTATTGACTGTTTGGCTCCGAAGCGCCCTCTCCGATTGCATGAAGCCCAGAGAGCCCCATGGTTTTCCACGGATCTGAGGGCAATGAAACAATCGTTGAGATGGCTAGAGCGCCGGTGGTGGATAACTCAATCCGAATCTGACCGGACACAGGTTAGAGCTCAACGTCGAGCCTACTAAGTGGCGATAGCGACGGCGAAGAAGACTTTCTTCACCGCCTCTATTGCATCTGCAGCCTGGGAGTCCATCTGGTACGTAGGCTGAGACCCTATCTGCCTGCAGACTGTCTCGCCAGAGTGGTACATGCTCTGGTTATCTCCCGCTTGGACTACTGCAATGCGCTCTACGTGGGGCTACCTTTGAAGGTGACCCGGAAACTACAACTAATCCAGAATGCGGCAGCTAGACTGGTGACTGGGAGCGGCCGCCGAGACCATATAACACCGGTCTTGAAAGACCTACATTGGCTCCCAGTACGTTTCCAAGCACAATTCAAAGTGTTGGTGCTGACCTTTAAAGCCCTAAATGGCCTTGGTCCAGTATATCTGAAGGAGCGTCTCCTCCCCCATCATTCTGCCCGGACACTGAGGTCCAGCTCTGAGGGTCTTCTGGCGGTTCCCTCACTGCGAGAGGCCAAGTTACAGGGAACCAGGCAGAGGGCCTTCTCGGTAGTGGCGCCCGCCCTGTGGAACGCCCTCCCATCAGATGTCAAAGCGATAAACATCTACCTGACATTCAGAACAAAAAAATTCCTTCCAGTAGCACCTTAAAGACCAACTAAGTTAGTTCTTGGTATGAGAGTCCCATGGACTGCAAGAAGATCAAATCTCTCTATTCTGAAGGAAATCAACCCTGAGTACTCACTGGAAGGACAGATCATGAAGCTGAGGCTTCAGTGCTTTGGCCACCTCAGGAGAAGAGAAGACTCCCTGGAAAAGACCCTGATGTTGGGAAAGATGGAGGGCACAAGGAGAAGGGGACGACAGAGGACGAGATGGTGGGACAGTGTTCTCGAAGCTACCAGCATGAGTTTGACCAAACTGCGGGAGGCAGTGGAAGACAGGAGTGCCTGGCATGCTCTGGTCCATGGGGTCACGAAGAGTCGGACACGACTAAACGACTAAACAACAAGAAGTGTGAGTTGGCAGAACTGCCTCCAACTTGCTTCCCCTCTTGGCACAGCCCCACCTAGCAAGAATGCAAATAGCGCGAGGCCTGATCAGAGCTGTACCAGAACGCTTTGAGCTTCCCTACCGAATGGCAAGCAGCTCAGATCCCGTTGCTCTGCCTGAAACGTGCTCTTGCCGCGAGAGCCGAGGTGAGCCAACTCCCCGTCACAGACATGTCAGCCTTTTCAAAAGCTGCTTATCTCCACGAGTGCTCTTTGATAATGCCGTGTAAGCTTTGCCTGGGGGCCCTGCGTCTCGAGCAGCCGATCCGGGGAGCGCCGAACACGTCCCGCCATCTTGCCTTTCTGAAGACAAACCCGCCTCGCAGGTGTCACTTGTGAGGACATAAGGAATATCAAAGTGCTCATGTAACTCCTCAGATAAAGGAGGACGCAATTATTGTTCCAGACCAATGCTGGCAGGCAGATACAAAAGCCATCCTTCGCTTTGCATCATCTCATCCACAGGGAATGTCGGGAACTAGCCAATGATGTCCAAAGAATTGGTCCTGGTCCTCTGCTCATCAGGACGTTGTCCTTGACTGAGGCCAAAGGCTGCCCATAGTCTTCTCTCTTCGCCATTGGTTTATCCTGTAAAGTCTAGGTTGGCCTTTGCTGATCTCGTGCCCTCCTGATGTTTGGGACCAAGAACTGAGCAGTGTAATGGACTCCCTCAGAAGGTGGGGGACTCTCCATCTCTGGAGGTTTTTAAGCAGTGGTTGGGGGGCCATCTGATATTGTGATAGGAATTTTGAGGTCTTAGATATATGGTAATGTTCATAAGTGTACCAACCAATCACGTACATAGATCAGCACAGGAAGACCGACCTGGAACCATTTTGATTCCTAAACTGAGTAAATGTTTTCTCTACAAGGTCAAAGTGGGAAACCTCCCAATTCATGGTCTCTTTCCTCACAAATCCTGTCTTAAGGACACATTTAAGATATGAATAGGGTGTGAGCCTGTGACCTGGCCCAGGAACTAAGTATTTATCACTACAAAAGACTGGCCAGGATGCCCAGGATATCCAATCAAGTAACCTGCCAGACAGGAGATAAACAACAACAGGAGAAAAACAAAATTCAAATTTCTGTTTTAGACCGCCTTTTCTGTGATGTATCTGAGGGGTGGTCTTAGCTTACACCCCTTCTGTGATGTATGTATGATGTTTCTGGGGGTGGTCTTGATCTACAGGATGGCAATTTCAAAAGGCCTTGCACGCCATTTTTCTGGGTTCCTCCTCTCTCCTGCATGGGGTGAGTGAGCACCCTGTTGCAACAGATCAACAAAGATCAGGCTTACTAGCTGCTTTGCTTCTCAATATTCTCTGGTTGGCCTCTGTTATCTACTCCTACCAATAGGGAACCTGTGTAAGGACACTATATGGGCTCTTGGATACCCCATAAGGGAAAAGGGCAATTTTTGTTTACAACAACTGCGATACCTCAAGGACTGCCTCTCCCCATATGAACTGACCAGGACCCTACATTCATCATCTGAAACCCTTCTCAGTGATGGCTCTGACCTGGTGGAATGCTCTGTCCCATGAGACCAGGGCCCTGCAGGATTGAACAGAGCTATACCGCCTGGCTTTCAGTTCGAACTTAGCCTGATCTTTAATTCCCCTTCCTTCCCTCCATCTCCCCTTTTTATGAAGATTACCCACTCTGGGATCCCACAACTAATTCTCCCCTGGTCTCCTCGCTGGCCCAAATAGGACTAATTTAGCCAGCTAGCCCTGGTGATCCTCTAATGTTTATTGGATGGATTTCCCCCCTAAATTGATTTTTGAATTCTGAATTCATTGTTATTCACGTTTTATATTGCATTTTATGCTGTTTTTTGTTGCATCAATTAAGTGTTTTTAATTTGTTGTTAGCTACCCTGAGCCTGGTTTTCTGAATCGGGAAGGGCGGAGTATAAATAAAAATTTATTTATATTTATTTATTCATTGTGTGCCTCCTCCATGAGAGGTTTCCTGCTTGGCAGGGGGTTGGACTCAATGGCCCTTGTGGTCTCTTCCAACTCTATGATTCTATGATTCTAGGACAGGAGGGTGGCAACATGAGAACGGGGCCTTTTCTGCCGTGGCTCCCCATTCCTGAGATGTTCTCCCCAGGGAGGTTCTGAGATGCTCTCCCCCAGGGAGGTTGAGACCAATCTAACCTCCTTGAGGCTTGGGACCTCCAAAGTGTTGTTATTTGTGGACCTTAAGTTCCTTCACGGGGCATCCCAGGAGAGGCAGTCCCGTAGGTACGAGGGTCCTAGGCCACATAGGGCTTTAAAGGTCAAAACCTGACCCTGTACTCCACCGAGAGCCAGTGCTGTTGGTAAAGCACTGGAAGAATGTGATCCCACAGCAAGGACCCCGTAAGATCCCTGCAAGCAGCACATAAGGACCAGAGCTTCTGTCTGTTACGATATGAAAGCAATGCAGCTGCAAACTGGTAGCTTGAAAACATCACATGATGGGACTGTCTGTGGGAAACAGTGTGACAGTCAGTTCACAGGGCGATGCACCGGAATTTGCTCAGAGTGTAATTTGAGACCTTCCTCTTCCGTCTGTACAGGAAGTCTTTGCCACTTGCTGGAAGGAGTCTGAAGTGAACGGACATGTTTTCTGTAGTGCTGAAGAGTCAGAAATAAAGCAATGTAAATAGATTTCTGTCTATCTCCTTTCCCTGCTAGGGTGTGTACTTCCCACGCTGGGAAGTATCGCCTATCGAGACCTAGCCTGGATCCTGCGGGGACTGCAGCCAGGGAGGTCACCGGAGACCAAGCCGGGAGCCTGGGAGAGTTGCCAGCTTCTCCCGAAGAAGGCTTGTTTTCCAACACTCTCATCCGTGGTTTCCATTGCTGCCCCTGACTGTGGAGGCAGAGCAGAAGCCCTTTGTGGCTGGTAGCCCTCAAGATAGCCCTCCCTCCCATTAATATGCTGGATCCTCTTCTAAAGCCACTGATGTTTTTGGTCATTGCTGCCTCCTGTGGGAGAGAGTTCCACAGTCTAGCTCTGTGCTGTGGAAAGAAGGAGTTTTTCTTACCTGCTCTCAATCACCACTCAAGCTTTGCAAGACGTCCTGGGAGTGGCCTTACACACCAGTGACCAGCAGTAAGTTTCCAATTTAGGAAAATAATCTTGCGGTAATGAGATGCTCTCCCCCAGTTCTTATGCATGTGCTATTCCATAGTGGGATTATAAATGAGCAACTCAACAGCCATCCTATGTCACACACCTGCAAGGGACCTCATGCAACCTTTGCCCAAGTGATGCTATGAAGAGGGAGGGATGCCAACTTTCGCCAAAGTGAGGTGATTAAATTCCTAAAGACCATTCAGCTTTCTACATCACTTTCAGATTATTTTTTAAAGTCCTCGTGAAAATGCATTAGCAATTTTGGAACTGACTTCTCCTTCTACACTTCTGTGGTTTCCCCAAATCTACCCCTTTCTGAGAACAAGATTATCGCTAAAATGATGGATTTGGGTATGTTATTTTCACTGAAACGGATATTTGTATGGATGCTTTCCTCTAATAAATGTATGCATGGTGTTTGGTCAGAAAACTGCACCACAAGATTCAGGCACAACCAGTTCTCCATCTTTGTAGACAAAAGAGTTGCCTTTGAAATATATTGGGCTCCATAGACAGAGTTCTGTGCCCCTTCTGCCTTTCTCTCAACACCCTCAACAACCAGGGGAAAAAACACAACGTGAAGCTCATGCAGCAGATGTGATGACACCGCAGGTGTCCGTCTCTGCTGCAAAACATCTCTCCTTTTTTTTTTGCTGAGATTCCTGCAGCCCTCCAGCCTCAACCGGGACCACGTCTTTCATCTTCCTGTTCAGCTCTGCATCCCAGAGAGCTGCAAATTCATTTTGCACATCGAAAACCCTCTTTTGTACATGGCACGTCGCCCCCCCCAAAAAAAACTTCTAATTGACAGAGACAAAAAGCGAGTTGAAACAGGAGATGAGATTGGAGTTGGGCAAAAGGCACCTCGCCCTGCTTCGGAAGAACCACCTGAGACTCTCACCTGCCGGATGCCCAGGTGGTATGTGAGGATGCGGTCCACAGCGTCTGGGTTCATCTGAGTCCACTCGAGGCTGTAGGCATAGACGCGGGCCCGATTCTGCCACAGCGGGTTGTAGGTGTCGTAGTAGAACTCTGGGGCGTAGGCTTTGCCTGCAGGGAAGAGAGGAACGAGGGTCAGGCGAGAGGAGGCGATGCCAAAGCAGCAAGAAAACAGTGTGGGTGCATCATGTTTCTAGATCGTGGGTAGGCAACCTAAGGCCCAGGGGCCGGATCCGGCCCAATCGCCTTCTAAATCTGGCCCACGGACGGTCAGGGAATCAGCGTGTTTTTACATGAGTAGAATGTGTGCTTTTATTTAAAATGCATCTCTGGGTTATACGTAGGGCATAGGAATTCATTCCCCCCCCCCAAAAAAAATATATAGTCTGGCCCCACACATTGTCTGAGGGACAGTGGACCGGCCCCCTGCTGAAAAGGTTTGCTGACCCCTCTCTAGATCATGCATCTTAAGCAATAGCCTATTATTATTATTATTATTTTATTTTATTTATTGAATTTATATGTCGCCCTATAGGTTGCCTGCCAACCTAGCAGTTCGAAAGCACCTCCGGGTGCAAGTAGATAAATAGGGACCGCTTACCAGCGGGAAGGTAAACGGCGTTTCCGTGTGCGGCTCTGGCTCGCCAGATGCAGCTTTGTCACGCTGGCCACGTGACCCGGAAGTGTCTCCGGACAGCGCTGGCCTCTTGAGTGAGATGGGCGCACAACCCCAGAGTCTGTCAAGACTGGCCCGTACGGGCAGGGGTACCTTTACCTTTACTATACCCGGAGGTCTCAGGGTGGTTCACACAAAAAGACCAAAGTATATAAAATAAAAGCAATAACCCAATAATACCCATCCCCTCCCAAAGAACCACGTTCTAAAAGGGTGTTGGATGTCAATCAAATCAACCAAAGGCCTGGTTTAAAAGGGATACAAAAAAGGGAGATGTGAGGAAGTCAGGAAAATAAGTGAATCAAAGATGAGAAATTAAAAAGAGGGATTTTTGTTTTTTCTTATAGTGTGTTTTTTCTCTTTTTTCTGTTTTTCTTCTTTTTTTTAAGTTAAATGTTTGTATTTTTTGTATTTTATAACTTTGTATTTTTGTGTATGTGTTTTTTCTTTTTTCTGTTTGTTGTTATTCCTAAAACTTAATAAAATATTATTATAAAGAAATAAAAAATAAAGGGAACATTTTTGCCTGGCGCCTAAAGGTGTATAATGAAGGCGCCAGGTGAACTTCCCTGGGGAGAGCATCCCACAGACGGGGAGCCACTGCAGAGAAGGCCCTGCTCTCGTGTTGCCACCCTCCGGACCTCTCGCAGAGGAGGCACACGAAGAAGGGCCTCAGAAGATGATCTCAGGGTCTGGGTAGGTTCATACGGAAAGAGGTGGTCCTTGAGGTATTGCGGTCCTGGTCCATTTAAGGCTTTATAGGTCAAAACTAGCGCTTTGAATCAGACCCAGAAACTAATCGGTAGCCAGTGCCATGAATTTTTGTAACAGATGAAGTTCAAACTATAAACATTCATAAATGAAATACACAGTAAAGCAATCCCATTAAAAAACACACCACAGCAATTAAAAACAGGAGGCTCAGGTTGAACGATGGAAGGTGTGCTGGTGTAAACAGATAATAATAATAATAATAATAATAATAATAATAATAATAATAATTTATTTATACCCTGACCATCTGGCTGAGTTTCCCCAGCCACTCTGGCTTCCAACTGAGTGTTAAAAACAATACAGCATTAAATATTAAAAGTTTCCCTCAACAGGGCTGCCTTCATATGTCTTTTAAAGATAGGATAGCTGCTTAGTTCCTTCACATCTGAAGGGAGGGCGTTCCACAGGGCGGGTGCCACTACCGAGAAGGCCCTCTGCCTGGTTCCCTGTAACCTCACTTCTCGCAATGAGGGAACCGCCAGAAGGCCCTCAGAGCTGGACCTCAGTGTCTGGGCTGAACGATGTGGGTGGAGACGCTCCTCCAGGTATACAGGACCGAGGCCATTTAGGGCTTCACTTTGAATTCTGCTTGGAAACGTACTGGGAGCCAATGCAGATCTCTCGGGACCGGTGTTATGTGGTCTCGGCAGCCGCTCCCAGTCCCCAGTCTAGTTGCCGCATTCTGGATTAGTTGTAGTTTCTGGGTCACCTTCAAAGGTAGCCCCACATAGAGCGCATTGCGGTAGTGCATACCAGATGCATCTTCCAGAGCCGGAAGAATGCCGATATAGATGGGGACTCTTGCATTTCATTACGGAGTACATGCCACATTTTTTTTATTTATTCGATTTTTATACTGCCCTTCATCCAAAGACCACAGGGCGAATCACAGCATAACAATGAAAAATAAGAACACAAAAGACATAATAAAGAAAGGCTGCATTTCAGGGGGCTGGACCAGATGACCCTCAGGGTCCCTTCCAACTCTACATTTCTAAAATGGAGTGGGTTTTATTTGCTGATCTTAATGCTTGGTGCCTCAGCTCGCTCGTTTTCCTCTTCCCTCCCCATCCCTGTTTCCTTTTGTGCCGTGTCATTTTAGACGGAGGGCAAGGACCGTGTTGCATTCCTTGACACGTAAGCTGCTCCAGGAGCCCTTCTGATCAAAGAGAGGGATATAAGTGGCCTTTGAATAAATCAGTGAACAATAAGCATCTGAACGTGTCCTTTATACACATTTGAGCAAAGAGCAACATGGCCCTGCATTGTGAAATGTATCAACATTAGTGGAGTGTAGGATATTTTCTCCCACAGGAAATGGAATTCGTGGTCCCTTTTAGGTTGTGATCCCCGACAGAGCTGGCCTCTGCCTTGAAAGGAGACGCTCTGGGGCGGTTGTCAGCCCAGCCAGGAGAATTTCAGTTAAAATTCCTCTCGCAAAGCACCTTCCATCTCCACGGCATTTGTTATCGACTGCAAGCTCGGCGCTTCCTAAGAACAGGGGAGGAAAACGCAGAATCTCTCGAGTTCAAAGAGATTTCTCCTGCCCCGTGAGCAGGAGGATCAATACGGAACAGAGATTGTGGTGCTGAACTCAAAGCAATGCAAGTGTGTGTGTGTGGGACGGAGGGAGGGAGAGAGAGCTGGAAATTGTGGACTTCCAATGAATTATTGCTGCAACAATTCTTCACATCAATTTCGTTGGACTGGTCATGTTCTGTGGATGCCTGATGATCATCTTCCAAAGCAACTACTCTGTTCTGTTCTATTCTGTAGTATAAACACCAACAATTGGGAAACACTGGCCTGTGAGCACTCCAGTTGGAGAACAGCCTTGACCAAAGGTGTCACGGGCTTTGAAGACACTCAAACTCAGGATGCAAGGGAGATTCCATCAACAGTGTCTCTAAAAAAATGTACACATCACTTGGGAAGACAGGCAAACTAATGCCAGTGTACTGGAAGAAGCAAAGATCACCAGTGTTGAAGCAATGATTCTTCAACATCAACTTCGTTGTGCAGATGCCTGATGATCGTCTTCCAAAGCAACTACTCTATTCCAAACTTTAAAAATGGAAAGTGTAATGCTGGTGGTCAACAAAAGAGGTTTAAAGACTCTCAAGGCAAATCTAAAACAATGTAATATAAACACCGCCAACTGGGAAACACTGGCCTGCGAGCGCTCCAGTTGGAGAACAGCCTTTGCCAAAGGTGTCCTGGGCTTTGAAGACACTTGAACTCACAACACAAGGGAGAAACGTGCTAAGAGGAAGGCGCGCTTGGCATATCCAAGCGTCTCATCCGGCTTATTGTGACACAGCTCCCTGTTTTGGTTCTGGAGGAAGAACTGTGAGGGGGGAGACTTCGTCAGGCAAGGCCTCCTTCCACCTGCCTTGCTCTCCCCTCCAGTCTCTGCTTCTCAATTTGTATTCTATTGTTTTATGTACCGTGGCCTGCCGTTGATCATAGTTTAGAAATTATTTATTGTAACTGTTGAGTGGATTTCTGTTTAACTTTTATATGTCAATATTGTTATTTTATACTATTCTAATGATTGTTGAATGTTACTTTTTTGATGCAGGGTGCTTATTTTAAAGTTATGTTTTATTATCACATTTTTGTGTTATGAGATGTACATTTTTTCTTTCTTTAGCTTGTAAGCCGCCTTGAGTATTGTAAGATAGAAAGATGGTACAGTGGTACCTCGGGTTACAGACGCTTCAGGTTACAGACTCCGCTAACCCAGAAATAGTACCTCGGGTTAAGAACTTTGCTTCAGGACGAGAACAGAAATTGTGTTCTGGTAGCGTGGCAGCAGCAAGAGGCCTCATTAGCTAAAGTGGTGCTTCAGGTTAAGAACAGTTTCAGGTTAAGAACGGACCTCTGGAACGAATTAAGTACGTAACCCGAGGTACCACTGTATACAAATTAAAAATGATGATGACGACGACGACGAAGCATGAAATGTAAGCCTCTTGGGGACGTGGGAAAGTACCTTATAATGAGCCAGACCATTGGTCCATTTTGCTCAGTATATCCTGCACTGACTGGCAGCATCCCTCCAGGGGGTTGGGGCAGGGGATGCTTTCAGCCCTACGAGGAGATGCCGCTGGGAAATTCTGCAATCAAAGCCGATGTTCTGCCATGGAGCTGCAGGCTTCCTGTGCAGACAGGGACTCCAGAAACCCCGGCCACATCCCAAAGGCCTTAACGGATATGTTGTGTGTTCGTTTAGCGCTCTCTGCGTTTTCCATAAATACACAGAGAGAGAGAGACAGGGAGACGCAGCTATTAGTCTGACAGGGTGTGGTGGAGGAAATGAACTGGGGAACGGCGCTCTGGCAGATGGCGGGGAAGCATTTCCTCTCCCCCAGAAAGATCAGGCACATCAAGTCTCAAAGCCTCGTTCTCATAATTACCAATTTGGCAAAGAATTCGAGGCAGGGAAAGCAGACACAACTGTTTACACTTCCCTTTCTTAAATGGCTCAGGGAAGAAAGAGCATTTTTGCATTCATCCACATTCTCGGAGGAAGAGATCGCAGCATCATATCGTAGAACTGGGTGGCGGTAATTGGGGATGGCTTGTTTTTTAAACAACAACAACAAAGTTTGTAAAGAAAATAAAAAGGGCTGCAGAGTTGGGAGGGGTTCCCAAAGGTCAACTTGCCCCCCTCCCCCTGCAATGAAGCAATTGTTAAGCATAATTGTTTAATATTTACTGAAATGGGAATGCCAGTGGTATGGATGAAAAGGTTTAACTCTAAGGGACTCTGAGCATTAACTGAGTTGATAATTAATGATTGTTTTCTGCTAGCCAACGCATGAGTGTTTAACCTTAGATCACATGAGAGGTATTGAATTGCAAATCTGCCATCCTGGAAAGGGGGTGGCTGGAGTCTTTGTTCTCAGACTCCATGGAAGAAAGGCAGCTCTCCAGGAAAGCAGCCTCAGGCTAGAATGCAGATTGTGGGGAGAGACAGACCTCTGCTTCTAGGACTGTTGGAGTTAGGTCATTTGTTGTAAGATGCTGAATTTATGCCTCGGACTGGCATATGTCCTGTGGGTGCATCATTTGATGTTTCTGTATCATTTTGAAGAAAGTTCTGCAAGTAAAGTTTTGAATAATACCTCATGGATCTGGAGAATGTTTAATTTCCAAAAAGAGTTTTTATGCATCCAGTCACATCAAACTGCAGTAGGAATCACAGATGATCACAGTAGGAATCACAGATGTGGGCAAGACATTTTTGCTCAAGAATTTGCTCCTTTTGGGATCACCACTAAGAGCACAAGATCTCAAGAGGAGTGTGATGGATCAGACCAGAGCCCATCGAGTCCAATATCCTGTTCTCTATGTCGGAAACTCACATAGTTCTGAGAGCCAGTGTGGTGTAGTGGTTAAGAGCGGTAGTCTCGTAATCTGGGGAACCGGGTTCGCATCTCCGCTCCTCCACATGCAGCTGCTGGGTGACCTTGGGCCAGTCACACTTCTCTGAAGTCTCTCAGCCCCACTCACCTCACAGAGTGTTTGTTGTGGGGGAGGAAGGGAAAGGAGAATGTGAGCCGCTTTGAGACTCCTTAAGGGGAGTGAAAGGCAGGATATCAAATCCAAACTCCTCCTCCTCCTCCTCCTCCTCCTCTTCTTCTTCTCTTCTGAACACCAGTTACTGGTGACCACAGGAGGGCGGGGAGCGCTCTTGTGCTCATGTTCTGCTTGTAGGTTTCACATTGGGGGCATCTGGGAGAAAAGTGTTGGATTAGATGAGCCATTGGCCTCATCCTGCAGGATCTTCTTAGTTTCTTATGTAGGTCCAGCCTCAAGCTTCATTACACAACTGTTTCAGGTGTTTGGTTTCCAGTGCCTCACCTGCCCCAGGTGCACAGCCCTTTACAGCAGCAGGGAGCCTGTCAGGGATGCTTTCGCTGTGATTCACGCACTGCAGGGGGCTGGGCTGGATGACCTTTGGGGGTCCCTTCCAACTCTACGACTCCACAAGCCTCCTGGACGCTCCTTGTGGGGTTTAGGGCCCTGGCTGTTCCCCAAACTGCAGTTCTGAAGATGGGTGGGGGCGAATTCCATGACCCCCTCGCAAGTTTTGGTTCCTTTCCTTACGAGGCCTGTGGTTCATAAATCCTAAACAAAGCTGTATATTTACCCTGAGAGTTACGGCCGGCTGCAGCCAGCCTGAAAGATGCTTTGTATTACCCGCTTGGCCTTTATTATGCAATATATATTTTATGAAGAGCTGATAATAAATGCAGATGCAGATTCTGCTCCTCTGTCTGTGCAACGGGGAAGGCATGCCGTCGTTTGAATTAGATTCGCAAAGGGTGATTTTCACATCTTCAAGCAGCCGGGGTCTGTTGGAGGAGACCATTCTTCACATCGCAAGTCACTCCCCACCTTCCTGCACCAACTGATCCTCTCTCCCTTTTTGCTGCTTCCATTAATGACACAATTATGGAACTTAAGATGTGCACAGCGGGATCTCTGGAGCAGGCCCAATCCTAAGAAGTGGAGCGAGTTTCCTCCATGCTCCTCTCTTTCCTTTTCCCAGATAACAGAAAGTCCACAGGACCTTCCGTGCCAAAGCTAAGCAAACGTGACCCCTGCTGGATGAAGAGGGAAAGAGCAGAGACTCATCTGCCTTTCCTCCAGCACAGAATCAAAGAATTGAAGATGAGCCCCAGGGGTCATCTAGTCCAACCCCAGAAATCTTGTTTCCCCAACTCCAGCTTCATCCTCCCAGTGCAAAAAAGGTGTGTCACTGGCTTATTCTAGAGACCAGGGACAGATCTGTTAATTTCAGATTCCCTCAATCTTCCCATTCCAACGCTAATAATAATAATAATAATAATAATAATAATAATAATAATAAATTGTATTTATACCCCGCCCTCCCTGGCCAGAGCAACCCAGGTCAAAATGCAATTTAAAATGCAGCCTCATTTTAAAAGTTGCTGTCAGGGAACTGCCATCGGCTCAGGGGCGAGAGGGGGAAAGCTGGGTGGATTACAGAGAGCCCCCAAAGATCGTGGGAAGCAGCACTTCCTCAGCGGAGGAGAGTAACCACGCCTCCAGTGGAGAGGAGATGCAGGGGTTGGAGGAAGTGAGGCGGTGTCAGGACACCTTGCCTGGCGAAAGCAGGGAGGAGAGAGTTCCTCTGTTACCCACGCCCTCCCTGCGCAGTAGGCTTCCAAGCAGAGAGGGGAGGCGCAGACTGGGCGTCAAGAAACTACTCTGCTGGGGAAGGTTTAAGGGCCGCTCACTCACAGATTCTGCCAGTGAATGAGGGAGCCATGGAATAGTGGCGCTCTGCATGGTGAAGGTTTTTTTTTGGCACCAATGGAAGTGAGAGCTGGACCATAAAGAAGGCTGATTGCCGAAGAATGGATGCTTTTGAATTATGGTGCTGGAGGAGACTCTTGAGAGTCCCATGGACTGCAAGGAGATCAAACCTCTCCATTCTGAAGGAAATCAGCCCTGAGTGCTCACTGGAAGGACAGATCGTGAAGCTGAGGCACCAAGACTTTGGCCCCCTCATGAGAAGAGAAGACTCCCTGGAAAGACCCTGATTTTGGGAAAGATGGAGGGCACAAGGAGAAGGGGGCGACAGAGGACGAGATGGTGGGACAGTGTTCTCGAAGCTACCAGCATGAGTTTGACTAAACTGCGGGGGGCAGTGGAAGACAGGAGTGCCTGGCGTGCTCTGGTCCAGGGGGTCACAAAGAGTCGGACACGACTAAATGACTAAACAACAAACAAGGGAGGCATTTGCCTGATTGCTCTCGAGTAACCCCCTGATACCCTTACAGCAGTCCATAGATCAAAACCATAAGGGGAGGGAAACATAATGGTCCAAACCAAAGGCCAGGCGGAACAGCTCTGTCTTGCCGGCCCTGCGGAAAGATGTCAAGTCCTGCAGGGCCCTGGTCTCTTGTGACAGAGCGTTCCACCAAGTCGGGGCCAGTACTGAAAAGGCCCTGGCCCTAGTTGAGACCAATCTAACCACCTTGAGACCTGGGACCTCCAAAATGTTGTCATTTGTGGATCTTAAGGTCCTCCGCGGGGCATACCAGGAGAGGCGGCCCCGCATTTCTGCAGCAACTTGGCAATTACTATTTCTATAAATCCTCATGAAAATTCATCAGCATTACAATGACTACAGGGAATTACAAAGCTACAGCATTACAAAGACTACAGCATTACAAAGCTACAGGGAACCAGGCAGAGGGCCTTCTCGGTAGTGGCGCCCGCCCTGTGGAACGCCCTTCCAGCAGATGTCAGAGCGATAAACAACTACCTGACATTCAGAAGACATCTTAAGACAGCCCTGTTCAGGGAAGTTTTTAACGTGTGATATTTTACTGTATTTTTGGTTTTTATGGAAGCCGCCCAGAGTGGCTGGGGAGGCCCAGCCAGATGGGCGGGGTATAAATAATAAATTATTATTATTATTATTATTATTATTATTATTGAGAATTTCTGCTGATAAATACATTTTCTAGGCAGCTTTGGCTAATAGACCCACTTTTTCCTTTTTTTCTGCAAAGCAATTTACCCCAATAGAACATATTTCTATATACACAGAGAGAGACATTTACTCTAGGATATCCATTTCCATACCCATTCCTTGGCTGGAGAACTGCACCCTGCAATTCAGGGAAATGTGAATTTCAGAGCGTGCATCGCATTGCATGGCAGGGGGTTGGACTAGATGACCATTTGTATCCCTTCCAACTCCACAGTTCTATGACGCTCTGTACATTTCCTGCAAGAAGGTCATGTTGTGTGGATTCCTGATTATCGTATTCCAAAGCAACTATTCTATTCTGAACTTAAAAATGGAAAGTGTAATGCTGGTGGTCAGCAAAAGAGGTTTGAAGACTGTCTCAAGGCAAATCTCAAAAAGATGTAGTATAAACACTGACAACTGGGAAACACTGGCCTGCGAGCGCTCCAGTTGGAGAACAGCCTTGACCAAAGGTGTCATGGGCTTTGAAGACACTCGAACTCAGGACGCAAGGGAGAAATGCACTAAGAGGAAGGCATGCTTGGCAAATCCACACCGTGATCATCTCCTGCCCGGAAACCAATGTCCCCACTGTGGAAGGACATGTAGATCCAGAATTGGCCTCCACGGTCACTTACGGACTCATTGTTAAAACCATGTTTATGGAAAACAATCTTACTTGGCTACAAGGGATTGCCAAAGAAGAAGAAGTCCTCTGACCTTGGAGAAGAGAAGATGGAGAGGTGACAACATAGCCATCTATCCAAATATCTTCAAGGCTGTCACATGAAAGAGGCAGCAAGCTTGTTCTCTCCTGCTCTGGATGGTAGGACTCGAACCCATGGCTTCAAATTACAAGAAAGGAGTTTTTGACTAAATATCAGGAAGAACTTTCTGGAACAATCTTCCTCAGATGGTGATGGACTCTCGTTCCTTGGAGGTTTGTTAACGCAGGTCGGATGGCTACCAGTTGGGGATTCATTACTTGCAATTCCTACATTGTGTGTGTGTGGGGGGTTGGGCTAGATGACCCTGGGGTCCCTTCCTGCAGTTCAATGATTCTATCTCCCAGGCATCCGACCACCTTATCTCAAGAGATGGATGGAGCTCCACAGCTGAACCATGTTCCTGCAAGGCTCGGAGGGCGTGTGGAGCACCTTTCCAGTTTATGAGCCCCTGGGATTTGGAGCCCAGTCCATTCAAACCACGCAAAAATTAATTACCGTCCTGAGCCTCCTGCAACGGAGAGGCAGCCTGCCAGGCTCACGTTTCTGATTTACATACCTTGCGCAGACACAAAGCCCTATAATCGGCGTATCGGCTGCGTCAAATAGACGTGACAAAGCGTTTTTGAAAAGACCCACAGCGCTAATTTACTGGAAGCTTTGAACACTTAAAACAGAGTTTTGGCTGCGGGAGGAAATGTACAGGGTGGGCTTAATCCTGCCCTGACATTTGGCAGTGGCGGCGAGGTCAGTGTGATGATGGAAGTGAAAGGAGAGATACAGGTGTGTTTCTGTTTAAACTGCAGCTCGTGGGTGTGTGGGGGTCATTGATGGATCAAGTGCTTTAATAACTGAAAAATGAAGGAACCGGCAGTATTAAATAGTCTGTTGTTTAATGAACAGCCTTTAGTTATTCCTGCAGACTGTAGTTTGGTCAGGCTGTGTCTGTTGCCAAATAATTAGACATCTCCTTGCTGCCATGTTGTGCTTTCCTGAACCCACAAAAGATCCCTTTCGAGTTTGGCTCCTCGTGGGTTTGGTTTGATATGTCTATAGACCCTCTCCTTATCTATTCTGGGATGCCCTCTGAAGTCAGAATTGTGGCGTGGCGGCTCAGGATTAAATATAAAACCCTGGCACAGGTCTGCCCATTTCATAAACTAGACATGGCAGATTGGGATTGAGGTGGTAGATTGCGATCCAGCATCATAAAAATAAATAATCCCATTTTAGGTTGCATCAATTGAAGTATCACGCCCAGATCAAGTGAAGCAGGGATGGCATTGTCCCGCTGGCACAGACACTTTTACCTGGGTTGTGTGGTGGTACTCGTGAAGCAGTACAGTGATACCTCGGGTTAAGTACCGTATTTTTCACCCTATAGGACACACTTTTCCCCCTGCAAAAATGAAGGGGAAATGTGTGTGCGTCCTATGGGGCGAATGCAGGCTTTTGCTGAAGCCTGGATAGCGAGAGGGGTCGGTGCGCACTGACCCCTCTCACTCTCCAGGCTTCGCGCAGCTCTCCGCAAAGCGCGGGAGCCCGGCGCTGGGCTCCCGCGGCTTGCATGGAGTTGCCTGCATGCTGAAGCCTGGGCACGCTGAGCTCAGCGTGCCCAGACTTCATGCAGCTCTCCGCAAGGCGCAGGAGCATGGCGCTGGGCTCCCACGGCTTGCATGGAGTTGCCTGCATGCTGAAGCCTGGGCACGCTGAGCTCAGCGCGCCCAGACTTCATGCAGCTCTCCGCAAGGCGCGGGAGCATGGCACTGGGCTCCCACGGCTTGCATGGAGTTGCCTGCATGCTGAAGCCTGGGCACGCTGAGCTCAGCGCGCCCAGACTTCATGCAGCTCTCCGCAAGGCGCGGGAGCATGGCGCTGGGCTCCCACGGCTTGCATGGAGTTGCCTGCATGCTGAAGCCTGGGCACGCTGAGCTCAGCGTGCCCAGACTTCATGCAGCTCTCCGCAAGGCGCAGGAGCATGGCGCTGGGCTCCCACGGCTTGCATGGAGTTGCCTGCATGCTGAAGCCTGGGCACGCTGAGCTCAGCGCGCCCAGACTTCATGCAGCTCTCCGCAAGGCGCAGGAGCATGGCGCTGGGCTCCCACGGCTTGCATGGAGTTGCCTGCATGCTGAAGCCTGGGCACGCTGAGCTCAGCGCGCCCAGACTTCATGCAGCTCTCCGCAAGGCGCAGGAGCATGGCGCTGGGCTCCCACGGCTTGCATGGAGTTGCCTGCATGCTGAAGCCTGGGCACGCTGAGCTCAGCGCGCCCAGACTTCATGCAGCTCTCCGCAAGGCGCAGGAGCATGGCGCTGGGCTCCCACGGCTTGCATGGAGTTGCCTGCATGCTGAAGCCTGGGCACGCTGAGCTCAGCGTGCCCAGACTTCATGCAGCTCTCCGCAAGGCGCAGGAGCATGGCGCTGGGCTCCCACGGCTTGCAGAGAGTTGCCTGTTCTGGGGGCTGGGGGAAAAATAATTTCCCCTCCTTTATCCCCCCCCCCCCAAAAAAAACCTAGGTGCACCTTATGGGACGGTGCGTCCTATAGGGCAAAAGATACGGTACTTAAATCATTCTGGAAGTCCATTCTTAACCTGAAACTGTTCTTAACCTGAAGCAGCACTTTAGCTAATGGGGCCTCCCGCTGCCACAGGAGCCTTAGCTTGCCTCATGCATGGTCCAGCTCTGAAGGGAAGTCATAGTACCACTCTGTTCAACCTTGGTCAGACCACACCTGGAATACCATGTCCAGTTCTGGGCACCACAATTTAAGAAGGATGTGGACAAGCTGGAAGGTGTGCAGAGGAGGGCAACCAAGAGGATCCAGGGTCCTGATGAGGAACAGTTGAAGGAGCTGGGTATGTTTAGCCTGGAAAAGAGGAGACTGAGAGGAGATAGGAGAGCTATCTTCAAATATATTAAGGGCATGCTACTGTGCAGTTTTTGGAGTCACAAGACTCTATTGACATTCCAGACTGCTGGAAATCTCATGGGAGATGGATGTTGATGTTTCTGGTTTCCTGTTTCTTTGTGCCTTTTCTCTCTCTCTGTCTCTCACAGAGAGAGCAGTCGCATATTCTTTTCTGTCCTGCGTAGTTAGGAATAAACGTAGCAATGTAGCCAGTGTGGTGCAGTGGTTAAGAGCGGTAGTCTTGTAATCTGGGGAACCGGGTTCGCGTCTCCGCTCCGCAGCTGCTGGGTGACCTTGGGCCAGTCACGCTTCTCTGAAGTCTCTCAGCCCCACTCACCTCACAGAGTGTTTGTTGTGGGGGAGGAAGGGAAAGGAGAATGTTATCCGCTTTGAGACTCCTGAAGGGGAGTGAAAGGCGGGATATCAAATCCAAACTCTTCTTCTTCTTCTTCTTCTTGACTCCTTCTGCTATTTGGATACTCAGCGTAATGGGGGAGCGTGCCTAAGCCTCATCAAAGGCTTAGGTCGTTAATCATTGTTGGAGGAGAGCCTAGATGGATTCCCGAAGACACGACCAGAGGAGGAGAGGCATTTCATCTTGGTTGTACGGAACCTCCGACAGGGAGGACCCGAACCAGTGGCTCCAAGTTGCAAGAAAGGAGATTCCGACTAAACGTTTGGAAACACTTTCTGACAGTAAGAGCTGTTCATTGTGGGGGGGTTGGACTAGAGCAGAGGTCCCCAAACTAAGGCTCACGGGCCAGATAAGGCCCGAGGGACTCGTTTATCCACCCCGCAGTGACCCCCGCTACCGCCACCTGCTCTTACCAGCAATGCGTGGCACGGCTACCCACTTCAGGGTCGGAGGAGCACCAGAAATAGCTTGTGCGCATGCGCAAGCATTATTTGCGCATGCGCTAGCATTATTTACGGTGCACATCTGGGTCAGAGGAGGCCCGTGCACATGCGCACAAGCTATTTCCGGTGCTCCTCTGACCCAGAAGTGCGCCGGAAATAGCATGTGCGCACGTGTATGGGCACGCGCTCCCCTGCCCTCCTGCCCGCTACGCAAGTGGCGCTGGAGACACTGGCCTGAGGCGTGGTAAGTTTGCTGACCCCTGGACTAGAGGGCCCTTCCAACTCATTATCTGATAAACTTCTACCATGTCCCCATTTACCGCCGTTTCTCATAAACTCAAAAGCCAGGCAAACTCCAGGAAGAACGTTGATCTCTTTGCATAAGCTGGCTCTCCGAATTGCCGACTGAACAAGGAGGTGGCACGTGAAGGTCTCGACATGGTGGCCAAGACGTCACAGAACATTTGCCGGGTGACTCAGCCGGACCCAAAAGGTCACGTCGTGAGAGCTCTGATGTGTTAAACTGGCTGTGTGAATTGAACCAGAGCCTCGGAGCATCAAAGGTGAGGGATGGCTTGGTTTGAACTTTGCCTGTTGGAGGGTCAGGGCTTCAAAGAGGAACCAGATCCATGGCTTGCAGGACTCTGAAACTGCCACCCCAAACGGCACAGCTAGGAAAAAAGAGACTTCTGTTCTCCCTGTCCTTGAGGGAAGTTTAAACATCGCAGGAACCGTCCTTAAGGCTCCTATGGAAACTTATAATTTACTCTGCTGGTTTATAGCCTCCAACTTTCATTTGGACTTAAAAGTGGAAGCTAATAACTAACAGTCAGTCTGATAATCAAATCTCTCCCATGGCAGGCAGGAGAGAATTACAGGGGATTTGTTCTCATGGCCCCACAAGGAAACACGTTCAATTCAGTGCCATCATTTACAGTGGATGTATCTGAGGTATTCAATGGTCTTGAGGGTACCAGCTACCCAGGGGGTTCCAGACAAAGAATGTTGCAAGCCCCCGGGATTGAACCTGTAACCTTCCTCATGCAAATCAGGCGCTTTATAGTTTAACAGTCTGTGGCCCTTCCCCTTATCTAATGCTGTCTTGTTGGGACCTTTCTTCGGAAAACCTGAAGGTTGCAAATGCAACAATTTGCACTGAAAATAAACGCTTTCCCACTGAACGTTGGTCCTTCTGCAAAAATAAATACAGCAAGGGACCTCAGAAGAAAAGAATATACCCAGACAAAAAAGTAGATGAACCCAAAGTTGGCAACTTGTTTAAGGATAGATCAAAAGCCTTCTGAATGTGGTTTTTCCAAGGAGAAACAAGGCCAGGGAAGAGGCACTTTATAAAAATCATGGAGAAAGTGGATACAGAAAGGGTTTTCTCTGTTGTAATGCAAGAAGTCGTGGAAATCCATTGAAGCCGATTGCTGCAAGGTTCAGGATGGATAAAAGAAAGCACTTTTTCACGCAGCGCCAGCAGCACTCGCTCCCCCAGGAGGCAGTGACGGCCACCCACTTAGATGGCTTTGAAAGAGAAGGAGGCAAATTGGTGGAGGAGGAAAAGCCTATTGGCTGCTATGGCCGGGATGGCTCTACTCTGGCTCCACAGTTGGAGGCAGGAATGCTTTTGAATGCCAGTTGCTGGAAACCCCAGGAGGGGAGACCATATAACACCCGTCTTGAAAGACCTACACTGGCTCCCAGTACGTTTCCAAGCACAATTCAAAGTGATGGTGCTGACCTTTAAAGCCCTAAATGGCCTCGGTCCAGTATACCTGAAGGAGTGTCTCCACCCCCATCGTCCAGCCTGGACACCTGGGTCCACCTCCCGAGGACAATCTGGCGGTTCCCTCCCTGCGAGAAGCAAGGTTGCAGGGAACCAGGCACAGGGCCTTCTCGGTTGTGGCGCCCGCCCTGTGGAATGCCCTCCCAGCAGATGTCAAGGAGATAAAGAACTACCTGACTTTTAGAAGACATCTGAAGGAAGCCCTGTTTAGGGAAGCTTTTAATATTTGATGAATTATAGTCATACCTCATGTTACGTCCGCTTAATGTTACGTTCTTTCAGGAAACGTCCCGCGGCGACCCAGAAGTACCGGAAAGGGTTACTTCTGGGTATCGCCGTTCGCGCATGCACAGACACACAAAATGACGTCATGCGCAGAAGCGGCAAATCGCACCCCATGTGTGTGCAGACGCGCCACTGTGGGTTGCGCTCTTTTCATGTTGCGAACGGGCCTCCGGAACGGATCCCGTTTGCAACCAGAGGTACCACTGTATTGTATTTTAATATTTTGCTGGAAGCTGCCCAGATGGGTGGGGTATAAATATATTATTATTATTATTATTATTATTATTATTATTATTATTATAATTATCATCATCATCATCATCATCATCATCATCTTGTGCTCAAATCCCACTTGCAGGTTTCCCCCAGGCATTTGGTCGGCCCCAGTGAGGACAGGATAGGGGACTCGAGGGGCCACTGGCCTAATCCAGTAGGATCTCGCGTTCTGAAGCCTCTCAGCCCTCCCACAGACAGGAAATGGCCCTTATAGTTTAAAAACAAAACACTCAACGGGAACTCAAGACTGTTTGCAACCTCCTAGGCCCACTCTGTAAACAGTTGTCTGCCAGAGGGCACAATCGTGATGTTTTAAAGACCTTGTTCTACAAGTTGTCTCATAAGAGCCCAGATTTCGCACAATGGTTTGCTATATCCTTTTTCTTTTTTCTTTTGCAATGCAATAAAAAACCAAGTGAGGTGTTCAGCCTAGGATCCAGGATTGCGACATGAAGACAGGAATCAATCCCAGACTGAAGGCAAAGAGTGATCCAAGGATTTTGCATGTCCTTGTGTACTTTTCTCTGCCTATCTGTAAGTCATGTTGATGAGAGGTTCCATAATGCCTTGGATGCAGTGGGTGCCATCGGCAGGCAATGGGCCTTGATCCTGCAACTCTCTTTGTAGGGAAGAGCTGAGAGACAGGGAGCGGGTCCCTGATTCAACCCTGCCAGCGCCATTCAGATGGGAAAATATGCCAGGCTCAGTTTATCATTTCCCTCTGATCTTAAATTTGGTTCTGTGCATTTTCAGATCAGCTTGTGATTGTTATTTTTTTAAATCGTCATGAAAAATGCTGTGCAAACATCCCTAATGCCATCCATTTTCACCAATATATCCATTTTTAAAATGCACCTTTAAATCCATTCTTGTACACATCAGTCTGGAGAAAAAGACTGCAAATTTTGGAAGAAAACAAATTTCCGAAGGCGGTTGTACGTCAGTCTGTATGTTGTGTCAGGAAGCACAAGTTAAGCAAGTTAGATTTTCCATGGAAATGGAACTGCATTCTTCCTCCATCCCTGTTGTTTAGTCGTTTAGTCGTGTCCGCCTCTTCGTGACCCCCTGGACCAGAGCACGCCAGGCACTCCTGTCTTCCACTGCCTCTTGCAGTTTGGTCAAACTCATGCTGGTAGCTTCGAGAACACTGTCCCACCACCTCGTCCTCTGTCGTCCCCTTCTCCCTGTGCCCTCCATCTTTCCCAACATCAGGGTCTTTTCCAGGGAGTCTTCTCTTCTCATGAGGTGGCCAAAGTCTTGGAGCCTCAGCTTCAGGATCTGTCCTTCCAATGCGAACTCAGAGCTGATTTCCTTCAGAATGGAGAGGTTTGATCTTCTTGCAGTCCATGGGACTCTCAAGAGACTCCTCCAGCACCAGAATTCAAAAGCATCCATTCTTCAGTGATCAACCTTCTTTATGGTCCAGCTCTCACTTCCATATATCACTATTGGGAAAACCTTTAACTATACGGACCTTGGTGGGCAAGGTGATGTCTCTGCTTTTTAAGATGCTGTCTAGGTTTGTCATCCTCCATCCCTACATAAGAGAAATGTGGGGAATAGGCTAGAAGAAGACTCGTCCAAAGCTGAATTGGGTGGCATTAATATCCCTTGAGTTGACAGTTGCATCCTTCCTTAGGGGCATAAAAAGAGCCTTTTGGATCTGACCAGTCACCCATCTAGTCCAGCATCCGGTCCTCACAATTGCCCAGAAGATGCCCTAATGGGAAGCCCATCAGATGGACCAGAAATCAACTGCCTTCCTGTGGTTTCTAGCA
The DNA here is from genome assembly GCF_964106915.1 of Podarcis gaigeae. Classification (NCBI taxonomy): domain Eukaryota; kingdom Metazoa; phylum Chordata; class Lepidosauria; order Squamata; family Lacertidae; genus Podarcis; species Podarcis gaigeae. The sequence continues at coordinate 2,226,744 of NC_139678.1, forward strand.
ACTGGTACCCAGGAGCATTGCTGCCTCCAGAACTCATCTCTCTCTATTTTCGTTTTCCACAAAATGTTTTGGGCCACAACTCCATCTAGCCGATGGGAGTAGTAGCACACAACATCTGGGAGACATAACATCAGGTTGCAAGCAGCTGCCCATCGTGGTTGAATAATCTGCTCTGAATGAATGAGACCCTCCCTGCCTGCAGACTGTCTTGCCAGAGTGGTGCATGCTCTGGTTATCTGCCTCTTGGACTACTGCAATGTGCTCTACGTGGGGCTACCTTTGAAGGTGACCCAGAAACTACAACTAATCCAGAATGCGGCAGCTAGACTGGTAACTGGGAGCCCTTGAAAGCCCTAAATGGCCTCGGCCCGGTAGACCTGAAGGAGCGTCTCCACCCCCATCATTCAGCCCGGACACGGAGGTCCAGCTTTGAGGGCCTTCTGGCGGTTCCTGCCCTGCAAGAAGTGAGGTTACAGGGAACCAGGCCTGTTCCCTGTAAGGGCCTACTCAGTGGTGGCGCCCGCCCTGTGGAAAGCTCTCCCAACAGATGTCAAAGAGAACAACAACTACCTGACATTTAGAAGACATCTGAAGGCAGCCCTCTTTAGGGAAGCTTTTAATGTTTAATAGATTATTGTATTTTAATATTCTGTTGGAAGCCGCCCAGAGTGGCTGGGGAAACCCAGCCAGATGGGCAGGGTATAAATAATAAATTATGATGATGGTGATGATGAACAGGCTGAGCAACAATCGGCTGTTCTGCCTTGCGGAGCCCCAGAGCATCTCCCTGTTGCATCAGGCTCCTGAAACACCTCTCCGTCCTTCCCGCCTGTCTTCATTCCGAGGCAGACCGGAGAGAAGAGGAAAGAAAGATGATCAAGCACCTAATGTACACCTCAGGGGAGAGCGATGGAGCTGCGCTTGCTCGTAATGGGTGGCAAATCGTTGGGCAATGAGTGCCAGAGCTATTAAACAGGCACTCGCCAGCAAGCAGGAGGGACGTTAATGGCCCCCGAGGCTCCTCTCTGCACCGGCAATTTGGGCTTCCGACAACGCAGTGGAGTTGAGCACAAAAGCAACCGTGTCAAAGGGATTCTTTTCACATCACTGCGGAAGGTGGGGAATCCAAAGCGGAACTCAAGGCAAGCAATCCACAGATGATGCAAAGCCTGCTTCCTCCTGCACATTCCTCCTCCTCGCCCCAAGGCACATCAGAAGAGCCTGGTGGATCAGGCCCATGGCCCATCTAGCTCAGCATCTTTCTCTCACAGAGGCGAACCAGGTGCCTCCAGGGAACCAGCAAGGAGGATGCAAACACAAAGGGAACCTCCCCTCCTGGGATTTCCAGCAACTGCCATTCAGAAGCATTGTTGCCTCTGACACTGATTACTGGTAGTAATCAATGCTGGTATTTCGAGAGCTGATTTTATTGTGCACTATTGTATTCTAGGGATGTGGGTGGCGCTGTGGTCTAAACCACTGAGCCTCTTGGGCTTGCCAATCAGAAGGTTGGCGGTTCGAATCCCCACAACGGAGTGAGCTCCCATTGCTTTGTCCCAGCTCCTGCCAACCTAGCAGTTAGAAACCACATCAGCACGAGTAGATAAATAGGTACCACTGCGGTGGGAAGGGAAACATCATTTCCATGCGCTCTGGTTTCCATCACGGTGTTCCGTTGCACCAGAAGCAGTTTAGTCCTGCTGGCCACATGACTTGGAAAGCTGTCTGTGGACAAATGCCGGCTCCCTCGGCCTGAAAGCATGATGAGCGCTGCAACCCCACAGTCACCTTTGACTGGACCTAACCGTCCAGGGGTCCTTTACCTTTTTTTTTTTACCCTTCCCATCCATGAAGTTATCTAAATTGCATCCTAAATGCACAAGTCCTTCCTACACACACATGTAGAATGCCTTCCAACATTTCTCCAGTGAAAATAGGGATGTCCTAAGGAACGGTTCAGGACCACGATACCTCAAGGACCACATCTTCCCATATGAACCTACCCAGACCCTGTGATCATCTTGTGAAGCCCTTCTTTGTGTGCCCTCTCCTCAAGAGATCCAGAAGGTGGCAACACAAGAACGGGGCCTTCTCTGCAGTGGCTCCCTGTCTATGGAATGCTCTCCCCAGAGAAGTTCGCCTGGTGCCTTCATTATACACCTTTAGGCACCAGGCAAAAACATTCCTTTTTAACCAGGCCTTTGCCTGACCTGATATACATCCTATATCCTTTCAAAATGTGGCTCTTTGGGATGGGAGGGGTGTTATTGGCTTATTGTTTTTATTTTGATTTTATATATTGTGATCTTTTCTGTGAACCACCCTGAGACCTCCAGGTATAGGGTGGTATATAAATTCTAATAGTAATAATAAAATCATCATCATCATCATCAGATCATTCTAGGATCAAATCAGAAACTGGGACAGCTCCTGTAAATCCGGGACTGTCCCTGGAAAATAAGGACATTTGGAGTCTCTCTCTCTCCCCACCCCACACACCTACACACAATTATGACAACATGCTCTCAACGCACACACACTACTTTTCCTCCATCACAAAGTCACCACTGCCTGCCCACATTGATCAGCGATGGAGGGAGGTGGCCCATCTTTTGCACCCCAGAGAGAAGGCACCTGTTCCGCATTTTCATGCGCTGGAGTGCGCACTACAGCCTTGGCATCATGGCAATCCTGGAGGTGTGGGTGTGGGGGGAAAGCCTTTGTCCCCTGCCCCATCCTGGCCTGCCAGCCCTAGACCCAGCAGTATGGGGGAAGCCTACCTGTCACCAGAAAGGTGCACCTCCCGGCCCCCGCCTCGTTGATGATGTTGCAGTTGTAAATCCCATAGCTGTCCCTGGAAAGGCTCCGGATCGTGTACTCGGTGGAGTCCTGGGCATCAAACTGCCCCGTCCGAAGGAGTTTGTTGCCCAGCCGCCACTCGAAGGTCAAGACGCGGGTGGGGTAAGCCCTCAGAACACGGCAGGTCATGGTGACGCTTCGGCCTTGGCCCTGACGGATCTCCAGGAAGGTAGGCTCCACTGCTGGAGGATCTGCAAGAAGCAGGAGAGGAGAGGGGATTGCAACTGGTTTCCTTGAGTGAACTGTGATGCTGGAGACCGTTTTGCTAGGTCAGAACCCACAAAAAGCAGTCACCAGGCCTATAAACTAGTTGGTAATATCCAAGGCAACACGATGACCAAATTCAATGATAGGATATCAATATATGCTCTTTATATAATATGAAATATATGAAATCACATAAACAGAAAACTTAGGAATCTCTGAAAGTCACAAAATATGCTCTCTTAATGGATTCTCTGGAAAACATAAAACCAAATAAACTTAAGTCTTATAAGTCTCGGAAAGTCTTTGAAGACTATGCAAGTCACTGAAAGAAGCAATGTGTCAGATTCTTATCTGGTGGAAACAGGCTGTAAAGCTTAGTTAATGGCGTCTGACGATGACAAAGTAGTTCGCAAACAGAACAGTTGTGAACAGTGATTCTGGATATACCCACTGTTTCGTGGAATTCTTCTTCAGCACAGCAGAAGGATACAGAAATGCTTCATAAACCCATCTATATGGTGAATGAAAAAGTATAAGTGTATAATATGCCTTGGATATTACTGACTATTGTTTGCAACACAGGGGTTAAGTTGTTAGGCCTCTAAACTGCACAGAGGCCTTCCCTCACCTTAGCTTTACACACAAGTAGACATTGTCACGTAACAAGCAGAGCTGCAACCGGGTAACTAAGCAACAGCCTTAACAGACAGAGCAATCCCAGGCACAGATGAAGCATCAAGGCTATAAACTCATCCACAAATTTATTCAATCATCAGAAGATCTCCTGGCTCTGTTTTTACAACATTCACCCCACCCAACAAGGATTTAATAGTTTCTTTTCACTACTAGCTATTGCTAAGCACTCACAAAATTAAAAGACGCCTGCTTCTTGGGAGAAAAGCAATGACAAACCTAGACAGCATCTTAAAAAGCAGAGACATCACCTTGCCAACAAAGGTCCGTATAGTCAAAGCTCTGGTTTTCCAAGTAGTAATGTATGGAAGTGAGAGATGGACCATCAAGAAGGCTGATCGCTGAAGAATTGATGCTTTTGAATTCTGGTGCTGGAGGAGACTCTTGAGAGTCCCATGGACTGCAAGAAGATCCAACCTCTCCATTCTGAAGGAAATCAGCCCTGAGTGCTCACTGGAAGGACGGATCATGAAACTGAGGCTCCAATACTTTGGCCACCTCATGAGAAGAGAAGACTCCCTGGAAAAGACCCTGATGTTGGGAAAGATGGAGGGCGCAAGGAGAAGGGGGCGACAGGGGACGAGGTGGTGGGACAGTGTTCTCAAAGCGACCAGCATGAGTTTGACCAAACTGCGGGAGGCAGTGGAAGACAGGAGGGCCTGGTGTTCTCTGGTCCAGGGGGTCGCGAAGAGTCGGACACGACTAAATGACTAAACAACAACAAAGCACTGGAAGGGTGACCATATACCAACTGGAGAAGAAGGGCTACAAAAGCTGAGCGAGGGCTTGGAACGCACTAAGTTGATGGAAGCCTTAAGGAACAAGCCCAATAAAACAGTCCAGAAGGAATGGGGATGCCTAAATGCCTACCTATTGAGTCGAGGTTTAACAACCAAGATTTGGTTGTGTTTAGAATAAACCCGTAAGTGGGAAAATGTCTCCTTATAGCAAGAAGAGGAATATATTGAAATACAGAGAAATTGTTCTAGCTATAGGAAATGAACCTATAGGTCAATGGGAGTCAAAAAACCAAAAGTATAATAAAAAGAGGTCCACCCCAGAAGGGTCAGCATCTCAGTAGAGAAATGACATTATGGGATGTCTGTTATAGTTAGCTTATACTATACTTATGTTCTTACTTTTTGCGTTGGCTCTGTTTTTTGTTGCATCAATTAAGTGTTTTAAATTTGTTGTTAGCTGCCCTGAGCCCGGTTTTCTGAACCGGGAAGGGCAGGGTATAAATAAAAAAATATTTTTATTTATTATTATGTTTTCTTTTTTTTCTTTTTGTTTTTTCTTCCTCTTTTTTCTGTTTCTTTTCTTTCCCCCTTTTTGTATTCAGTTGAAATGTTTGTATACTTTCATTTGTATTTGCATAATAATTCAATTATATATGTGTGTGTGTGTGTGTGTGTGTATATGTATGTATGTATATATATGTGTGTGTGTATATATATGTTCTTGAAGCTACATACATGATTCTGACTAAACTGTGGGAGGTAGTGGAAGTCAGGAGGGCCTGGCGTGCTCTGCTTCATGAGGTCACAAAGAGTCGGACATGACTAAACGACTATACAACAACATATATATATATATATATATTTGCTTTCGTAGATTTTCACGGGTACAGGAATGCAGGTTTTGGTGTCCTCGGGTGTCTTCCCGTGTAAAAGTTGGGGTGTCTAGGCGACGTTTCGACGAGGTCTCACTCGTCATCTTCAGGCTGGTGCTTTCGGCTTCTTGTTACTGGAACAGAGCGGGATCTCAATGTTTGAGTTCCTATAAATACTGTAGAGGGGGTGTGGTGTCTAGCCTCCAATGTTCTGGGCAGAGAGGAAGTTCCCAGGCTAGTGTGCCTTTTCTTCTTTTGTTCCTTAATTACTTGAGAGATACCTTGAGTGATTTCTTGAGTGATATCCTGAGTACCACTTAGGTGGGTCATTAGGTGTGGATTAGTTGCTAAAGTCTTTGACACATCCCGCTTGCCAGACATCTGGAAATTAGGCCTCTCCACAAAAACTGACACCAGATCCAGAGGCACACAGAACGCCAACACCAATCAACCACACCAGACCCAAACCCAGACCCTCTCCACAGATGAATTACTGACACCATCCAGTAGCCAATCCATGGTGGCACCTCCGGATGCTGCACCCCCCTGCAATCCCTACACAGATCTGGCTGACACAAGCCACAAAACCACAGCTCGCCCCTATACATGAAGCCAAGCCAAAGCACAACTAAGTGCAATACAGCCATCTTCTCAGGAAAACTCTTCACAAAGTTCAAGAGGTCAAGACACAAAGACTTTAGCAACTAATCCACACCTAATGACCCACCTAAGTGGTACTCAGGATATCACTCAAGAAATCACTCAAGGTATCTCTCAAGTAATTAAGGAACAAAAGAAGAAAAGGCACACTAGCCTGGGAACTTCCTCTCTGCCCAGAACATTGGAGGCTAGACACCACACCCCCTCTACAGTATTTATAGGAACTCAAACATTGAGATCCCGCTCTGTTCCAGTAACAAGAAGCCGAAAGCACCAGCCTGAAGATGACGAGTGAGACCTCGTCGAAACGTCGCCTAGACACCCCAACTTTTACACGGGAAGACACCCGAGGACACCAAAACCTGCATATATATATATATATACACACATATATACATATAGATATATAGATATAGATAGATATTTAAAAAAACAGTTTCTTTTCACTGCCTGTAAGCTGTCATTATCCTGGGTGGTAATCAAACTAAGGATTCAATTGTAAGGAAGGATATTCCAACTAACTATTAGGAAGAACTTTCTGGCAGTAGAAGTCCCAGGTAGGAATCACAACTAAAGAACCCCTGGCAGGTGACACCCCTCCCCAACCTCTGCTTAAAAGTCTCGAGTGAAAGACAGCCCACCACCTTCTGAGGAAGTCCATTCCACTGTTGAACAGCTCTTACCATCAGAAAGATCTTCCTAATATTATGTCAGAATCGCCTTTCCTCTCCTTTGAATCCATTGCTTGCTACCCTCTGGATCAGCAGAAAACAAGCTTGCTCCATTCACCATATGACAGCCCTTGAGATGTTTGAAGATGGCCATCATCTCTCCTTTCGGTCTCTTCTTTCCCAGGCTAAACACATCCAACTCCCTCAACTGTTCCTCATCAGGCTTTATTTTTAGACCATTTAATAACTTGGTCACCCTCCTCTGCCCACGTTCCAGCTTGTCAGGATCATCCTTAAATTGTGGTGCTCAGAAGTGGACTCCAGGTGTGGTTTGACCAAGGTAGAACAGAGTGGGACTATTCCTTCCCTTGATCCAGACTCTAGACTTCTCTTGATGTAGCTTAGAATAGCATTTTTTGCTGCTGCATCACACTGTGGACTCCATTAAGCTTGTGGTCTATTATGGCCACACTGCCACTCGTCCTGTACCTAGAAAGTACCGGTCTGAGCCGTTTTCATCTTGCCCCTCTCCTCTCCCAGGGAAAAACCACTCTTTAGTGCTAATTCAGAGCAAATGTCCATCTGGTGAAAACTTGCATTGCTGTTTGCTCTGATTGAGTACTAAAGAGCAGTTTTCCCTGGGGGGAAGCAGCAGGACAAGTGGGAATTTGGATAAGGCCTAAGACTCTTAGATGCTTTCCCTGTGTACTTCTGTCAAGCCAGGTGTGTCCTCCATCCTACCTGCGTGCATCTGGTTGCTTGTGCCTAAGTGCTGAACAACAAATAAATGGCAGAAGAGACATTCCCAATTTTGTACATCCCCCAGCAATGACCCAAACATCCTTTGTGACCATCGTCATCAGCCTATGGTTACCAGATGTCCCCGTTTCCCGGGGACAGTCCCCGGATTTACAAATTTGTCCCTGGACAAAATCCGTAACCCGGAATGTCCCTGGATTTCATTTAACGTCCCCGGAATTATATTTTAAGTGTTGTAGATTTATTAATCTAATTATAATAGGGAATGAATGTTGCGTGATTGGTTTGACGGCACAAGACACATCATATGGGGACTTCCGGGGTGGCAAAATGGGGGGTGTCACGGCAGCGAGCAGCTCCTGAAGCCAGCCAGAGCCAACTGTGCTACCAGGCTGGCTCCAGGCTGCTGGGACTGCCGCTGCCAAGGGGGAACCAGGGACGCCCGGCGTGTCAACTGGGACACTCCCCCCATAACTCAAATTGAGCCAGGAGCGAGAGCGCCTGGCCACCCGGCCGACTGCCCAGCGGCACTCCAGGGCTAGTAAAAACCCCGGAGCCGAAACAGGGAGGAGGAGGAAAGGGGAAGGAGAAGGAAGAGAGAGAGAGAAAGAGGAAGGAGAAAAAAGAGGGGAGCCCCGACCTGGCCACGCTGCTACAGCTGTCGTCACTGAGGAGTGGAGGTAGGAGAGTGCTGGGAGGGCAAGGACACGTGGCCGAGCCCAGGCCCGACCCGAGCCTATTCCACGGCAGATAGTGCTCCAAGAGATCAGGCTGAAGCCCAGGGGAAGGCCACGCGACAGAGGAGACCCAGAAGAGAAGATACAGTGGTACCTCGGGTTAAGTACTTAATTTGTTCCGGAGGTCCGTTCTTAACCTGAAACGGTATTAACCTGAAGACCACTTTAGCTAATGGGGCCTCCTGCTGCCGCTGCGCCACCAGAGCACAATTTCTGTTCTCATCCTGAAGCAAAGTTCTTAAACTGAAGCACTATTTCTGGGTTAGCGGAGTCTGTAACCTGAAGCGTATGTAACCTGAAGTGTATGTAAACTGAGGTACCACTGTATTACTTCTTAATTTTTAAAAAATATATATTTTAAAAAAATAACTTTCTTTTTCTCTTTTCAAAAGAAGAAGAAGAAGAAGAAGAAGAAGAAGAAGAAGAAGAAAAGTGTCCCTGGATTCTTTTAAAAAAAATCTGGTACCCTTACATTAGCTATCCTGGCTCTGCTGGGCCCCTACAGAGAAGCTGCCCCCCTCAGTCATCTTTCCTCCAGCCTTCAGGCTATTAATGGGCCAGAACCTCCCAGCCTGTGGAGCTGCAAAGACCTTTGCGGCTCCAAGCATCTGTTTGTTTGATTGACAGGCAGGAGATTAGATGGTTTTAAACAGCGCTGAGAGTTACAGGTCATTCTGAGTCCTCGGGAGGGCAATTAAAGTTCTTTCTCTTTTCCTCAATTCTCTGCCCCCTCCCCTAAAATCACAGATCCTCTAGGCAGATCCCCCCCCCCTTCTGATGCATTTCGGTATTCGATCCAGGTGTGGGAGGGAGCTGGAGACGTACCTGAACCGGGGGTTTCAGGTGGGTCTGGCTTGGGAAACTCCCTAGTTCAGTGGCAGAGCCATGTGGACAATCCTGAGTCATGTAGGCGGATCAATGTTTCTATAGAATCATAGAACTGTGAAGTTGGAAGGGACCAGGGTGGATTTGATTTAAATCACAATTTAAATCACAATTTAAATCACTAGTCAGTAAGACTTGATTTAAATCATTTCTTTTTACAGAAAGACTCCTTCTTGCTGGAAAAATCTTAATATTTACAACCAGAGGAAGGTTTCCTTGTTGGAATCATAAATTTTCAGAGTAGTTTTTACAATTATACAGTGGATGCTCGGGTTGCGAATGTGATCCGTGTGGGACGCACATTCGCAACCCGCAGTGTTCGTGTCAGGGAATTGCCATCAGAACGAGAGACGGAGGCAGGGCCACCCAGCGATGCCGGAGAGGGGACGAGCAGGGGGGAAGGATTTCAACGTAACACCCATAGAGAAGAGAGGGAGATGGAGGAATTGGTGACAGGGCTCCAAGACCCTTCCCCTGACGATAGTGGAGAGAGCACTGGGACGCCCCTGCCTTCCCCTTACTTGCGCAGACGCGTTCCGCGCAGAGAACATAGGAGGAGACTCGGGGTCAAACAGCTTTTATGCTGGAAGAGGTTCAAGAGACGCCCACTCTCGGATTCTGCAAGTGACTAACAGGTCACGGAGGGCGAGCTCTGACCCTGGGCATGGTTGGGGCAAGCAAGCTAACTGAACTGAAGTAAGGTTACGCACAAGTAACCCCTAACAACCATTACAGTTCGCAACCCGCGTCTGAGCGATTGCGATTCATTTCTTCTGCGCATGCACAAAGCGCAATTTTGTGCTTCTGCGCATGCGCGGCCACTGAAACCCAGAAGTAACCCGTTCCAGTACTTCTGGGTTTCAGTGGTCCACAATCCGAAAAAACACAACCTGAAGCAGCTGTAACCCAAGGTATGACTGTATAAAAAATTGCTGATTTGGTTATACTATCAGAAATACATAGACAGATAATTATGAAATTATTGTGAGGTTCAATAAGTTAACTGTTTCTATTTGGACAACTTTTCTGCTGTACTTTATTGGAAGGAGAAAAATAATCATTTTCTTAACAACTATTTAAACCATTTATTGAACTAAAACAATAACATTGCGGCATATGTATCCATGTTTGTTAACTGATGTGGTTAAACGCCCCCCCCCCCAAAGAAAACCTTAGACTGAGTTTTGAAAAACTTAAAACAAATCCTTATTTCCTGATGATTAGCCTTTGGACTATAATGTAACTTAAATACAGTAGAAAACTATCTTTAAAAAGATTTTTCCTCCAAAAGCATTTTATTTTAAAAATCCAATTTAAATTTAAAAAATTCCGATTTAAATTTTTTAAAAAATCTGTTCTTTTTTATAAAAAAATCATTGATTTTTATTCACCCTGAAAGGGACACCAAGGATCATCTAGTCGAACCCCCTGACTATGAATAAGGCAGCTTCCAGTCTTCCTATGCTCCCTCTTGCTTTTCCTTCCCGTTTGTGTCATTAGTGACAACAAGCATGCATTATCTCGCACTCAAACCCACACTCACAATGATTGTGAAACGAAGTGTGTGGGATAGGCAAAGAATTTCCATTGGTGGCTCTATTAAAATAACAATGAAATAAGCAGAAACAGATTTGAAATAAAGTAAAAGAGCAGCAGCCGACCAGTTTGTAAGGGAAGCAATCCACAGAGAAAGAGTCTGGAATCCAGGTCTTAAGAATGGAAAGCATTTGCAAAGGCCAACACGAAAGGGGTCTGATCCGCACCCAGTGGATTAACATCAAAACTGGAATCCACTGGATTTCACACTTGATGAATATTCTGGCACAGTTCTCAGCTCAAAACAAATGAATTTTTAAACTGCATACTTATAAAAGCAAATTGTGTTTAGAAACGCATATTTTGAGGGGAAACAGGTTTAAATAAGTATTTAAATGAGAATTTAATGAATTTTTTTCTTTGGAACGCAGAACATAAGAAAAATAACATTTGATAAAATGAGCAACCTGGTATTTTTTTTCTTGTGATCTCCCATGAGGCCTTGTGATGAAGGACGGCCTATAAATCTAATAAATAAAATAGTAAGGGCAGAGAAAGAGCTTTGGGCTGGATCCTTCCCCACTGTCAAGAGCTCGGGATTGGGGTTTGCTTTCAGGGAAGAAAAATTACCAAGATATCTTTAGCCTTCAAAAAGAGAGACTACGATTCTGAATACCAGTTTCTGAGAAGCACAACTTGGATGTTTGTGCTTTGTGGCACATGGCTGGCCAAAGGGAGAACAAGATGTTACAAAAGATGGGCTCCATTTGTCCTGATCCACCTACAGGGCTTATCGTCTCCTCTTAACAAGAAAGTTCGCTCTGTAGATTTGTTGCCAAAGAAGAGGCAATAATGTTTGGAGGAGCCAAACAGAGACACGAAAGAAGACAGATACTTGCTAAATATCTTCGCAGAAGCTTATGAAAAGCTTGGCCTATGACTCAACATCCAAAAAACCAAAGTGCTGCACCAACAAGCACTAAAGAACCCCTCTGCAGAACCACAAATCCAACTCAATGGTGTAATATTGGAAAGTGCCAATCACTTTTCCTACCTGGACAGCTATATTTCCACAAGGGCCTGAGCTCTGCGAGTGCGGCTTTCTCCAGATTGAACTACAGAGTTTTTGAGGACTGGGACAATCACAGGGAAACCAAAATGCTTGTTTACAAAGCTATTTTACTACCAACCTTACTGTATGCTTGTAAAACATGGACCACAAATGAACACCATCTCCAGCTCTTTGAAAGATTCCATCAACGGTATTTCCAACATTTGGGAAGACAGGCGAACTAATGCCAGTATACTGGAAGAAGCAAAAATCACCTGTGTTGAAGCAATGATTCTTCAACATCAACACGGCTGGACTCGTCATGTGGTTTAGATGCCTGATTATCGTCTTCCAAAGCAGCTACTCTATTCCGAACTTAAAATGGAAAGCGTAATGCTGGTTACGGGACGCAGGTGGCGCTGTGGGTTAACCCACAGAGCCTAGGACTTGGCAATCAGAAGGTTGGCGGTTTGAATCCCTGCGACGGGGTGAGCTCCCGTTGCTTAGTCCCAGCTCCTGCCAACCCAGCAGTTCGAAAGCATGTCAAAGTGCAAGTAGATAAATAGGTACAGCTCCAGTGCACTGCTGTGGTTCGCCAGAAGTGGCTTAGTCATGCTGGCCACATGACCTGGAAGCTGTCTGCGGACAAACGCTGGCTCCCTCGGCCAATAAAGCGAGATGAGCACCACAACCCCAGAGTCAGCCACGACTGGACCTAATGGTCAGAGGTCCCTTTACCTTTACCTAATGCTGGTGGGTCAACAAAAGAGGTTTAAAAAATCTCAAGGCAAATCTAAAAAAATGTAGTAGAAGCACTGACAACTGGGAAACACTGGCCTGCGAGCGCTCCAGTTGGAGAACAGCCTTGACCAAAGGTGTCATGGGCTTTGAAGACACTCAAACTCAGGACGCAAGGGAGAAAAGTGCTAAGAGGAAGGCACGATTGGCAAACCCTCACCATGATTTTCTTCTTCTTCTTTGGCGATTGTTTGTAGCCGCTTGTCAGATTGTCTTCCATAAACACGGTTTTAACAGTGAGTCCGTAAGTGACTGTGGAAGCCAATTCTGGATCCACATGTCCAGAAGGAAGGACGCGTGGATCCAGAATTGGCTTCCAGTCACTTATGGACTCACTGTGAAAACCATGTTCATGGAAGACAATCTTACTTGGCTACGAGGGATCGCAGAAGAAATCCTATTGCTGACGCTAAGCAAGGTGATGCCACAGATCCCAGTTTCTGGTTTCCTTGCACTTGAAACATCATAGCAGGAGAGGGGGAACCTTCCTCCTGCCCCCTCCTGCAAGGAGATTGCCACGGTTTCGGCTTCTCGGCTGCCGATTCCTCAGGCAGCAGAACAATTTGCAACCTGCTTCAATCAAGGATTGCAAACAGCAGCCCCTGAAATCAGCGGAGGCTTTAGGAAGGCTGTCAAAGGGCTGTTTCACAGCAGATCCGCCGGGTGGGCTCCTGGCAGACAGGGTGCTGGGAACAATCAGCACCTCACCTACAATTAATGTTGAGGCTTCTTGACGCGAGTCTCTCCTCCTCTCTTTGCCTCTGCTTCCCAGTGGTACACTGTGAATCCTGGCAACAGACCTGCCTTCCAACGAAGATGGCCATAAAGCGCAAAAACCAAGCTTCAATTAAGCCTAAATACAAGGGAGGGAGAGCCCTGCTGGGTCAGGATAGTGTCCCATCTAGTCTTAGAATCGTAGAGTTGGAAGGGACTCCGTGTGTCATCTAGTCCACCCCCCTGGAATCTCAGCTAAAGTCTTGCATCCTGTTCTCACAGTGTCCATGCAGATGCGTCTTTTGGGAAGCCCCCTGGCAGTAGCCGAGCACATGAACCTTCTCCCTTCCTGCTGTTTTATTAATATTTATTTGTTTCATATACTGCTGAGGGTCACAGGGCAGTTTCCAAAATACTGGTGTTCAGAAGCATTGCTGTGGAGGCAGAGCACAGCCATGGCAGTTGGAGATATCAGTGGCCATCGGCAGCTCTCTCCTCCTCCAGGAATTGAAATTGAAATACTTTATTGTCACTTGTACAACTTGTATACAGTGAGGTTACACGCGCAACCACCACTCAGCTCTCTTAGTCTTAATTCCCCTCGTTTACTGACACACACACACCAAACCCAAAAGACCGTTGCCCTGCTGTTATCTTTTCATTCAGCAGCCTATCAGCCCACGGATAGAAGCTGTTCTTTACCCTGTTGGTGCGACTAATCCTGCTTCTATATCTTCTGCCCAAGGGCAGGAGATCAAGAAAGTGCCAGCCAGGGTGCGAATCATCCCTGAGAATTTTCCTCACTCTCCTGAGGCAACATTCTTCCGCTATTTCATCCAGCGGATTCACGGGACAGCCCATAATATCTTGTGCTGTATTCACCATCCTCTGTAGGCACTTCCTATCTGTAAAATCCTCTTTTAAAGTCATGCAAACAAAGAAATAATGGGAGGCTATGTACTCTGTGCAGGGACGTAGTGTCGGGGGCGAGGGGGGACAATCTACTTAAAACCCCAACTGATGTGTCTTCTGATTGAACGATACCAGGTCAAAAAACCACCCTGCTTGGATACATAAGCCATTGGCAGGCTTCGAAAGAGCATTAGACCAATTCCTAGAGGAAAGGACTATTGATGGCTGCTGGCACAGATGACTCTCTTCTGCATCTACAGTTGGTGTCAATGAAACTTCTAGAAGGTGCAGGTCAATTCTGTGTCCAGGGCGGCTGTCTACCAGCTCCATCTGGTACACAGGCTGAGACCCTCCTGCCCACACACTGTCTTACCAGAGTGGTGCATGCTCTGGTTATCTCCTGCTTGGACTACTGCAATGCGCTCTATGTGGGGCTACCTTTGAAGGTGACCCGGAAATTGCAATTAATCCAGAATGAAGCAGCCAGACTGGTGACTGGGAGTTGCTGCTGAGACCATATAACACCGGTCCTGAAAGACCTGCATTGGCTCCCAGTACGTTTCCGATCACTATTCACAGTGTTGGTGCTGACTTTTAAAGCCCTAAATGGCCTCGGCCCAGTATACCTGAAGGAGCATCTCCACCTCCATCGTTTGGCCCGGACACTGAGGTCCATCTCCGAGGGCCTTCTGGCGGTTCCCTCACTGCGAGAAGCCAAGTTATAGGGAACCAGGCAGAGGGCCTTCTCGGTAGTGGCGCCCGCCCTGTGGAACACCCTTCCACCAGATGTCAAAGAGAAAAATAACTACCAAACTTATAGACATCTGAACTTATTGTATTTGAGTGGTTTGTTGGAAGCCACCCAGAGTGGCTGGGGAAACCCAGCCAGATGGGTGCGGTAAAAATAATAAATTATTATTATTATTATTATTATTATTATTATTATTATTATTATTAAAATCAAAAGGAAAAGCAGAACAGTCTGGGATCAATTCAGAAGCCAGGACTGCTTCAGTAATTCCAGGACTGTCCCCGGGAAATCAGGACACTTTGGAGGGCCTGGTATACCCATTGCTGGAACCCCCAGGAGAGGGAGGGCTCCTGTGCTCAGATCCTGCTTCCCAAGAGAGCCATCTGGTTGGCCACTGTGAGAACAGGATGCTGGACGAGATGGGCCACTGGTCTAATCCAGCACATGCTCTTCTTATGCCACAGGAAGCTCCCCCACCCTGTGAAGTGGTTTTGGGCTGCCCGTCATCGCTAAGACTGGGTGTGTGTGCTGGTCCCGGGGGCTAACCGAGAGGCGAGGTCCGAGTCCATTCCGAGGTCGATGGTGCGGTATGGATGCTGTCCATCAAAGCTGAAGCTGGGTCCAAGGCAGGGAGTCGGGTGAGGTCAGGAGCTCCGGCAGAAGAGCAGGACAGGGTGCAGGTGTTATTCTAAAGCAGCAATGCAGCAGCAAGCAAAGGCTCTAGCAGCTCAGTCAGCTGCTTGTGGCTGGAAAGCCAAACAGGAAGTATGTGACTGTTGCCATGAAAACGAAGGGGCAGTCCATTCTCCGTATTGAGCACAGGATGTGAGCTCAGTGTGTGTCATATGACCTGTACAGGATGTACATGGGTGGAGTTTGGAGTTTCTCTCTGTTTGTTGAAGAGAGCAGACATCTTTACTGTATGACTGCTAAAGACAGAAATAAAGACATGTAGATACGTTTCTGTCTGTGTCTGATTCCCCTCCCTGGGGATATGCAGGGAGCAGGGAGGAGGAGAAGCAGTTGGTGTGTTTTTCTCACAGCCTGAGGAAAATCACCGGAATGGACCTCGTGTGTTTTTTTTCTGCCGGGAGTCGCCGGAGGGAGGTCTAAGGAATTCAGCCGGTGCCTGAACAGATAGGCACATACCTCTGACCGGGCCAGAATTCCAACAGCAGGCAGGAACATTCTACCAACAATGTTGCTCCCACAACCTGGGACTGGGGCTGGCTGGTGTTTATCTGCCCCGAGGCATAGGGCGGCCCCGATCCTCAGGTGACTCGCCTCTACTGGCCTGGAGGCGAGCACTCCTCCTGCAGGAACTTAGTTCCCTCCGCCTCTCTGCCCTGAGCCTCTTCAGCTCAGGAGAGGCTGGAGGGTTACCGGACCCAGAGGCAACCTCTGCTTCCCCTGATGGGGCTGAGAGTGGAGCACCTGCAGGCAATGGGTCCTCCATCACCTCAGGAGCCAGAGCAGACTCAGCTGATGCCTGCACCTGAGGATCCAGCACAGGTGAGGACCCTTCAGGCTCAGGCCCCAGCCCTGGCTCAGCAGGTTCTGGAGGCGGGGAATCCTGTGCAGGCTGGGATCCCTCGGGTTCAGCCTCTGAGTCTGAATCCCAGGCCATCACACTGTGTGCCTGAATCAATCCACTCCAGATCCCCTCCTTCGCCGCAGGGCTTCCTTCTCGGCAGCGTCTGTCTCCTGCTCCCTCTCTCACTCCCTTAGAAGCCGCCAGTCACCAGAGTATTCTCCAAGAGATGGATATATCTCAAGCCTGTTTGTAGTGAATTTGAAACTTTTATTTGCTGAAATAGTCACAAATCACAAGGAGGGGGCCTTACGCGGCCACCTCTCAAGGGATCCTGATTTGCCACAGTGACAGACTTCTTTAAAGTTCCATGAAGCCTGCATAATTTACGGCTCTTCAGAATAACCTACTCCGCAGCCGATGTTTTATGCATTATCGCTCCATACTTCATATTTTGGATGAGGTGGTTTGCATAGCGGAGACGGACTGCGCAAAAAGAGCGATGCATCACTGGAAGCGGGTG
The DNA here is from genome assembly GCF_964106915.1 of Podarcis gaigeae. Classification (NCBI taxonomy): domain Eukaryota; kingdom Metazoa; phylum Chordata; class Lepidosauria; order Squamata; family Lacertidae; genus Podarcis; species Podarcis gaigeae. The sequence continues at coordinate 2,243,643 of NC_139678.1, forward strand.
GAAATGGCTTGGATTAGCAGGCTCTGGACCCTACAACAGCCAGATACTAGTACGAAAAGAGTTTTAGAAATAATTCAAGATTTTGGTCAGGTAGCAGGATTCAAGTTGAATAAGCAAAAAACTAAAGTCTTGGAGAAAAATCTAACAAATGTTGAAAGAGAGAGGTTTCAAAATGAAACTGGATTAATGGTGGCAAAGAAAGTCAAATATTTGAGGATTAATATGACATCTAAAAATGTGAATTTATTTAAAGATAACTATGACAAATGTTGGACGGAGGTAAAGAAAGATCTAGAAATATGGTCAAATTTGAAGCTTTCCTTGTTAGGCCGAATTGCTGTAATCAAGATGAATGTATTGCCTAGAATGTTATTTTTGTTTCAAACATTACAGATTCTGGACAGATTGGACTGTTTCAAGAAGTGGCAGAAAGACATATCTAAATTTGTCTGGCAGGGCAAAAAGCCCAGAATAAAATTTAAGATATTAACTGATGCTAAAGATAGAGGGGGGTTTGCCCTGCCGGACTTAAAATTGTATTATGAATCGGCAGCCTTCTGCTGGTTGAAAGATTGGCTACTTCTTGAGAACACAGACATTCTGGATTTGGAAGGATTTGATAACAGATTCGGTTGGCATGCATATATATGGTATGACAAGGTAAAAGTTCATAAAGGTTTTAAAAATCATATTGTCAGGAAAGCATTATATAATGTTTGGATTCGATATAAGGATTTGCTGGAAAATAAAACTCCTAGGTGGTTATCACCAATGGAGGCTAAGGAGGTGAAAAAACCTAATATGGATTCTAAATGGCCAAAGTACTGTGAAATTATAGAACAAGAGAGTGGAAAAATCAAACTGCAGAGTTTTGAGAAAATAAAGTCTAAGGTACGAGATTGGCTTCATTATTATCAAATAATGGAGGTGTTTAAACAAGACAGGAAAATTGGCTTCTAGGTGGAGAGATCAAAACTAGAAACAGAACTGTTAGAACCCAATACTAAGAACCTATCAAGAATGTATAACCTGCTGTTGAAGTGGAATACACTAGATCAGACAGTCAAACCAACTATGATAAAGTGGGCACAAGATATGGGTCATGACATTATGTTTGCGGACTGGGAACAGTTATGGACCACCGGGATAAAATTTACGGCATGTAATGCCTTAAGAGAAAATATCATGAAAATGATCTATAGGTGGTACATGACCCCAGTCAAGCTTGCAAAAATCTATCATTTGCCCAATAACAAATGTTGGAAATGCAATGAGACTGAAGGTACCTTCTATCACCTTTGGTGGACTTGCCCGAGGATTAAGGCCTTCTGGGAAATGATTTATAATGAAATTAAAAAGGTACTTAAATGTACTTTCCATAAGAAACCAGAGGCATTTCTCCTGGGCATGGTCGGCCAATTGGTGTCAAGGAAGGATAGAACGTTTTTTATGTATGCCACCACAGCAGCAAGGATTCTCCTAGCAAAGTATTGGAAGATACAAGAACTACCCACGCTGGAAGAATGGCAGGCGAAGGTGATTGACTATATGGGACTGGCAGAGATGACTGGCAGAATTCGTGACCAAGAGAAAGAGACGGTGGAAGAAGATTGGAAGAAGTTTAAAGTATATCTTAAAAATTGTTGTAATATTGATGAATGTTAAAATGTCAAGGTAAAGGAAAATATAGAATTACAGCTGTAATGGGTTGATAGATTAATTACCAGAATAAATTTTAAAAAGACAATAAGTGATTAATTTAACTGGCCTGAAGGGTTGTTGAAGAAACTTTTAAAATAGGGAAGCAGAGAAGGGGAGGGAGGGGGAAGTCCGAGAAGTAAGGTTATGAAAACAAGATTTGAAATTATACATGTTTATATGTTTGTGTTTGTTTGTGTATGTTGATTGCTTTGTCTTTATTTGTGTTGAAAATTAATAAAAAATCATATATATAAAAAAAAGGATTAGCAGGCTCTGCCGGGGGTGGGTGGCAGCAAATAGGCGGCCGGGGGTGGGGGCGATTTTGTTCAATCCAGAGGATGATTCCCCAGTGCAGTTAAGCCACAGTAGATGGACTGTAGCCAGAATCGGTCCCCGTCTGTGCAGGCAAGATGAAGGGACAAGCAAGGATGGAGAAGATGGGGGTCTATGCTCACTTTCACTTGCTGCATGCAGTTAAAGCCATGTCATACCACTCTAAACATACCGTATTTTCCCGTCTATAAGACGCCTCCATGTATAAGACACCCCCGATTTTTGGAGACTCAATTTAAAGAAAATGAGGGGAGAAGGCCCAAAATTGTTGAGCTTTTTTTAGAGGGAATTGCATGCGCACCATCACCCCAGCAGGGCCGTTGTTGGGGACTGCCAAAGTTTCCCACTGCGGGTGGGAAATGCTCCCTAGAGCATGCACCCCTGGCATTGGCATGGGGGATGATGCGCACCTGCCAACCAGCTGGCTGGTGGAGCGCAGCTTCCCCCCATGCCACTATCCATGTATAGGACAACCCCAGTTTCTTGACATGATTTTTGAGTCAAAAACCTCATCTGAGCCCGGCTTCGGCTGGGGAGGGCAGGATATAAATAAAATTTTATGGTTTATTATTATTTTATTATCTAATTCAGTGGTACCTCTGGATGTGAACAGGATCCGTTCTGGAGCCCCGTTCGCATCCTGAGTAGAATGCAACCTGCAACTGTGCGACTGTGCGGGTCGCGATTCGCTGCTTCTGCGCATGCGCGTGACGTCATTTTCAGCATCTGCGCATGCGCAAGCGGCAAAACCTGGAAGTAACGCATTCCGTTACTTCTAGCTTGCCACGGAGCGTAACCTGAAAATGCTCAACCTGAAGGATATTTAACCCAAGGTATGACTGTACATGGAAAAATACGGTATATGGCTTCCTCCTAAGAACCCTGGGAGCTGAAGTTTGTTAAGGGTGCTGAGAGTTGTCAGTTGACCCCCCCTTCCCCTCTCAAAACTACAGTGCAGTTTAACAACCAATCCCTTTTCCCAGGGAACTAGAACGTAAGAAGAGCATCTGCTGGATCAGGCCAATGGCCCATCATGTCCAGCATCCTGTTCTCACAGGGGCCGACCTGCAAAAAAAAGTCAGTCTGGCTCCCCACCCAACACAACTCTGCATTCTTTCTATATTGAGCGTGGGAGGAAAGGTGTTATTCTTCTCTTCAGCATTCAAAATCCTGCCTGCATTTCCTAGGCACCTGCTGTTTATTGAATGGGAGATTCCAGGGTTGAATTAGTATGATGTTGTTATTATTATTATTTGTTTGCAGAATATGTTTCCCTCAAATAAGCTTCCAGCCATGGTCCGTGGCAAGCCCAGCTGCATGGTGGTTCCTCTTCATTCATTAGAGGCAAAACCTTCCCTTGGTTCAAGGTCAAACAACCCCTTCCCCATTTTTGCATGGTAATAAAACCTTAAATTTTTATTATAGTTATTATCCTTCCTTCTCCCTCAAAGGGGCACAGAAGCTGCTGCAGAGATCTCTGTTCACAGACCCCGGAGGCCTGACAACCCTTCCGATCTCAAGGCACACACTCTGTTTAATTGAAAATATTAATTTATGCCCTTGCAATCTTGCCTGGTTACCAAACAACTGAATCTTTCCCATTGTTTACTGGCCCTGTTTATGTGATTTTGTTTTTTGGGGTATTGTATTCCTCTGTTGATTTTTATTGCATTCCATTTATCTGTAAAATAAAAATTTTAGCTGTAAGCTGCCTTGTGTCCCTCTCAGGGAAAAAGGCGGAATAATAATGATAACGACAAGAACAGAAACTGCGAGAATGACCAGGATCATACCAGAGAGTAAATCCGATTGAACTCAATGGGACTCAGTTCCGAGTAAACATGCTTAGGATTGCAGTGTAAGGCCGCCCAGTCTTTACCCAGTTGCCTGGGAGTAAGCTCCATTGAATGCGGTGGGACTTACGGCTGAGTAGACATGTAAAGGCTTGCAGGGTAAGGCTCCATTTACGATAAAGGAATAAACGCCTCCCTCGCTTCCTAAGAAATGGCTGGCTGCTGAATCATCGCAATTAAAGAATTTTAAGTGGATTGGTGACATTTCCCTTAGAAATTATAGGAAGGGCTTTATATGCCAGCTTCTGCATTTCCTTCATTTGGTGCAGGTACTTTATTTTCAGTATAAACAGAGCTCCATTTTTGCACCTACACACACCTATTATTATTATTATTATTATTATTGTTATTATTATTATTATTTTTAATTAAATTTCTATACTGCCCTATACTCGCAGGGAGGGAAAAGGAAAACTGGGGCATTCTAGGATCAAATCAAAAACCGGGATAGCTTCTGTAATTCTGGGACTGTACCTGGAAAATCGGGACACTTGGAAGGTATTCAGAAGAAGGTGACCCCTCTGGGGTCGAGGCCCCATTGAGGCTGTAATCCTCCTTCTCATAGCAGATGACCAGTCTGCAGGCTTAATAATAATAATAATAATAATAATAATAATAATAATAATAATAATTTATTTATACCCCGCCCATCTGGCTGGGTTTCCCCAGCCACTCTGGGCGGCTTCCAACCAAATAGTAAAATACAATAATGCATCAAACATTAAAAACTTCCCTAAACAGGGCCACCTTCAGTTGTCTTTTAAAAGTAAAATACAGTTGGTACCTCGGATAAAGAACCTAATTCATTCTGGAGGTCTGTTCTTAACCTGAAACTGTTCTTAACCTGAAGCACCACTTTAGCTAATGGGGACTTCTGCTGCCATCGCGCCACTGCTGACCGAAGCAAAGGTCTTAACCCGAGGTACTATTTCTGGGTTAGCGGAGTCTGTAACCTGAAGCATATGTAACCCCAGGTACCACTTATTGCCTTGATATCTGCTGAGAGGGCGTTCCACAGGGCGGGTGCCACTACCGAGAAGGGCCTCTGCCTGGTTCCCTGTAACCTCACTTCTCGCAGTGAGGGAACCGCCAGAAGGCCCTCGGAGCTGGACCTCAGTGTCCAGGCAGAACGATGGGGGTGGAGTCGCTTCTTCAGGTATACAGGACTGGGGCCATTTAGGCCTTTTAAGGTCAGCACCAACACTTTGAATTGTGCTCGGAAACGTACTGGGAGCCAATGTAGGTCTTTGAAGACTGGTGTTATGTGGTCTTGGCAGCCACTCCCAGTCACCAGTCTAGCTGCCGCACTCTGGATTAATTGCACTTTCTGGGTCACCTTCAAAGGTAGCTCCACGTAGAGCGCATCACAGTAGTGCAAGCGGGAGATAACTAGAGCATGCACCACTCTGGCGAGACAGTGCGTGGGCAGGAAGGGTCTCAGCCTGCGTACCAGGTGGAGCTGGTAGACAACTGCCCTGGACACAGAATTGACCTGCGCCTCCATGGACAGCTGAGTCCAAAATGACTCCCAGGCTGCGCATCTGGTCCTTCAGGGGCACAGTTACCCTATTCAGGACCAGGGAGTCCTCCACACCCACCCGCCTCCTGTCCCCCAAGAACAGTATTTCTGTCTTGTCAGGATTCAACCTCAATCTGTTAGCCGCCATCCATCCTCCAACCACCTCCAGGCACTCACACAGGACCTTCACCGCCTTCACTGGTTCTGATTTAAAAGAGAGGTAGAGCTGGGTATCATCTGCATACTGATGAACACCCAGCCCAAAGCCCCATTGATCTCTCCCGGCGGCTGCATATAGATGTTGAAAAGCATGGGGAAGAGGACAGAACCCTGAGGCACCCCACAAGTGAGAGCCCAGGGTCTGAACACTCATCCCCCACCACCACTTTCTGAACACGGCCCAGGAGGAAGGAGCGGAACCACTGTAGGACAGTGCCCCCAGCTCCCAGCCCCTCTAGACAGTCCAGAAGGATGTTATGGTCGATGGTATCAAACGCCGCTGAGACATCCAGCAGAACTAGGAAACAGCTCTCACCTTTGTCCCTAGCCTGCTGGAGATCATCGACCAGTGCGACCAAGGCAGTTTCAGTCCCATGATGAGGCCCAATGTTTAGCCCTTGGAAGAACAGCCCCCCCCCCCCCCTTGGCCTGATCCAGTGGGAGTCTCTTCTTACGCTATTTAGCTGCTCCATCTAATATTTTGCCATGCATGCAACTGGGAAAGTTTTGTGATTCAGCAGCCTGCAAGCCTTTTAAAACAAAATAAACAATGCAGAAAAGCAGGCAGAGAGCTTTTCCCCTACATTCAGACAAAACCCGAAATGGAAAAGGGAAGTCATCAACAGACACGCTTCCTTGAAGCGGAGCCAATTTGCATCCGCCACGAAAACTCACGAGTCGGGTCCCAAACGCTGCCGCCCTTTCGCGCAAGAGCACAAAACATAAGCCCAGGCGGCGCTTTTTGCGGCCACATGTCCTCTGTAATGAAAGCTAACAGACCAATTTGCTAGTAATTTAGATAATGTACAAGCGAGAGACAGCCACTTACGCGTAATTTCGAACAAATTAGAATCGTCCAGGGTTTGTAAATTTTACCTGGAAATGATTCTTCCTAATGTGGCACATGCACACAAGGTTTCCTACGATTCAGCGGCCACTTGTAAGTTCATCATCACCGTTGACTGGCAATCAGATCTGTTGCACTTCCGCCAACAAGCGCTTTGCAATTTGCGGAGAAAAGTGAGCAGGATTGTGTAAGATGTGTCAGGAGGACAGAAGCACAAAAGAGCAGCCCAGAGGAGGAGAGGGCTACCCTTCCATGGCCCCGATCTTGCGGGCGAGTTTTGCCTTTGACAAAGGCCCTCATCGCCAACAGAGACACAGTTTACAGTGGTACCTCGGGATGCAAACGGGATCCGTTCTGGAGCCCCGTTCACACCCTGAACAAAATGTAAGTTGCGTCTGCGCATGTGCGGGTCACGTTTCGCCACTTCTGCGCATGCGCGTGACGTCATTTTGACCGCCTGCGCATGCGCGAGTGGTGAAACCCAGAAATAACACGGAGCGACAGAGCGCAACCCGTAAATACTTATCCTGAAGCATATTTATCCTGAGGTATGACTGTACTGACAAAGGAAAGAGTAAAGCAGAAGACTGTGATGACTTGAGATATGAATGTGAGCAAGGAAGCTGCAATTGGGTCATCCAGCTTCGTAATACACTGTCTCCAGTGTTTCTCAGACTCGGGTCCCCAGTCGTTGTTGGACTACAACTCCCATCATTCCTGACCACTGGTTCTGCTAGCAAGGAGCTGGGATAGAGCAACAGGAGCTCACTCCATCACGGGGATTCAAACCACTGGCCTTCTGATCAGCAAACCCAAGAGGCTCAGTGGTTTAGACTACAGCGCCACCCACTAGCAGTTCAAAAGCACACCAGTGTAAGTAGATAAATTGGTACCATTGAGGTGGGAAGGGGAACAGTGTTTCCGTGTGCTCTGGCTTCTGTCATGGTGTCCCGTTGCTCCAGAAGCGGTTCTGTGCTGGTCCCGGGGGGGAGGGTACCGTTACCGTAGTCCGATGTCACAAGACGAGAGGCGAGGTCCGAAACGGAGCCGGGCGGGGAACAGGAATGCTGGAAGGTCAGAAGCAGGAGGCCGGGCAGGGAACAGGAACACTGGAAGGTCCGAAGCTGGGAGCCGGGCAGGGAACAGGAATGCTGGAAGGTCAGGAGCAGGAGGCCGGGCAGGAAACAGGAACACTGGAAGGTCTGAAGCCAACAACGACGTTGCTCCCGCAACCTGGGACCGGGCTGACTGGCCTTTATCTTCTCTGAGGCCAGGGGCGGTCCCGGCCCCCTGGCCTTAAGGCGAGCACTCCTCCTGGGAGATACCAGTTCCCTTCGCCTCTCTGCCCTAAGCCTCTGCAGTTCAGGAGAGGCCAAAGGGTTACTGGGCCCTGGAGGAGCCTCACCTGTAGACACTGAGTCCTCAAGCACCTCTGGGGCCAGAATGGTTTCACCTGGTGCCTGCTCTTGAGGATCTGACACAGGTGCAGGCTCCTCAGAATCTAGGCCTTGCCCCAGTTCAGCCGGCCCTGGAGGCGGGGACTCCTGTGCAGGCTGGGATTCCTCGGGTTCAGCCTCTGAATCGGAATCCCAGGCCATCACAGGTTCAGTCCTGCTGGCAGCATGAGCCAGAAAGCTGTCGCTTTCGGCCTGAAAAGCGAGATGAGCGCCACAACCCCACAGTTGCCTAACAGGTTGATCGCAGGTGTGTCCCAGGTAGATCACAGTATGAAGTAAATTGATCTCCTGTGTGGTACTTTACAACTTTGGTCAATCCTCCCCTCCAAAAAGCTCAACAATGACAATGGGTAGATCGCAGTCTCTTGGAAGTGCCTGGACTAGACTGAACCATCCAGGGATCCTTTACCTTTACCTGCTAGCAAGGCATGGTGGCTGTATTCCACCCACAGCTGGGGACCCAAGTCTGAGAAACAGTGGGACTCTACACTGCTTGGAAGTGGCTCTCCAAGGAAAGATCCCTGATTAGGGAATCTGCTTAGCACGCAGAATGGCCTACGCTTGATCCTTGGCATCTCCAGCTGGGGTTGGGAGAGATCCCTGCCTGAAGGACTTCACATCTGACCATCTCAGCCTCTTCTCCATTTCCAAGACGACCGTTACATCCAGGGTCTGGAACAGGGGTGGGGGAGTAAGGTCCAGGATCCAAATGTGATCCTCCAAGACATCTCTCCCTGGCTCTCAGGACTTCACCCCCTGAGTAGGAATGAAAGGATATGTCCATTTTGCTTCTCATTTCTCCAGTCTTAGAGGCTTTTCTTAGCCCTCCTCTGTTTCTTCTGCTGGAAGTGGAGTCTGGGCAAATGTTCATGGATGCTGGACCAGATGGGTCACTGGCTGGACCCAGCAGGCTCTTATGATGCTCTTATGTAATTCTTGCACCAGTGCAAAAGCTGAGCTGAATCCCACCTTTTGCTCTGCAACCCCACAGCTTCTACTGGGCTTTGGGTCTCACCCCCACCCCATGCCCAGAGGTAACCTGATCCAGACACAGCTCCTTGCAGCTTCTGTGAAGTCCACCAGGCAATCTTCTTCCTTTAGCAGGCTCCTTTAGGCAGGAATAAGATATTATATTTTATACAGTGCATTCCTGCATCTGATCATCGCCCTCCTATTTCAGGATTTCATGAAATCTAATGCTTCTCCTTTGCAAGTCTGTTTTCTTCCTCTGTGCCGTATAATTGTCTGCTTTTTTATTATTATTAAAAAAGAGACCCACACAAAAGCATCTCACCTGCACCGACCCCGTCCCTTCCGGGCTTTCTCATTCCCTTTCTTCTGCGGTTCTTTGCTGCCCCCTCCAAGCTCCTCGCTCATTTTTATCAAGCCCCCTTTTTATCTCTCAAATTGAATTTCAAGGTTACTGGAGAGAGGTATTTTCCCCTCCTCCTTTTCTCTGTTCCTTCCTGAAAACTGTCACACCTTATTCTGCAAATGCACTCCCCCCCCCTTTTGCAACCCTGCTTTCCAAGGCTGCCTCCCCCCCAAAAAAGAAAAGCCTTGCATGCACAATGGGATACGGACCCTGCGCGAGTCTCCCTCCCCAAGAAACCAAGAGCCACAAGATGAATGCAAAGTCCTCTCTTGCCCCTGCTGCTATACACAAAGGCACACCTTTCGCCTCCAGGCTGTCCACTGGGCCGTAAAGCACTTTTATGTTATTCTCCGGGGAAGCAACACCCTTGTTTGTCAGGTGGGGTAGAAGGCACCGCATTTGGGAGCTCTGGGAGCTGAAAGCCTCCGATCCGGTGACAGGTTTGCTTACCTGGCATTGCAGCTGATTACCCGCCCCTTGAGCGGCCGCGAAAGGTTACTGTTGAAGGACAGACCCCGGGCGCGACTGTCAGTTTTTGAAGAGCCTTTACCAGATCTGAAGGGTTGTGCTTTCTGGAGGGATGTCACAAGGCCTTTGCCTCCCTGAGTTGAGAAGCGAGATGCTACACACACACACACACACACACACACACACACACACACACACACATGTAGCTTAGACTCATGCAATCATAAAATTGTGTGGTTGGGAGGGATCCCCAAAGGTCATCCAGCCCAGCCCCTCCTGCAATGCAGGAATCACAGCTTCGGAATCCCTGACCGATGGCCATCCAACGTCTGCTTAGAAACCTCCAAGGAAGGAGAGTCCATCACCTTCCGAGGTTGCTTGTTCTAGGTTTAAGAAACACCCTCAGAAAGTAACAACAACAACAATTTATTATTTATACCCCGCCCATCTGGCTGGGCTTCCCCAGCCACTCTGGGCGGCTTCCAACAAAATATTAAAATACATTAGTCCGTCAAACATGAAAAGCTTCCCTGAAGAGGGCTACCTTCAGATGTCTTTTAAAAGTCTGGTAGTTATTTTTCTCTTTGACATCTGGTGGGAGGGCGTTCCACAGGGCAGGCACCACCACCGAGAAGGCCCTCTGCCTGGTTTCCTGTAACTTGGCCTCTCGCAGCAAGGGAACCGCCAAAAGGCCCTCGGCACTGGACCTCAGTGTCCGGGCAGAATGATGGGGGTGGAGACGCTCCTTCAGGTATACTGGGCAGCAAGGCCGTTTAGGGCTTTAAATGTCAACACCAACACTTTGAATTGTGCTCGGAAATGGACTGGGAGCCAATGTAGGTCTTTAAAGACCGGTGTTATGTGGTCTCGGCGGCCACTTCCAGTCACCAGTCTAGCTGCCGCATTCTGGATTAGTTGTAGTTTCCGGGTCCCCTTCAAAGGTAGCCCCACGTAGAGCGCATGGCAGTAGTCCAAGCAGGAGATAACCAGAGCATGCACCACTCTGGTGAGACAGTTCTTCCCAATGGTTAGCTGGAATCTCCCTGCATAGCGTATGTGCATTTGTAACTTTTTGTACTTTAAATGGAGTGGAACTGTTTTCCCCAGTGACTTATGTGCCATCGTTTTGTTTTATTAGAGAAGGAAAGTTCTTCATAACTCTTAGCAGGTTGAGAGTTATTGGGGGCTTTTTAAATGTACATTTGATCCAGTTACTCGGTAGGTATTCTATTTAAAGAGGGTTGGCAGAAACATTGGAATAAGCCCCAAATCTCTCTCTCTCTCTCTCTCTCTCTCTCTCATCTATCTTCCTCCTCATATACACACACATTAACACAAACACACAGAAGCTACAGTTAGAACTGGATATGGAACAACTGATTGGTTCAAAATTGGGAAAGGAGTACGACAAGGCTGTATATTGTCTCCTTGCTTATTTAACTTATATGCAGAATTCATCATGCGAAGGGCTGGGCTGGATGAATCCCTAGCCGGAATTAAGATTGCCGGAAGAAATATCAACAACCTCAGATATGCAGATGACACAACCTTGATGGCAGAAAGTGAGGAGGAATTAAAGAACCTTTTAATGAGGGTGAAAGAGGAGAGCGCAAAATATGGTCTGAAGCTCAACATCAAAAAAACGAAGATCATGGCCACTGGTCCCATCACCTCCTGGCAAATGGAAGAAATGGAGGCAGTGAGAGATTTGACTTTCTTGGCCTCCATGATCACTGCAGATGGTGACAGCAGTCGCGAAATTAAAAGACACCTGCTTCTTAGGAGAAAAGCAATGACAAACCTAGACAGCATCTTAAAAAGCAGAGACTGAGAGCTGGACCATAAAGAAGGCTGATCGCCGAAGAATGGACGCTTTTGAATTGTGGTGCTGGAGGAGACTCTTGAGAGTCCCATGGACTGCAAGAAGATCCGACCTCTCCATTCTGAAGGAAATCAGCCCTGAGTGCTCACTGGAAGGACAGATCCTGAAGCTGAGGCTCCAAGACTTTGGCCATCTCATGAGAAGAGAAAACTCCCTGGAAAAGACCCTGATGTTGGGAAAGATGGAGGGCCCAAGGAGAAGGGGACGGCAGAGGACGAGATGGTGGGACAGTGTTCTTGAAGCTACCAGCATGAGTTTGACCAGACTGCGGGAGGCAGTGGAAGACAGGAGTGCCTAGCGTGCTCTGGTCCAGGGGGTCACGAAGAGGCGGACACGACTAAACAACTAAACAACAACAACAAACACAGAGACTCAAAAGCAAAGCAATGCCAAACATTTTCTGAGTCTCTGCTAACAGCACATTTCCCCGAGTAATTAAAACATTTTGGGGTTGCTTTCTCTCTCTCATTCCTCCATTTTCGCAGCTCCAGCTGCTCCTTGCCCTCCACCCACGCCTGCAACCTAACCACGTTTCTACATTTCTGCTCTTTTCCTCAGGTATTATCGATTGTCTGGGATTTTCCTTCCTCTTAACATATCCCAGTAAGAATTCTGAGCACAAGTCAATACATTTCAAAAACCACATTTTTTATATATGTATATAAAAATGCAATCTGGCTAAATCGACAAGTCATCATATCCCATGTTGTACACCTGTGTGTATAACACAACATGCTCACGGAGGCAGATTAGACATAATCTAACGCAGTGTAGCAGGAAATACGGATTCACTCGCCCGTAATGCTTTTACACGCATTCTGGAACCAGACACATATACATGCAAATGCAGCTTCGTTGATAAACAGAGCAGCTGTCCTCTGTGTCTGGGCTAGACAAATGCACGCAAGGCTATCAGCAGCTACCAGGTACAATGACTATGTTCTCCCTTCACTGTTGGAGACACCAGGAGAAGTGGATTCTGGTTTAGATAGCCCCTAATAATAATAATAATAATAATAATAATAATAATAATATTTTTTTATTTATACCCCGCCCTTCCTGGTTCAGAAAACCGGGCTCAGGGCAGTTAACAACAAATTTAAAGCACTTAATTGATGCAACAAAAAACAGCATAAAACATGAATAACAATAAATTCAGAATTCAAAAATCAATTTAGGGGAAATAAGCATTAGATAATCCCCAGAGCTAGCTGGCTGAATTGGTCCTACTTGGGCAAGCGAGGAGGCCAGGGGAGAATTAGCTTTGGGGTCTCAGAGCAGGTGATCTTCATAAAAGGGGAGGGGGGAGGGAAGGGAAATAAAAGATAAGGCTGAATTCAAATTAAAGGCCAGGCAGAATAGCTCTGTCTTATAGGCCTGACGGAAGGAGGTTAAATCCTGCAGGGCCCTGGTCTCATGGGACAGAGCATTCCACCAGGTTGGAGCCATCACTGAGAAGGCCCTGGCCCTGGTGGAGGATAATCTGACTTCCTTAGGACCCAGGACCTCTAAACTATGGTTATTCATGGACCTTAAGGTCCTCTGTGGGGCAGACCAGGAGAGGCGGTCCCGTAAATATGAGGGCCCTAAGCCCTTTGGCCTGATCCAGCAGCCAGGATCTTCTTACCTCCTTATGGGTTCAGACCATGATAATAATTCTGGCCGGCTCCCAACAAAATATTAAAAACACAGTAAAACATCAGCCATTAAAAACTTCCCCGAACAAAGTCACCCTTTATCATATGTGGTGGAATTGCAAAGTAGCAAAAGGCTTTTGGGAAATGATATATAATGAGTTGAAAAAAATGTTTTAAACAACTATTTTTTAAAAAGCCTGAAGCCTCCCTTTTAGGAATTCTAGGTGCTGAAAATAGCGAAAAGACTATTTATGTCTGCGACCATGGCTGCACGGATGTTACTGGCCCAGAGATGGAAAGAAGTCAAAGTCCCTACCAGAGAAGAATGGAATATGAAGCTAATGGATTATGCCGAAATGGCTAAAAGGACTGGAAGATTCAGGAAGACTAACATTTTAATAAGGAATGGGAAAAATTTATAACTTATCTTAAAGACCATTGTGAACAGCTAAAATCGTTAGTAGGATTGGAATATCACTTGTAGTTCAAAGTTGAATTCTGGACATAATGGAAGAGGTAGAGGACTTGGAGTACCATAAAAGATCATAGCTGTCAACTTTTCCCTTTTCTTGCGAGGAATCCTATTCAGAATAAGGGAATTTCCCTTAAAAAATGGGAAACATTGAGAGTTATGTAAAAGACGCAGGAGGAAATGATTCATAATAGGAGCCAGAAAGGGGAGGATGGAAGTCCAGGAGATTCCTGAAAAACCAAATAAATTAATTGGTTTTTTTAAAAAAAAGTTCCTAGAACTTCAGACGTCTTCTAAAAGTCAGATAGTTGCTTATTTCCTTGGCATCAGATGGGAGGGCGTTCCACAGGGCAGGCGCCACCACCTAGAAGACCCTCTGCCTGGTTCCCTGTAACCTCACTTCTTGCAAGGAGAAAACCGCCAGATGGCCCTCGGAGCTGGACCTCAGTGTCCGGGCAGAATGATGGAGGTGGAGACACTCCTTCAGGTCTACTGGGCTCCTAAACTGGGAGAAGGGACGTTACAGGGAAGCAGGCGGAGGGCCTTCTCGGTAGTGGCACCAGCCCTGTGGAACGCCCTCCCACCAGGTGTCAAAGAAATAAACAACTATCTGACTTTTAGAAGACATCTGAAGGCAGCCCTGTTTGGGGAAGTTTTTAATATTTGAGAAATTATTGTACAGTGGTACCTCGGGTTAATAACTTAATTCGTTCTGGAGGTCTGTTCTTAACCTGAAACTGTTCTTAACCTGAAGCACCACTTTACCTAATGGGGCCTCCTGGTGCTGCTGCATCGCCGCTGCACAATTTCTGTTTTCATCCTGAAGCAAAGTTCTTAACCCGAGGTACTGTTTCTGTGTTAGCAGATTCTGTAACCTGTAACCTTAAGAGTATGTAACCCGAGGTACCACTGTATTTTAATATTTTGTTGGAAGCCACCCAGAGTGGCTGGGGAAACCCAGCCAGATGGGTGGGGTATAAATATTATTATTATTATTATTATTATTCAGCTGTGATGAAGGGACTGTGCCCTGACGGCTCCTGCAGCTTTGCTGCTTTGAGGTGTGTTCAGGACTGAAATCCAGGCTCATCACAATGCGGCTCAGGGAATGTTGCACCTCAACCCTTCTCTCTGCTGCTTTGGCACAGAGCACTTGGTGGAGGCGAGGGGTCGATGCAAGTTTGCAGAGTCCGATCCGCCCCCCCCCCCTCGTTGGAAAACTTTGCCATTGTTTCAGAGTAGAAAGGCCGTCTCCCTTTGCCCACCCCACCCCTGCCAAATTCAAACATGGCCGGATCATTTAGAGGAATCAATGTGCACTTGATACGAAAGTTTGGGTTCCTGCTAACGAGATGCATATTTTGACCCAGAAGCAGAAAGCAAAGCCATCAGCCTTGGACTGGGGACTGATTAGCTGCTCAGGAAAGGGGAAGAGTGTTCTTTTGAACGAGTGTGCTTGATTGAAAAAGAAAATCAAGATGGCCCTTTGGAGTAGCCCTAAGCCGCTAATTACCTCTTCTAATGAAACCAAACTATCCGGGGGTGCTCTGGAGGAAGAGGCATGAAGGACTCGCTTCCACTTCGACACAGTCCCCCGAGACAGAAACTTATGAGATCGGCTCTGCAATCAACCTGCATAATGTGGCTAAGACGGCATAAGCTGCTAATTAGCAATTTTCCAAAACAAAGCTGTTTGAGCTTGTATGAAAGGGCATGGAGGAGGGATTAGCGGGCTGGAGCCTGGAAATTGGAGATTTGTTTGGAGTGCTCTTGGGCGCAGCTGCAGGGAAGGATGTGCAACTGGGGGAAGCTGTGGGACCGAGATGTCTGGGCCCCAGAGCCCGGATGGATTTGTCAAGAATCGCGAGAAAATGGCTACTTTTTGCGGTGCTCGAGACGTGGCAGTTCAAGAGAGGCGCTTGTGCGACTCAGGGGAGAGCATGTGTCTTGCATGCAGAAGGGCCCATTTTCAACCCCCCCACTGGCATCTGTGGATGGGGATGGCAGCGAGACGGGGATGAAAGCCTGGAGGGGCTTTGTGGCCAGTCAGTGCAGTGGTCTCACTCAGGGTAAGGGCTTATCCACATAACAACAATAGCAACTTGATTAAAGTCGTACCTCGGGTTAAGTACTTAATTTGTTCTGGAGCTCCGTTCTTAACCTGAAACTGTTCTTAACCTGAAGCACCACTTTAGCTAATGGGGCCTCCTGCTGCTGCCGCACCGCTGGAGCCCAATTTCTGTCCTCATCCTGAAGCAAAGTTCTTAACCTGAAGCACTATTTCTGGGTTAGCGGAGTGTGTAACCTGAAGCGTATGTAACCTGAGGTACCACTGTATTTATACTCCACCCGTCTGTCTGGGTTTCCCCAGCCACTCTGGGCGGCTCCCAACAGAATACAGTGGTACCTCTGGTTGTGAACGGGATCCGTTCCAGAGGCCCGTTCGCAACATGAAAAGAGCACAACCCACAGTGGCACGTATGTGTACACGCGGGTTGTGATTCGTTGATTCTGCGCATGCGTGTGACATCATTTTGTGCTTCTGCGCATGTGTGAGCAGTGAAACCCGGAAGTAACCCTTTCGGGTACTTCCGAGTTGTGGCGGGACGTAACCTGAAAGAACGTAAGATGAAGCAGACATAACATGAGGTATGACTGTACTAAAAACATGATAAAATATTACAAACTTCCCTAAACAGGGCTGCCTTCAGATGTCTTCTAAAAGCCATATACAGTGGTACCTCGGGTTACAAACACCTCGGGTTACAAACACTTTGGGTTACAAACTCCGCTGACCTGGAAGTAGTACCTCGGGTTACAAACTTTGCCCCAGGATGAGAATGGAAATTGTGTGCCGTTGGCGCAGTGGCAGCAGGAGGCCCCATTAGTGAAAGCGTGCCTCAGGTTAAGAACGGATTCGGGTTAAGAATAGACCCCCGAAACAAATTAAGTTCGTAACCCGAGGTACCACTGTAGTTCTTTATTTCCTTGACATCTGATGGGAGGGCGTTCCACGGGGTGGACACCACCACTGAGAAGGCCCTGTGCCTGGTTCTCTGTAACTTCACTTCTCGCGGGGAGGGAACCGCCAGAAGGCCCTCGGAGGTAGACCTCGGTGTCCAGGCTGAGCGATGGGGTGGAGACTTTCTCTTGTCCCTCTGCTTTCCCCCTGGGAAAACCACTCTTTAGTGTTCAGTCAGAGGAAATGGGGTTTTCCCCAGATTGCCATATGTTCTGAAAGGTCTGTATAGTTAAAGCTATGGTTTTCCCAGTAGTGATGTATGGAAGTGAGAGCTGGACCATAAAGAAGACTGATCGCCAAAGAACTGATGCTTTTGAATTATGGTGCTAGAGGAGGTCCAGGGGGTCACAAAGAGGCGGACACGACTAAACAACAATCTGTAAAGAGAGGATTCTCCCTTGGAAAGGGGAAAAGTGCTCAGACACTTACCTAGGAAGTGTGGGCCAGGAGGAAAACCACTTGGACTCGGGCGCAGTGCAAACAGAAGTGTCGACCAGCCCTAAGGATTCTTCCTGGGCTGGTATGCATGCACCACCCAAAGAAAACCACAAATATATGGACTTGTCCTTAGAGGGTTGGCACTGTGGGATAGAAGGCTTCTTGGGTGCAAGGCTGGCGCAGGACGTTTTGCTGGCCATCAGCCTAGATGATTGGTGAAATTCATGGAGGAGAGAGCTGTCAATGGTTGCTAGCTCTCCTTATGTTCTTGAGCCTTGCTCCTAGACCAGGTTCTCCCTGCCAACCCTTTGCGTTGAGAAACTGAATTAGCTCCTTTTCTGCTGCTGAGCTGGGTTCATGATCCTGATTTAATAAAGACCCCTTCCATATGCACAATAAGAGCATCTGGCTACGCTCTGTGAGTCAGAGGTAGAGATGCTTCTGCTCGCCAGTTGCTGAAAAAGGCAGGAAGGGGCTGTTGCTCTTGTGTTCGAATCCTGCTTAATGGTTTCCCTTGGGTGTATACAGTTGGCCACTATGAGAACAGGACGCTGGGGTAAATGGTCTACTGGCCTGGTCCAACGGGCTCTTCTCACATTCTTATTCTGGGTGTGTCCATTCTGCTCAGGGCTGGATTTAGGTTTGATGAGGCCCTAAGCTACTGAAGGTAGCCCTTTATATGTCCAGCGCTCCTTTGTCAACGACAAAATGTCACTGTTTTTGTATTGAATATATGCTATATGGTAATTTATGGACCTAATTTGCCCATGTTGCCGTGCAACCAGTCCATGCAGAATGTAGGCACCCTATACAGCTATACCTCATGTTACAGACGCTTCAAGTTACGTGTTTTTGGGTTGTGGATTGCGGGAAACCCAGAAGTACTGGAACGGGTTAATAATAATAATAATAATTTAAAAAAATTATTTATATCCCGCCCTCCCCAGCCGAAGCCGGGCTCAGGGCGGCTAACAACAATAAAATAGTACAACGTTCTAAAATCATTCATTATAAAATTAATTCAAATTTCGCCAGGTTTCGCCACTCGTGCATGCACAGTAGCACTAAATTGTGCTTTGCACATGCACAGAAGTGCCAAATCATGCCGGTGCCTGTGTAGACGCGGCGCTTCAGGATGTGAATGTTGTGGGTTGCGGATGTGCCTCCATCACAAATTATGTCCACAACAGGAGGTTCCACTGTAAATAGAAATGAGCAAACCAGTGATATTTCAGAGAGCAGGCGAGCAGACAGGCCCCATGGCTTACATCACAGGAGCCTACACATCACAAAACACTGTTGCTGTATGTAGGTTTTATTTATCTTATATTTTGGAAATGTACATCCAGGTGTTTTTTCTTTAAATTTTTTTGGGAGCCCCCAAGAGAGTGGGGCCCTAAGCTATAGCTTGTTCAGCTTATATGTAAATCCGGCACTGGTTCTGCTTCTTAAACCAAAGTCACATTTTAGTCCTCCTTTGGAGTTCTCATCTCTACTCTGAATTCTTTGCAGGTTGTCAACACTGGATGCTGTTGACACATCCTCCTTGAGAGAGAACCGTGATGCTGATGTTGCCAGACAACTGCTTCAGGGACTGAGGATTCCCTGCCTTCAATATTTGCAACACCGACAGGTGGGGGGGTGGGGGCCACCGCCTGCCTTGTTTGAAGGCTTCTGTTTGCTTCTTTTCTTATCCAACAGGTCTCATCTGTTCTACCAGATTCTTCTTTATTTATTTCGGGGCTCTCACCGCCTCCATTTCTTCCCCTTCTATTTGCCAGGAGGTGATGGGACCAGTGGCCATGATCTTAGGTTTTTTTATGTTGAGCTTCAGACCACATTTTGCGCTCTCCTCTTTAAAAGGTTATAAATCACTAAATAGATTTAATTTGATTTTGGAACCAGTGTGCAATGAATTGTTGCTGTTTTGAATTGTATGGTGTTATTATCTTCCTTAGTGGGTTGTGGAAACCACTATTCTGGGTGTGTGTGCTTTTTAATAGGGTAGGGGGCATTGGGGGCAAAGTTTACGGTGCCAAGAAGGAGGTAATCTCCATAAGTTTGGGAACCACTGCTTTCGATATGAAAAGAAATAGATTCAACCTCTAATAGCCGGATTCTGCATTTTCTACTGATGTGCCAGCCAGGAAGGGCCAAACTACACAACACTCCTTGGGTCACCTTTCTAAAATAAATCAATAAAATAAAGTACAAAAGCTAGGAATAAGAGCCCTTTCCACCAGCCACAACCTTACTAAACTTCTCGGCATTTGCAAGTTTCTGTTTCTGTTAATACTTGCAAATTCCTCACCTTTGCACAGGTCGTTGGGCACAGATAGCCTTCAACCACCGTAAATGTCAGAGTGTCCTGACTGCTCGCTTTAGTAAACAGAGTCATGGTGTTGACAGCTGCTTAATTTTTCTTGCTTTGTTGCTTTCCAGAGCCAGGAGGGAGTTTTCCCAAGCCACCCCCCCCCCAGTCAGTTTGCTGTCATTTTCAGGAGTGGCACCAGGCCACCCCACACGCTGCCATCCCATAGCTGAAGAACCCCAATGAAGAACAGTCGCAGCGTTGGGAACGTGTTAGTTTAGAGAAAAGGCAAGGAAGCAGCGGCATGATAGAAGATTATAAGATCATGCACGGCTTGGAGAAAATGGAAAGATAAAAAGTTTTTCTCTGTCTCTCAAAACACTAGAAAATTTAGGACAGTTAAAACAAAGCCTTTCTTTATGCAGCACATTAATACACTCTGGAACTCACTGCCACCTGAAGCAGTGTTGGCCACCAATGGCAACAGCCAACTTGGAGGTGAGGGCTATTGATGGGAACCAGTCACAATGGCTCTGCTCTGATTATCATCTTCCAAAGCAACTACTCTAAACTTAAAAATGAAAAGCGTAATGTTGGCGGTCAACAAAAGAGGTTTAAAGACTCTCTCAAGGCAATTTTTAAAAAAATGTAGTATAAACACCAACAATTGGGAATCACTGGCCTGTGAGGGCTCCAGTTGGAGAACAGCCTTGACCAAAGGTGTCATGGGCTTTGAAGATGCTCAAACTCAGGACACAAGGGAGAAATGCGCTAAGAGGAAGGCGTGCTTGGCAAATCCACACCATGATCAACTCCTGCCCGGAAACCTCCCTTCCGTCAGCAATTGTGCTGCAGCATTCTGCAGTATTTGCAGCTTCAGGATCATGCAAAAGAGAAGCCCCACACAGAGTACGTTGCAGCAGTCCAGTATTGAGATTGAGGGACCAATGGTCTGATCATAAAGCAGCTCCTTTTGGTTCTTTCTTCTTGCTACTTCTGGCATCAAAGCAATCTGCAGATGCCTAAAACAGCTCTTGAAGGGGTGTCTGCTCGCAGTGGTAAACATTTAATCAGAGATACTGAGTCCAGGATTTTGACTTCATTTTAATATAGCAGAACACCAGCAGCAACAGGCTCCCAGGAGGGGAAAGGAAGTATGTGTGGGATTGAGTGTGGGTATGTATGAATATTTTTAAGGATTGTATGAAATGTATGTTTGTTTGTATATTCATAATATATATGTATTAATGTTGAATTATTGTAATAAAATACATATTTTAAAAAATTAAAAAGAAAAAAAGAAAGCCATGGTGTCCAGGATTTTGACTTCATCTTAGTATAGCAGAACACGAGCAGCAACAGGCTCCCAGGAGATTTTTCTTACGTGTTTAAAATAACAGAGCCTAGGGCTTGCCAGTCAGAAGGTCAGCGGTTTGAATCCCCGCGACGGGGTGAGCTCCCGTTGCTCAGTCCCAGCTCCTGCCAACCTAGCAGTTCGAAAGCACGTCAGAGTGCAAGTAGATAAATAGGTACCGCTCCGGCAGGAAGGTAAACGGTGTTTCTGTGCGCTGCTCTGGTTCGCCAGAAGTGGCTTAGTCATGCTGGCCACATGACCCAGAAGCTGTACGCCGGCTCCCTCGGCCAATAAAGCGAGATCAGCGCCACAAACCCAGAGTCGGCCATGACTGGACCTAACAGTCAGGGGTCCCTTTACCTTTTGCAGCTTGACTCAGTGCTTCAGGCTCTACTTTTCGATCCAAAGTTTCCAAGCCAAAGGACTCTGTTCATTACCGATTCAAATCCCAATGGACATATAGGACAGAAGAATTTAACAAGTGTGAGCATGTGCGCGCGAGAGAGAATTCAAACGAAAGTCTCTCTTTTGACGGAACTGCTGCTTTCTTTATCAAAAGGTCCACGGCAGAGGCTCTGTGCAGAAACAAGCTGTGAGAGTTGCTACAGGTCAGAAGGTCAGCGCTGATGGATGAATAAGGGTCCAGCTTAATAACTCAAAGCAGGGCGGAAATGATCAAAAGGGAGGTGGGATAAAGAGCCATCCTGGGAACGTGAAAAGTGCAGGAGAAGCACGAGCAACAGGAACATAGTTAAGAGAGATCTCCTGCTGGGGGAGAAGAAAGGAACAGCGATGCACCAAAGGAGCAGAAATCAAGCAATGACATTATTAGGACATCACCCCAGGAGGAGAAGAAGAGGGCGTCTGTATTTCCTTACAGAGTGACACAGTAAGAGACCTCTTGAGCAGAGTCCTGCAGCCAACATGCTCCCAGCTCTTTTAATAGAATCATGGATTGTTCAACATCAACTTCGCTGGACTGGTCATGCTGCGCAGATGCCTGATTATCATCTTCCAAAGCAACTACAGTGGTACCTCGGGTTACAGACGCTTCAGGTTACAGACTCCGCTAACCCAGAAATAGTACCTCAGGTTAAGAACTTTGCTTCAGGATGAGAACAGAAATTGTGCAGGTTAGGTTAAACCACAGAGGTTAGGTTAAACCACAGAGGCTAGGACTTGCTGATCAGAAGGTCAGCAGTTCAAATCCCCGCGACGGGGTGAGCTCCCGTTGCTCTGTCCCTGCTCCTGCTAACCTAGCAGTTCAAAAGCACATCAAAGTGCAAGTAGATAAATAGGTACCACTCCGGCGGGAAGGTAAACGGCATTTCCGTGCACTGCTCTGGTTTCACCAGAAGCGGCTTAATCATGCTGGCCACATGACCCGGAAAAACTGTCTGTGGACAAAGGTCGGCTCTCTTGGCCAGTAAAGCGAGATGAGCGCCACAACCCCAGAGTTGTCCACGACTGGACCTAACGGTCAGGGGTCCTTTTACCTTTAAGAGTACATTACCCACAATGCTCAACCAATGTTTGCTTTTGTTTATTATTTGCTTTTGACATATTTTTAACGTTTTATTATTTCAACGCCCTGTTTTATGTTTTCCTCTTGTTGTAAACCACTGCGGTACATTTTATGACACTTGTTTAGTCGTGTCCAACTCTTCATGACCCCCTGGACCAGAGCACGCCAGGCACTCCTGTCTTCCACTGCCTCCCGCAGTTTGGTCAAACTCATGCTGGTAGCTTCGAGAACACTGTCCAACCATCTCGTCCTCTGTCGTCCCCTTCTCCTTGTGCCCTCCATCTTTCCCAACATCAGGGTCTTTTCCAAGGAGTCTTCTCTTCTCATGAGGTGGCCAAAGTATTGGAGCCTCAGCTTCAGGATCTGTCCTTCCAGTGAGCACTCTAGCTTGATTTCCTTAAGAAAGGAGAGGTTTGATCTTCTTGCAGTCCATGGGACTCTCAAGAGTCTCCTCCAGCACCAGAATTCAAAAGCATCCATTCTTCGGCGATCAGCCATCTTTGTTTCCATGAGAACAATAATTGTATCTTCTTGTCTGAGTTCAGATCCAATCTCTACATGTTCCGATGACATATCTAACCATGTGCTATGATTCTATAATAGCAAGCTGCTGCCTGATTCTTGGTTTTGCTTTATTGAATTTTGATTACTTAAGTTGAAGAAGGGAGAAATAAGGGTGCTGGAGTGAGTTGTCACAGATGGAAGCTATTATGACTCCAGAGTCCAAGAAAAAAATGAAATCCGGAATGAAGATTCCTCTTCTCCAAGCAAAGAGGTTCCTACAGACCTTCTCAGCTGTGAAGCTCCAAGCTTCTCCAATCAATTTGGAAGTCATAACCTGTGTCGGCACAATTAATTAAATTGTTATACATCACTTCGCAAATACCTCCGGGAAGGAGGGCTTCCTCACTCCTGTACACAGAGCGAGGCTTCTTCTTCCAAGGTGCTGGCGTTAATCAATAGTTGTTCTGATCCCAATATTGGCTTTAGATGAGAGCTCCTTCCTTGGTGGCCCCCTAGGGGAGCTGCTCTCCGCGATCCTGATTACCGTTAACAAAACAAGGCCGTTTGCTCATCAAGTCACGGCACCCCAAGAGCGAGAGAAGGTGAGCGGCGCTCAATACATCTATACTGCCGTCTTCCGTCGGTTGGCTATAGCAATGTCATTCCGTGAGAGGAGCAATTTCTCCTAGTGCAACAGAACTTTGCTTCTGCCGTGTATGCTTGAGCTGAGATTCCTGCATTGCAGGGGATTGGACTAGATGACCCTTGGGGGTCCCTGTCAACTCCACAGCTCTATGATTCCACAATTCCCCTCCCTCTCTTCCCCTCGCCCCACCCCCAACTTTAAGGAGACGGTGGGTCACAAAGGGTGCAGGTGGAGGAGAGGGAAGGAAGGTCCATTGCTGGAGAGGAAGCTGTTCCACTTGAGCAGTGGACCAGAAGAGCATGAGAAGAGCAACTGCAGGATCAGGCCAATGGCCCACCTGGCCCAGAATCCTGTCTTCTCGGTGGCCAACCAGACGGCCTTGTGGGAAGCTCGAAAGCTGCTCTTCGTGTGGGGCATGCAAATTAGATAGGTTCACATTAAAATGCAAGATGGATGGCTTTCCTTCCTCATCTCTAGCAACAAAATTCCTCCCTAACCTCCCCCCCCAACATCACATGCCATACTGCAGATTTCCTTAGCAATTCCTAACACACAGGGGCGTATCGTGGGTTGCCAGGTCCCGGGGCAGGGCAAGTGTTGCACCCCCTGGTGGCCGGGAGCGGTCAGTCTCTTCGCCAGCCAGCATCTAATCAAGGGAGCCTCTCCTTGCAAACCAGCTGCAGCCTGGGAGCAGAGATAAGGCAGAGAAACGGGATGCCAGGATTGCTGTTGTGTCACCTCCCCCTCTTGTCCTTGCAGCGAGGCACAACACACAGGGGCTCTGGCAGTGCTTTCCCTCCTTCCACTTCCTCCCTCCTCCCTCCCTCTCGGCTGGCTCAGGGACAGGGCATGTGCGGGCATCCCAAGGTGGCTTGCCTCCCCGTGGCTTCGGCCTCAATGAGGGACCCAGTCATGGGGGCACCTGGTTGCACCCCCCACTTCAGAAATTTGCACCTGGTGCCACGGTCCCCTGCTCCCCATGCTACACCACTGCCAATACAGTACCAGGATGTCTTCCCTCTCACTTCCCCATGCTCCCTTGCACTCCTCTTGGCTTCTAGAGGCAACCCTTTGCCACTTGTTGCTGCCCCTTAAAAAGTTCCACAATGGGAAAATTCACCGCAAGTATTTTTTTGGGTGGGGGGGGGGGAGAATGCGGTGTCACATTCTAAGCAGATGTCCCTCTTGCACTCTCCAAAATGAACAGTGGAACAGTGACTGTGATAAAAACTATAATCACTTCCAATGCGGCTGTTTTTGGCAGTCCTGATGGCCCTTGGATGGACAATGAATCTTCCCAACTTTGTTGAATGCTCATTGGACAAGCTAGCACCATCCCTGGCATTGAGCTAATACTCCCAAAGTCTCTTCCGTCAGGCTGTTCTCTGTTGGGAAAGCACATAGCCTCAAAGCAGGCTGGGTTTTCTCAGAAGGCCTCATAAGTGTTCAGAGGCAAAGCCTTTCCCCAAGCCGCGGATGCTATAAACAATATTTTCTATGCAGCGCCAACGTGAAATGATGGCATATAAACTCTGGACGGAAACCCCGGCAATAACTTACCTCTTGTCCTTTTGGATATTGTGGCTTGATAAGGTACATGATGTAAACATCTGATTATATTGTGCCTGGTGGCATTTTTATGCACTAGGTGTCGTCCCCGAGGATGGTAAAAGCGGATGGCTGAAATTGCTTTTGGACACGGCTCCACGCTGCAGTGATGGTTTTGCGCCCATCAGCAGGGATGCGAGGAGTGGGAAGGGGGAACAGCGGGCTCAGGCACACTTCTCTTTTGCCCCCCTCTTTCCAAGCACAGGTCCGAATTTAAAGGTCCGAGCGCTCTTTCCCCCTGTGAAAACCCACTCTCTAAAGCTGAAGTGCAACAAATGGCAGTTTGGGTTTTCTGTGGGTTGCTGTTTGCTCCAATTTAGCTATAAAGATCACATTATCGTGGGGAAAGCTCTGTGACAAAAAGGGCACTTGGTCATGGAAAGGTTAGTGTGGCTATGCCCAGAGAAGGCTGAAACTCCAGAGCAGGGGCGCCGCAAGTGGGGGTGCAGCCCACCCCGGGTATCATGCCTGGGGGGGGGTGACAAAATCTCCCCAGGCAGATCAGTGTGGCAGCTCTCCCCTCCCACCCAGGCGGATGGATTTCCACAATTGGCATGATCGGCGTTGCGAAAATCCGCCCCCTAATTGCGCAAATATGCCAGCCGTATTTGCATGATCGGCGAGTTATGCTGGCACCCCCGGGAGCAACAGCACACCCTCAGGTGCACGTCATGTTTTCCGCTCCAGGTGCCCGCACGGTTTCCTCCATCACTGCTCCAGAGGTCTTCACTGTCGCATCTCACGCTTTGCTCTCTCCCTGTTTGTTTGTGTTTAAGCCTATCCAGGGCACAATCCACTGGAAAGATCTCCTGCACACCCACCCACACCACGAGAATGAATGGAATCTGTTCAACAGCCTTACCCCGGTTTTGCCCAGGCCCCATTAATTTCAGTGGGTCCTGGGTGGGAGAACAGTCCCAGGAGATTGGGTTCAACGTGTTTAAGGAGGAAGCTTCCCGCGTAAGAACACAATAATAGCCTTGCTGGGTCAAGCCAAGGGCCCATCTACTCCAGCATCCTGTTCTCTCAGTGGCCAACAGATAATCCCAAAGGGAAACCAGCAGGATTCAAGCACAAGAGCTCTCCCTCGCTTTCCAGCAAGCGTCACTCAGAAGCATTGGCGCCTCCAACTCTGGAGAGTCCCCATGGCTAGCAGCCATTGTTAGTCCTCTATGGAAGTGAGAGCTGGACCATCAAGAAGGCTGATCACCAAAGAATTCTGGTGCTGGAGGAGACTCTTGAGAGTCCCATGGACTGCAAGAAGATCCAACCTCTCCATTCTGAAGGAAATCAGCCCTGCGTGCTCACTGGAAGGACAGATCCTGAAGCTGAGGCTCCAATACTTTGGCCACCTCATGAGAAGAGAAAACTCCCTGGAAAAGACCCTGATGTTGGGAAAGATGGAGGGCACAAGGAGAAGGGGATGACAGAGGAGGAGATGGTGGGACAGTGTTCTCGAAGCTACCAGCATGAGGAGTGGCTGGCGTGCTCTGGTCCATGGGGTCACGAAGAGTCAGACATGACTAAATGACTAAACAACAAACAACAAGTTGGTTGTCATCGCCGCCTTCTGTGGCAGGGAGTTCCACAATATAACCATGTTGCATGGAGCACAAGTGTGACCCCAGACCAGGAATACATAGGCTGTGTGAATCCAGCATCCTTTGAAAAGCACCAAGATCATTATTGCAGCACAAGCAAGAAAGAAGGGATGCATCTCAAAGGGAATAAAGGGTTGATGATCTGCATAGTGAGGATGGTGAGGATTTAGGGCCATTATTCTCTGTGGGGTTTTTTAGAGAGATGTCAGCAGAGGATGCCCATGTTGTGATTCCTGCACTGTGGGACGCTGGACCAGATGGCACTTCCAGCTCTGCAGTTCTATGATTTTTCCAATCTTGAAAAAGGTGGTATCAGGGAAAAGCAAGTCCACTCTTGTCTATGAAAGCTCCTGCTGCTCCAGTGAATTTGTCAGTCATTAATGTCTTTAATTTTCAGACATTTTCTTTACTGCGACTCGTTCTAGATCGTGTGTGTGTGTGTGTGTGTGTGTGTGTGTGTGTGTGTATCAGGGCACTTGCTTCTGTAAAAGCTCCATTTTTCAGCCATTAAACAAGATCACTCTGCAGAGGAAAGAGGGTGATGATGACGTAAATTGCTCAATTTGCGCAAGCATGTTTGTGTGTGTGCGCGCACACACACACACACACACACACACACACAGACAAATCCATCCTTCCAGCCGTGTGTAAAGTGGCTGTTTAATAGCAGCAACTGGAACAAATAACATGAATGGCTTCACTTCCAACAGGAATGTACTATTTTTGCCAATTTCATGAGAGTCTTAGGGCCAAGCTACATATTACACTGGAATGCAGCACTTAAGCTCAAAAGAGGCATTGTGGAGTCGAAAAAGGCTTAGGAATGGTTAACAGGAAGGGTTGCAGCGCTGGGGATTTTTAGTTTAGAGAAATGGCAAGTAAGGGGGGACATGATAGACGTTTCTAAAATTCTGCATGGCATGGAGAAAGTGGGGAGACAAAAGTTCTCCTCTCTCCAATGCAGCTGAATATTGGGAGATCCAGGAGAGGTAAAAGGAAGGACTTCACCATGCAGTGCGTAGTTTATCTGTGGAACTTCCTCCCACAGGAAGCAGCAATGAATAGAAGAAGAAGAAGAAGAGTTTGGACTTGATATCCCGCCTTTCACCCCCCTTCAGGAGTCTCAAAGCGGCTCACATTCTCCTTTCCCTTCCTCCCCCCCCACAAACACTCTGTGAGGTGAGTGGGGCTGAGAGACTTCAGAGAAGTGTGACTGGCCCAAGGTCACCCAGCAGCTGCAGGTGGAGGAGCGGAGATGCGAACCGGTTCCCCAGATTACGAGACTACCGCTCTGAACCACAACACCACACTGGCTCTTTTAATTATTATTATTAAAAGAGGATTGGACAATTACATGGGAGAGGAGAGGATTGTCGATGGCTCCTAGCCAGGCTGGCCAAGCTCTGCCCCCACAGTCAAGGCAGCAGCACTTCTGTATATGAGATGCTGTGAGCCAGAGGAGGAGACAATTGCTCTTGTGCTTGGATCCTGCTCTCTGGTTCACCCCCCCCCCAGACATCTGGTTGGCCACTGAGAGAACAGGTTGCTGGACTAGATGGGCCAGCGGCCTGATTCTGCAGGCTCTTCTTATTTAGATGTTCTTATTTAGTTTAACTGCGATAATTTCTAAAATTCAAAATTAAAATTTGGAATTTTAATGCATGCAACTTGCCATCATTTTCAGGCTGAACCTGAGGTGCGGCAATCCTTGCTTCTTAACAGGTTTCTGATAGCCACCTGAACACATGGGAAATGGTGAAACTGCAACTCTCCCCAAATGTATCTAGGTGAGACTGCAAAAACCACAGCACTGTGATTTTTTTGTGCTGTGATCTCCGGGCACAATGTAGCTGCTGCAAAATGGTGACTTGCAAAAATAAAAATAAAAATTAATAAGAAAGTTGCAAATGTAAAACTTCAGAAATACGTGTGTGCACAGAAGTCTTGGCAAAGCCAAAAACTGCAACTTCTGTCTTTGCATTTAGGGGGGAAGAAACACCCTCTCATCTTATATAGACTCACACATTTTACAAGAAACCAATTATGGCATTCTAAGATAAGATACCGCATTCTATTTATAGCCCACCACAAAGTCATCGCAGACCGAATCTTACATAATTGCTTCCCAAAAAAGAAGTGGAGTGCCTTAATAAGGTGTTCTGCAGGATCCTCATTTGCCTTCAGAAATAACCCTGAACTCAGTCATGCAAGCACACCTCCTCACTGAGCAAAAAACCCTCCCCGTGTAACACCTCCACATTCTTTCCCATAATAGCAGCCAGATTTCATAATCTTTACTTTGATGCTTTTTTCTGATTACCACGCTAAAAGCAGGTGACTGGGATTCTATAGAAAGCCATTTTCCTCACCCTGAGAGAAAAAAGTGCAGCGCCAGACCAAGAACCTAAACATATTATCCCCATAATGCAATATTTAAAAATGGGGTCAGTGTGGCACCTTCCAAAGGCCTTTAAGGAGCCATTGAAACTTCCAGTTCCTTCTGTTTAGACATGAAGAGTGATCAGCAGTCAAAGACCCCCCCAGAGCCAGACTCTGTAGAGACCATCACCCAAACCCCTGCAAGCAGCAGATATCCCTCTAAATAATATTGGATGGAGGCAAATAGCTCAGTTGAGTAGAGCATGGTGCTGACAATGTCAAGGTTGCAAGTTTGATCCCTGTAAGGGGGAGCTGCATAATCCTGCATTGCAGGGGGTTACAGGGGGATGATTCTCTGGGTCCCTTTCAATTCAATGATTCTATGAGCTAAAGCTTCTGGAAAAGAAGAAAAAACACACCTCAATTTATCCTGCCTTATAGAACAAACCTATCTTAAGCTAAACAAAACAGGATTTGATCCACAAAAGTTGTCGCTATAAAGCTGTGAAGGGCACAACAGATTAAGAAGGTGACATCTCTAGAATTTTATTACACTAAACTGGATCACAAAACCACTAAACTGTAGAGTTGGAAGAGACCCAAACGGTCATATAGTGAAATCTCCTGCAATGCAATGTATCCAGTGTCTCTTTTAAACAACAACAACAACACACTGTGACTTGGGAGAGGGGTATGTTTTGAACTCAATATTTCGTTACTAAAGAGCCTTCCCCAATCATACAAGGGTTAAGAACACCCATCGCATTGTCAAAGGTGACCATTACCTTCTGTTCTCCAAGATACCCAAAGCCACCTCTTTTGGCTTGCCTTGGGCCAACTACACAATACAGTTGTGAGTTTGTGGGGCCAGTTTGAAGGATGCCCTAACTTACTTCCGGTTCTTGGGGTCCTCTACCCAGTGAGGGTTAGAATCTAAATAAAGGGTTCAACTCCTACCAAATTACCAGACATGTTTCTTTGCAAGACAATGACCTTAGCTGGCCACTCAAATGTCTTCATCAGCATCCCAAAAGGATGGTTCAAGTTGCAAGAGCTACAACTGACGATGCCTTCCAGGCTAATGGGAGGGGCTTTCCTCCACCTGCCTCACCTGTCTGCTAGGTAGGAGAACAAGAGCCAGAGAGGTGTGTGTATGAACTGAACCGGAAGAAGGCTGGAAGCTGGAGACACAGACTTGCTTGCTCTGTGCTGGATCCAAAACTGTGACTAATGGCAAAGCAAGATCCTATGCTCAGGTTGTGTTTATGTGTAAATGTGTAAATAAAACCACACATCCCAAATACAGATAGGTAGCCGTGTTGGTCTACCAAAGACTGATACCCAGAGAGAACTTGCTGCAAGACAGACCCAAAAAAGAAAATAACAGAACACCTCTAGTCATCACATACAGCTCCCAAGTTAAAACAGTACAACACATCATCAGAGATCTACAACCTCTCCTGGACAATGACAGTTCTCTTTCTCAAGCTCTGGGAGGAAGACCTTTCATTGCCTACAGACAGCCACCCAATCTTAAACAACTCCTAACCCACAATAATACTACAACCAGACCTAACACGGACACTGGCACCAGAGCCTGCAATAAACCCAGATGCCAACTTTGCTGCCACATACACCCGGACAACACCATTACTGGCCCCAACAACATCACACATACCATCTTGGGACTATTTAATTGCTCATCGTCTAACATTGTGTATGCAATCAAATGCCAACAGTGTCCTTCAGCTCTCTATATTGGACAAACAGGCCAAACCTTACGCCAAAGAATAAACGGACATAAATCTGACATCAGGAATCACAAGACAGAGAAACCAGTAGGAGAACACTTCAATCTCCCAGGACATTCTATACAAGATCTCAAAGTAGCTGTTTTACTACAAAGGAATTTCAGAAATAGACTGGAAAGAGAAGCTGCTGAATTGCAACTTATTACCAAACTTAAAACCATGGAGAGACCTGGTCTGAACAAAGACATTGGATTCTTATCTCATTATATTATACATGACAAAGCCATTTTTCACCTTCTCACCCCTTGCTTTTTCCTGTAAGACCTATTGCAGTCGTTAAGAGTCGTCAACAGGCTCATCACAGCTATCTGCCAATCACCCATTCCCACCACCCTTCTGAGTAATACCCCTCCCCCCCTTCTCACTATATAGAAGGGTCTGGTAACTTCTGTTTCA